>NW_028277088.1:55973060-56287090 GCF_059951505.1 Python bivittatus
GCAGGCAAAGATCTTTCCTGTAATGGATAGCAGTGAGATACCCCTCTAATTTCCATGGTCTGATTTACTTCTCTTATTTTTGTAGAGAATAACAATGAGAGCATCACGGAAGTTGTCAGGCATCTCCTTTGTGGACCAAACATCTTCCAAGATGTCTTGGAATGCCTGTAAGGTGTTTGGGCTTTGTAGATCTCACCAGGAATGCCATCCTGCCCTGTTGCTTTATTTGAGTTCATCTGTGAGATCGCTTTCTTGAACTCATCAGTAGAGGGAGGCAGGTCTAGGCATCCAAGACTGGCAGCTGAGGAATCTGCTGTAAGACATCATGATCAACTATGGATGGCCTACTGAGTAGGTTGGGAAAGTGTCCAATCCAGCAGTTTTTTAGTCCTTCCTGGTCTTTGATCAGGCTCGATCCATCAGATGACAGCAAGGGGAACAACCTGATTTAGAAGGACCATAAACTGACTTTATGGCACTGAAGAACTCTCTGGTGCCATAGAGTTCCACCTGCTCAGCCTTTCTCTGTCAGCAGTCATCCAGCATTTCTTGCAGTTCTGTCTGTACTTTGGACTGAGGTGCTTAAACTTGTCTTTCTTTGAGGCAGATGATGGATCGTTCTACCAATCTGCATAGGCCTTGTTCTTAGCCTGGAGGGCTGCTGAAACGGTTTTCTGGTTTTCATCAAACCAGTCTTGATGCATCCATGTTTTCAGTCTGAGTACAGTTGTTGCAGTCTGCATGATGACATCTTTAAACTGTGTCTACTTTTCAGAACAGGTTCCTACAAGCAGTAAATTGCCAGAGAGTTTTTCATTAAGTACTTCTTGGAAACGTTGGACTTGGCCTGAGTCTTGCGGTCTGCCAATGTTGAATGACTTTCTGACAGTCCTTGGTTGCTTATGATGTAAAGGGGCTATGTGCAGGTTGAAGACTGACCAGACCAGCCTGTGATCTGTCTAGCACTCAGCACTTTGCATGGCTCAGGTGATGTTGACATCTTTAAGGTTGTGCTGATGTACTATGACATAGTCAAATAGGTGCCAGTGCTTGGACCTGCAATGCATCCAGGTAGTTTTGTACTTGCTTTCAAGTCTGAACATCATGTTAGTGATGCACAGGTTGTGTTCAGCACATTTGCTCAGAAGCAGCAGGCCATTGCTATATAATTTTCCTATCCCATGTCTCCAGAGGACTCCATCCCAGTTATCACTGTCTGTCCCCACCCTAGTGTAGAAGTCACCCAGAATGATGAGTTTGTCACTGGTGGGAGGGTATTTGAATAATCTGGTCCAGGCCCTCATAGAAACCTTCCTTGTCTTCCTCTGGACTCATGAGAGTTGGAGCATAGATGCTGATAATGGTGATATACTGGGACTTGCTGAGAGGAAAGTGGAACTTCATAATGCATTCATTTATTCCAGTGGGTAGAGAAGAGATGTTCTTCAGCAGAGCAGTTCTGATTGCAAAACTGACTCCATGACTCCTGTTGTCTGTTTGTAGTTTCCCTTTCCAAAAGAACATATATTCACTCACTGCTTCCTGTAATGAGCCCTCATCTGTCAGCCTGGTCTTACTAAGTGCAGCAATGTCAATGCTATAATGGGGAAATTTGACTCCTATGATGGTTGTTTGTCTTTTAGGCCTTGACACCTTGTTTCCATCCAGCAAGGTGTGAACATTCCATTTGAAAATGAGTTTTCTTTTATTTATTTTTCTCGACCACTAAGGAGATGATCCGCCAGCTGCAGTTAGCTAGCCAGAGGTTGTGGGGCAGGCAATGTTTAGGGTAACTTTTCTAACCCCTTCCCTCATGGAAGGGTGGGCAGTGCTATACTAGAAGGGCTGCCCAGTCACCTTGGATGCTGCCAGACATCTCTGCTGCCCCAGCAGAGATGAACAACCAAGGGCTGCCCACATGCATATTTGTATCTACAACTGCCAATGGTCATCCCTACTCCCCCATTGCCAGAGGACTGAATGGTTTGGACTGAGTTGATTTGCAGATGAGTTGTAGATGAAGATGAACTGCACAACAGAAAGCTGTTTGTGATGGAGTTTTAAGTGGAACAGCCATTGCACAGGGGCAGTCCCATTCTCTTGGTATAAAAGGCCTTAATCCAGTGGCATGGAAAACCGTTATGGCTGGAGACCTCTCCTGCTGCAGTGGATGGCCAGGATGTCTAAGTGTCTTGTTGGGCTCTTAGCAGTCCACAACACCTGTTGGGCCTGACTTCTTGACCATTGAACCATTGATCAGTCTCCTCTGCTCAGTGTGCCAGGACCAGACTTCATATGCTAGGATATACAAATCTCCTATCTCACTGAGGGTCGAAGACCCATTGGCTACCCTCACCTGGTTTGGCCCATCTGCCGAGACAGTTTACTGGGGTGTGGTTGCTGCGTGTGTTACAGCTACTTGGAGTCACAGAGAGAGCTGAGCACCTGGGGGGACCAAAGGCGAATGAGCAGCCCTAGAAACAGGATGACAGGCCCCTCTATCAGAAGTGCTACCCCTCCCTGGACACCCCATACACCCCAACCCATTATATATTTTAGGAAAAGAGGCCTTCTGAAGGAGAGCTCAGCACTTAGTCTGCAATCTGAGCACTGAGTGGCAATGTCAAAAAAGTCAAAGTAATCAAAGAGTCATCAGAAGCATAATTTCAAATTCAGAGAGATTTGACAGGAGAACTGTTGGGGAATTAATGAGGTGAACCCTCTGACTCAGTGGCCATTTCTGTGGCTAAGTGGCCTGAGTAGATGGGCCTGATTGAAGATAAGATGGTAAAGTTTGGACAAAAGGCAAAGCCAGGCTAGAACTCATATGTGAGATATGCCTTGAATGATTAACTTGAAGGGGAAGAAACTAAAGATTAAAAGCTGTCTGTCATGTGATCAGTCCAAAGCTCAGTTAGTTGGCAGAGTTTGAGAAAGGTATGGAGTAGAAGGCTAATATATATAATAGTCTGCCCCATTATATCTTATATTTTAGGCTGTTTTAGGGAGTATGGATCCTTGAGTCAGAACCATGGAGGGCTTGGTGCCAAGAAGACAATGATTTACACTAGAAGAGCAGAACAGTATGGATCTATCTAAATTACAGAGAAATGCTGCTCAGAAGACAAGTGGACATGAAGTAACTAAATATGATCTTGATGATCATAGACATCAAGACAGTAGAAGTGCAGAAATCCATATGGACTAAGAGTTGCTTCCATTGGAAACAAACCTTGAACAGAAACAGAATTAACAGGAAAGAAAAGGATATTCATTGTTCACTGGTTTCAGTTATTCAGAATTCAATATTAAATTGCCCCTCTGAGATAAGCAAAGTAGTTACCAGAACATTAAATCTTTTTTTTTTAAAAAAAAAAACACATTTGGAAATCTTAGATCATCCAAGGGAAGCAAGGTCTAAAATCTATACCATTCTTAATATAATTTTATATCAAATACATCCTTAAAGGAATTTGGGAGGTAGACTTAAAAGAAACCATAGATCAACCAATGTGAGAAGGAATTTGGCAAAAAGAAAAAAAAAACTTTCTGAGCCATTCCTACATTTGTTAGAGAGAATTCTTTGAAGTTAATTATAAATGGCATTATAGTTTGTCGATACAGATGACATGGCAAAATATGAGCATTCAGTATGAAAGGGAATGCTGGAGAAGTAGTTTACACGCTCATAGCTTGTTTTCAGTCATCCAAACCACATCTAAATATAACCTTCTGACTAGTACCTGTGAACTGGCCAAGATTATAGATGCTATAGTCGGAAATGCAGGAAGGCAGATGATGCTTCACTCTGTAAATAGCACCTGCTTCTAAGAACATTAGAGAAGTAGGAGTTCAGGGGCCATGCAGGATTCCTAAATGTTTTGTCCTATCCCAAAGCATACATACCTGCACACTTTTAAAAGTTCTTTTGGTTATAACTTATAACCAGAACTAGCATCTGTTTCATTTACATTGTTGAAATTGTTGAAAGCGCAGCGATCTTTCCAGAAATGACATCATCTATCTGCTATGTCTCTTCCATGTGTAAGCCTATACATCATAAGGAAGCATAGTTATAAATTATGGCAGCAGATAGCATTTCCCTTTTTAATGGAAAATATTAAGGGCAGATGTAAATATTAAGGACAATGGTGTAAAGCCAATATTAACAATGAAGAGAATTTTTAAAAAAGCAAATAATATGCTTCACTTGTTATTAACATTAGAGTATTGAGGCTTAATTAGCTGTAAGCGAAGAAAGCTGTTACTGTTGGAAAATTCTGAATTTGACAGCTTAAACAAAGGTGGAATTCACACACTGGATCATTATTTCAAATTGTTTTGATGACTCAAGAGAAAAAAAAACCCTTAACTACCTTTATTTTTGCTTTTGTACTTAGAACTCTCATATTAGGAAACAGAATATCGGTGCACTTAATGCAACTAATCTGATAATCAATTTCCTTGGAAGGAAATTACTGGAGACTGATGGTGGTCACCAGCAGTACTACAAAAATGACCCAGCCCATCACCTACTTATCTTGTGTCAGAACAGCCAAATGTTCTTGCCACTGTCATTTCATGGTACCAGAAATAATGTTGGTGCTACCAGAGCTATTCAACAGAAAGTGGCAATGCCGTGGAGTTTTCTACCAGGTATTCTTGGGATCTGGACCTGCGTCCTGGTCCTGGACAGAGCTGTTTAATTTTTCTTACAGAAAAGGATAGATGAAAATCAGTAAAAAAGGGGACTTATTGGAATAAATTTCATTCTAGACAAACTTTATATCCTTTTTGTAAAGCTGATCCTATGCTGGGAGGGTGAAACCAAAGGCAGCTGCTGAATCATTACTCAAACTGGAAAGTAGAGCTTCCATGGAAT
This sequence comes from Python bivittatus, assembly GCF_059951505.1. Classification (NCBI taxonomy): domain Eukaryota; kingdom Metazoa; phylum Chordata; class Lepidosauria; order Squamata; family Pythonidae; genus Python; species Python bivittatus. Next base: position 55,977,943 of record NW_028277088.1, read on the forward strand.
TTAATTGAATGGAACCATTTGAAGCTAATTGTTTAAGTTCGTGCTCAAGTGAAATATCCAACCAATCTAAGGAGAAGAAAAATACTTCTTTAAAACCTGTGAAATTTCTCAAGGGACTTCTTCTTATTTTCCCATAGAGAGATTCAACATAATATGAGAGAATTTAATTCATTCTGGGATTACATTGCAGTCAAAGCATATCCAGCAGATAGATTAGCTGGACTGTTATGCACAGAAATATTAATCCCCTTTAGGTATATAAAACTGAGAAAAAAATGGCTTGAGATTCACGAATGTTTTCATCTAATGACAAAAAAGCACTCAACATCTCTGAAGGCAGATTAAAAGTGCTAGATAAGGCAGTCCAGCACAGAGATGTTTATGTAGAGAGATGAATGCTAGAGATTGGTGTACAGTATTGCAAGTCCATGACACTTTCAGTTTTTACTCCAAAATCTCCCTCAGAATGAAGCTATTCTGTCATATCCACCAGCAAGCAAGCCATCAAACAGAACAGTGTTACTGAGGGCAAGTTATTTTTATTCTAATCCCCAACTTTTGTTCTGCTCCCCAAATTCTCTAAATGCTCACTTGATTGACTGTCTGCAAATGGATCTGTAAATTAAACCGGGTTTGGGAGAGCAACACAAATAGGAGAAGGAGGAGGTCTTGTCCAGCCATTCTACTTGGCCTCTGCCTGCTCATTCTCAGCCAGTAGGATATGATCTAAGAAACAGAAGGTTTCTTGGCAGGCTTGTAATATTTCTCACGAAATGGAATGTCTCCCATCTGTTATATCATAGGGAGAAAATTATTATCTACAAATATATGCCTGAACTTTTTGATCTACATATGATAGGGCAGCATTTGTATTCTGCTGGAGATTGAACCCTTAACTCTCTATCTATACCTGCTGACCCACTGAGGTCAGTACATTATGAGATGCTGTACAACTATTGTAATTGAATTTGGACCTCCAACACATACTAGTTAGATTCCATTCTAATTTCTATTTTCTAAAGTACACTGTAGTTTAATAACAGTAGAGGCCTTGTTTATCAACTACTGAACTTAAAGCTATGACATGATTTCATCTGAAACTGTGATTATAATAGCTGTGCAACTGAACAATGCAAGAAGCTACTAAATCAAGATGAAGAGTTTCAGGAACCCACCATAGGAAGCATATATGTTTACATATGTTCCCTATGGTATTCCTATGGTGTGTAAACATATTTACACACACACACACGCACACACACATATGCATGCACAGACATGCACATGCATGCACCTGTGCACACATACATGCATGCATATATACATTCATACACTTTATTTCTATTGCAGTAAATGGAAATGATCTTGCCAAATTTCATGCAATGGAATTAAGTTTCAGTGAATATGGATCTGCTTATCGGTTGTGACTTTATATCATCTAAATTACATGAATAATCAACATGTTCCATTCTTTGACATTATTATCTCCTTTGAAAGCTACTCATTTGGTTTTGAAATCCCTTTTGGGACAGCACACTGAAATGGAGATGCCATCTGTCATCCTGTCTGAGACCAGACCCATAAATGGAATGCCATCATTGCACTGCTATCACAATCAGGGAGCATTGAATGCTGAGGAGATAATTGCCCTGAGAGCCAATGGCTTCCGCTTTGGTGAGATGCAGATTTCAGAACTAAATACAGACATAAGGAAGCAATTTTTGTGTGTGTCTCTGTAATATTCTTGTTGCTTCCAATCTCCCAAAAAGGATATGGACACAATCAGCTTTGTTACTATTGATGCTTTTGCTTAGCTATGGGGTTTTATTGCTTTTGTTGTGGAACTGAAGCTGGAATTTGGATTGGCATAAAGTCATTGAATCCAAAGTGAAGGCCTGGCAATCAGGTTCAACAAAACTTGAAGCCATGTACTTCTTTCTGTTAGAGAGATGGTTTATAGATGCATGTTCACTATTTGATAAAGCAATTTATCAAGCAATAAAACCCCATAGCTAAGCAGAAGCATCTTTATCTAGTGATGACTAGGAAGACTGTGTTTACTTTTCATGCTTTCCACTTGATTTGCTTATTGCTTAAGAAATGCATATTTCTTATTTGTTGTACATACTCCACAGGTTTTCTCTTAAAGGTTAACTCTTACTTCACCTTTTGTCAGCACAAAGTGCCATTCTCCTCTCCTCTCAAATGGGCACTAATTTCAGTGGTTACTTCTGTGTGGCTGCATAAGTGTCAAGGGCAGCAGAACTTGAAATTGGTGCCTTATTCCCCTTCTTCCGCCTTTTATGTAGGGGGAACAGCTGTAGCTGAGGAATACATACACATACGTTACACTTGCATCTTTTAATAAGACTGCAATCTTTGGATGGGGAAATCTGACCTCTGATCCCACTTCTGGTCCCCAGGTTAATATGTACATCCTTTCCTCTCCAATTCTAGAACTCTAACATTGAGAAAAGAATGTTATGTGAAATATGAATGCATGAATGTTTGTGAAATAAATCAGACCAGCAGGTTCCAACAATCTGCTCCTTAACCACATTCCCAACACTGGGCAGGGCAAAATTTATACAAATCTTCTACAAAAGATTCTTGTAACTGCAATGGAATTGATCCAAAGAAACAAACCAAGAAGGAAAGAAGAACGTTGCTGCTCTTTCTTTCCAATATGCTGTTAGAACCTTGGGCGTATTGGAGGCTCTAGTGTTGACATACTAAAAGGAACAATTTGTACTTAACAAGGCACCTAAAATAATTGAATCTGGCATTAGAAGGGCAACTAAGGAAGGAAGGTCTATAGTTTGGTATCTACCACGTCTGCTACCTTTAAAAAAAAGACAAGAGAAACAAAAATAAGTTTTTTAAAAAAGTAAAGTCATTTAAGAGTAAGGACTTCAACAGCAAGAACACTGGATTTCAAACCCTTCATTCAACTGCCTATTCAGCCATGAACAATACAAAATAACCTGTATTTTAAAAGCTTGATAGCTTAAAAATTGTGTCATTACCTAAGATCTAGCCTGTTTGTAGCTTCTACAGCTGCTACTTTTTCCAAAATAACTCCTATGCCACAAAAAGAATGAAGCCATCAGAAGAGGAATTGTGTTGTTTTTCCTATCACTGTACCTTGTAAGCTGGTAAACCATAGTAACTTTAATGGAACAGCACAAGTATTTTTATCATTTTTAGGGTTCTTTTAACTGTAAGATATCAGACAGCTGAGTTAGGATATATGAGCACTGCATTGCAGTGATTACACCTTTTTTGGTCTTCCTATTCCTATTAAAGGTAGCAAATGTGATAGCTACCAAACTATAGACCTTCCTTCCATAGTGCCTTATACAAAGTAGTGTTATGGATTTATTGAATTAACTCATGATAAGCAATTCCTGAAGCTCTACTTTATCTCATCCACATGAACCTGGTGGAAGGCACTTGCTGCCTCCAATGAGTTTATCCTTTAGACCTGTTTTCCCATCTAATATATCAGAGGTCACTGATGTTTTGAATCAGTGTTTAAATTGAGAAATAGATTGAGCATTTGTTTCAGAGAACGTAGATATACTGGTTGAGAGTGGCTCATCTGTCCAGCTAAATGTTCTTAAGGAGGTTTTAATATCCTTAAAGATCAGGTGTTTAATTTGGAGATGCTCTTGAATCCATCACTGTGACTACAGTCTTCAATGACTGGAAAATCTTCTATCATCTCAGACTGCTGTAACAACTATGGAAACCTCCCACTTGGAAAAATTGTTTGAAAATTTAACCTAACCCAGATATGACTGTTAATTGACTGATATATGCCTGTTAACTGACTGAGGAGGGCCTCAAATCATTAAATGCTTATATAGTATTAGGGATTTTTGGCACCACATGACTTTTGTTCTTCATCACATGTTAAATTTTAAATCTAGTGCTTTTAGATTTTTGCACTTTTAAAATTCTCCTTTCCATTTTGTTTTGGTTTTGTGAGCTAGGTTATTTTTATTTTATTTTTATGTACTGCTGATTTGATATTGATTTTATTATATATTCTTTTCTTTATTTCTGTTGGTTTAACTTATGTTTTTATTTGTTTGTATTTTAAGTTTGAATGTATTTGACAATAACAACACATTTTATTAAGTCCAATGGTCAATCAGCAAATACAGTAAAATCTGCTGCAAAATTTTGGATAAATAAAATTAGCTTGACACAGTCAGTATAATTACAATAGCAAAACTGGGTTCTTGTCTTGAAAGCAATATAATAAAATCCTTTGGAACTGTTTTTGCTATATTTGGGCTCACATCTGCAAAGCAATAAGTAATACAAAATAAAACATTGCTTCACAGGAACCTTAGAATCAGTGGATCTAACGGTTCCTCCTTTATATCTCTCTAGAAGGTTCAGTATAGAAGGGCTTGTATCTTGGCTTCCAAGGCAGCATAATCACAGGGGCAAATACCACTGGATGATAAATGCTTTGAGAATCTCAACTCTAAGATGGATGAAGGAAGTACATTGAAATGGGCCTTTGTAAAAGAATTCCTAAACTTTGAAAAGGTAAGGGTAGACAGGTGGTTTGTTCCTTTGTTGTTCCAAGGGAAATATACTCCAAAAGGGAGGGAGAACAAATTCTCTGAGCCTGAGATAATAAATTGTGATGCTTGACATCATAGAGATATTGGGAGAGCATCTCTTTTGCTACTTACCCCATCTGACCTACTTTATATATAATTTTTATTAAGAATTTTGATAACAGTAAAATCTAATACAAACTAAACTTAAATAAAGAAAAAAGAATAGAAAGAAGTAAAAAAGTGCAAAAAAAAAGAAGAAAAAAGGAAATCAAGACAACTGATTTACTGGTCACTGGGACTAGCAGAAATAGCTGGAAACCAATTGGAATTTACAGTTGGAATTGATGGATATTTAATGCAAACCAGGAGGGCTATTTTTATGTTGCAACTCCTTGTTGTGCTCTCTGACAGTGATGATATTTTTATCCCAGTAATCAGAAATATTAGGGCAAAATATCAATATCTGAGTTTCTCAGGCCACAGTAGGGAAGAAAATGGTTAATTTTCCTCTTATGTCTACAATGGCAATAATCATCATCACCCAAACTGGCAGCAATTACATTTTAAAATGTGCTACCCAAGTGTTCATTTAACCACATGTATCATTTGGCCCTGAATGTGCAGCTCCCTGCCTGTAAGATCTGCCCAAAGTCTGAAAAGAAAATGTACACTAAATGCATTTCAATGAGCTGTGACCTAAAATAAGGTTGAGTTCCATGAGTTAAACAGGCTTCTGTTTAGTTTCGGCCATCAAAATTATCATCCTATGTCTGGAAGATACAGCTGTGATATTAAAATCTGACAAAAATAGAATTGATATTTTGCTGCTGCATCTACTTATCAGATGTGTTTTGAGAGATTCATTACTTCATTATGCATTCTGCCAGATATCCTAAATCTGGATAATTCTTCTTCATCATCTTTCATCCTGGTTGCTAAGTACCAATCCTTTTTCTTTGTCACCTCTTGGTGGCACTTTAGTCTATTTATTGAGTTCCTGAACTTCTTAGAAGTAGCTCATAGAGTAGGCCTGAGATAAAGGAGATGCAAAGGTAAGCCATGATTGGATCTTTGCTCTGAGTATAGCATTGCAATACACTGCATCACAAATATCACAGTGACAATGGATATCTAATGGTGACATGAAATACTGCATGAATGCTAACAACTGACTGTTGTATATTGACATTTGTAATATGATTATGATATAATAATGGGTGGATGGCAAATGGAGAAAGGAGATTTACATACATACATACATACATACATGGTCATAAAGTTCCCTTTATGAATTGCTTCCAAGATAATTTCTGCGATGTCAGAACAATCACAAATGGTGAAAATAATACTTTCCCAGATAGGTGAGATGGTGCCCTCCAGAGGTTTCTAATGAATTCCTATTAGTTCCAGTCAGCATGGTCAATGGCAAGGAATTCTGGTAACTGTAGTCCAAAACATCAGGAAGGTACCATGCTACTATGGAGACTGGAATATCTTGCAATATTTTTCAGCAAATCTTCATTTTTACTAGTAACCTTAGGGAACTTTATGAACAACTAAAGTTGCTATTAATATATAGGTATATAGTTTTTTAAAGTACCTTATTTAGTCAGGACTAATAGTATGAAGAATGAGTGGCAAATGCCCTTTTCCTCCTTACTTACATGCAAACAAGGTCAGATGGATTTGTGGAGACTCATTTTGACTCTTCCTGGTGATTGAACACCTGCATATTTGGATATTGCTAAGCTAGTCAAATTAACATTGTATTGTATCACTATGGCAGAGGGGAGGAATGATTCTTACAGCATGCTACAGCCATCCTACAGGATTCCTAAATAAAAATAGCTACATTTAGATGTAATGGGAAGTAGGAATAACCTTGAGGAAGAGAAGGAAGAACTACAAAGAAGACAATGATCAAACAAAAGAAATCTGAGCCCTGGGCAGAAATGTAATTTAAGAAAGTGTCTCAGACATGACCCTCCCTAGTTCTCATGTAGATAAAGGGAGGGAGGGAGGGAGGGCATTCAGACTTGCAAGATTCTGTTACTGTAACCTTATAATAAAGTAGCATTGATAACTCTGGCATCCTAGTTTGGTCTACCTTGAAGGGCTGACAGCAGAGCACCAGAGCTAAACTTCCTAGATTGTCATCCTGCACCTCTGTGTTCTTGATTTCAAATATTCCCTAAAATAGCAAGAAAAGTGAAAACTGCTTCTTCTGATCTGAGCCACCTGAAGCCCTCCAGAGTAGATGGACTCCAGCATTTCCATTCTTGTAGCTCTGAATGGCTGCAGTGCCTGGCAAGCTCCTTCCCCTCCAGCTGCTGATTGCTATCCTGGGCAGCCGTTTCAACCTGAGCCATTGGTCTACCTTGTTCTCTGCTGGTTGATAGTTGCTTTTTTTTTTTTAATAATATTGTAATTGATCCAATGTTGGCCTATTAAGTCAATGAAGTATACTCAACTCTAGAAGCTCCTGCACTCTTGAACCCTTCTGTCTCCCATTGGGCACCCTTTGGGGTTTTGCACGCTCCCTTTGCTTTCCTACCTCTCTGGCTATCCTACTGCAAAGCTTCCTTCCCTTTCCTTTATTTTTAAAACTTCTTTAAATTGCAGCGTAGGATTGTTGCTACTTTGTTTTTATGAAGCTGAACAATCAGTTCTTCTTGCTACATAGTTTTTGTGGGAAGGGGGAGGTGGTGAAGGCATCCATATGTGCACATTTCTGGAAAAGCAAAGAAAAGCCACAGAGACTAGTGAGAAGGAAAAGGAAAAGAAAGGTGCTAGTAGATCGGGCCATACAGAAACCAGTCCACTAGACCTGCCTTCCCTACACAGATGGGAAGGGCAAGAAGCGGAGGAATTACTTTATAATCTGCCAAACTGTTTTTTCCTGCCTCCAAACACTACTCTTAGGCTTGCTAATAAAATTTTTGAAGACCTCAAATTTACAGGAGTACCTTTTTGAAAATCTCTTAAGACAATGTAGGAGTATGACTTTATCAGGGAAAGTCCCTCAAAATGGACATTCCTTGTAAATAGATAAATTCGAATAGATTACTTGAGTGACTGAAACCAAGACAATGATATAGTTACTAGATATTGTTCCCATATTAAAATTAAAATGTCATGCCACTATTTGGAAGTCATATTATCCATGGTTATCAATATACCATTTTCTTCAGAAAGAATACAACTAAACTGTGTGTTTGTCTAAGCAGCGGTGTTTTCTTCTTGTGCTAAAACCTTCTCTAGTGTAAGCTGCAAATTGAGAGGAGTGTTTTTTCAAACCCTAAAGTCCTTTCTATTTTTGGTTCTTTTAAGCTCTTTAACCTGCTATCCTGCTTTAATTCCAGCCAATAGAAATAAGCTTAACTGACACAACCCAGTTTCATTTTCCAGAGAAAGAAAAATTACAATAGGTTTTGGAAGTGAAGAAGCAAAGATTAAAAAAACAAACAAACCAGAACCAACAACAAATACAAGAGGGTTTCTTTTTTATACTTCAAATCAGCTAGTTAATTTTAAAGAACCTCATTTTAAATCACAACAAGAAAACCAAAGTTAGAATATAGCCCTGAAGTTCAGCATGTTAAGAAAAATTGGTCTTAACAGTGAATGCTGTTTTTTAAAAATGTTTCTTCTCTGTTCACCGTTTTATGGTGCTCAATCCATAGAAAGTAAATAGTAGTATCGGGCAGTTTTTTGCATCAGGGAGCAGATGTTGGCAGGAACAGAAGAGAAAAGATGGAATGAGTTGGGGTGTTAGGCCTTCCTGCTGCCCTTACACGCACTGTAAAAATGCTATTACCATACTTTCTACATGTGACCTTAGCCAAAAAGAGAAAAGTAGATTCAATGATTAATCCAAATGGATTTCGCATGTGGAAATGGAGGGGGGGAGCAGGTGGGATTCCCCCCCCCCATCCCTCAGGCAGATAATGTTGCCAAATTATATTAAGGACAGCCTCCCCTGTTCAATTTATTTGGAAGAGAGGATTGTGCATCAAACAAACCTGAATATTGCTTTCTGCTTCAAAATTGGATGTGTGTTGTGTATGTCTGTATCGGGAAGGGAAAGAATGACCTCTCCAAACCACAGGAGAGCAACAATAGAACTTTATAAGAGTGTTATCTTTAAGCAGGTAAGAAGATCCACTTTGTTTTGGTTCCTGATGATGCAAAACATTCTACTTGTGTTTCAAGTGAACTTGAGTAAAAGCTCCTTGTAGTCCTTCTACTTCATCATGGAGAAGTTGTGAGCATGAACAAAGGTTGAAGGAAAGCAACAGAGCTTATACATATTTGTAAGAGTTAATTCTCATGTGGTCAGTGAAAAACAAAATATAACAGGTCTGATTATTACAAAAATGGACAGAGACAGATCAGCTCACTCAGAAGAGTGGGCCAAGTAATTAGGTAGGGGACAAGAAGAAGGATATGCAAAAGAGTGTCAGCATTGTTTCTATGTACAATATAGGGCTTGTCCTTGAATTGTAACCCTTGCCAAACTACTGGTATGGCTATTAAGTTGGATTTTTTGTGAGCTTGCCTAAGTGATTCATTCCTGATTTCTTGGTGAACCCTGACAGGCTTCTTGCATGATTTTGGAACCCTGATTATACAAGGAAGAGCCTACAGAAGTGCAGAAATTGTGACAATTTGTGCCCTTGGACATGTAGAGTTGATAGAGCTAGAAACAAAAGGAGGTGAGGGAACAAAGCCCTCTCATATGTTCCTACTCTTTCTTGCACAATTCTAATTCCCTGAGAACTAGATCTAGCTATACCTCCTATCTTTCATCAGTATCTATTTATATCTATACTCATATATATATATATGAACTCTGTCATTACAATACCATAAACTCTGGAACCTGAGTCTAGAAGGTGACCTAAAGCATCAGATTGATGCAGCAAATGTGATTTCTGAGGAAGAAATGGCTAATTGAACATGGCTTTGTTTTCTGTGGAGCCAACACCGTTGGCAATTAGAGGAGCTGGCATTGATTCAGCTCTTCAGAATCATCTCCAGATAAAGGAGATTGACAGGATCATCCAGAAGTACTCCTTACAGAGAATCCCTGTGAAGAGATTGCAGTCTAGCACTTTCTAGTGGGTGGAGCGCTCTGGGAGTCAAGGGAAGAACATCAAGCCCAAGCCGTGGTGTGGAGCCTTCAGAAGGACACTAGATTTGCAAAACAGCTAAAGGGAATTAAGAATGTTGATTGGGGACAGCTAAGAGGCTAGATGGATTTGAAACAGCTTTTTAAAGGATTGTTTTAAATGTTTAAGAAAATACAGTAAGTGAATTTGGATTTAATTGCAAGAAAATCTGTCCTAGGAAAGTTTTGCTTCTGAAAATAAACACTGGATAAAACTGAGCTTTCAAGGTCAGAGGGGATGGAAAGCAATTAAAGGAATATATCTCTTTTAACACAATGAAGGAGTATTCTTCTTTTAAAGAAGCATTTTTAGCTGTTGGAATCAGTGTGTCCAGGAACTATTTTTAAAACTGGGACAAACAGAGGTTGTAGAAGAAGAAAAGATTTTACTGGATAAAATAGCAGTTGAGGATGACTTGAATAAGGATTCTAAAATAGACTTTAAAGGAATGACAGATTATAAGAGAGACATGGAAGATATGGAAAAAGGTGTTATGGATCTGAAGATGGACTCAAAGTTGCTTGATTATGAGAATGATATGGAGAAAGAAGTTGTAATGGACTGGAAGAGTGTCTTTGAGAACTATCCTATTTTGGACCCACAAAAGGGAAACACCAAATCTCTGAAACCTTTTCTGAAAATAAATAGGGAGAGAATGATAAGAGATTGTTATTTGGGGTTTTATCTGGAGAAGAGACTGAAGACTGAGCCTTTCAAAAAGAAGAGAAAGGAATTCAAAGTGGATTTATCAGATCAGGGTTAAATTGTGTATGTTTTGGATTGCTAATATTGAATTTTCTTTTTCTGACCAGGATTGTAAGACAATGATTTATACCTGTAAAAGTGATTTATTTGGTTTAGTTTTAATTTTTTTTTATTTTATCCACACTCAGTCGTTACCGACTCTGCGGTGACTGCCTGGACGAGTCCTTGCAGTTTTCAAGGCAAGGTGTTTCGGAAGTGGTTTGCCAGTGCCTCCTTCCTAGAGCAGAGCCCAGCTGGCGGGTGCAGGAGGCGGGGTTTCCGTTACTTCGCGCCTTTTTCGGGCGTGCGCGGCTTCTGTGCTACCGGCAACTGCTCCCGACTCCTTTTGCAAGGCACCGCCAGCATTTTTCCTCCCACCAGAGTGAGAGTACCCATTTATCTACTCACGTAAGTTTTCGATCTGTTGGGCTGACAGGAGCTGGGGAGGAAACAGGAGCTCACTCTGCTGCGCGAAAGCTGGGCTCGAACTGTTGAAGTGTCGACCATTTCTGGCCGGCAACTTTCAGCGTCATTAAGCTGCTGCGCCACCGCATCCCCTTAGTTTTAAATACATATGTGATTATTACTGGTCTTTTGTATCCTTAAGGGGAGAGATCTTTTAGGTTTTATTTTTCAGAAAAAAATTAGAAGTTAAAATGCAAAATAGACCTATTTGTTTAACCTTAAAATATATAGTTTATTATTACTGGCACTCTTAATGATTTTGCTGATTAGATTGATTTTTGAATATTTTTCATAATTTGGTTATTGTTTAAGGTTGAGAAAGGGGATGAAGAGGGCTTTTTTATTTTAGTAATATTACAGAAGATGTTAAATTACTGTTAATGCATATACTTGTTTGGAGGGAGGAGGAAGTAATGTTTTATATTTCTTTCTTTCTTTCTCTTTTCTCTCTTCCTTCCTTCCTTCCTTCCTTCCTTCCTTCCTTCCTTCCTTCCTTCCTTCCTTCCTTCCTTCCTTCCTTCCTTCCTTTCTTGGATACTTCTAATCAAAGAGAAACAGTTTCTATTCCCTTTGGAGCTGCATCCAAAATGTCTTTGGTGAGACTCCTGCTGTGAATGAATGAATGAATGAATGAATGAATGAATGAATGAATGAATGAATATATATATATATATATATATATAATGTATGAATATATATATATATATATATTTTATATATATATATATATATATATATATATATATATATATTCTATTATATATAGAGAGAGAGAAAGAGAAAGAGAAAGAGAAAGAGAAAGAGAAAGAGAAAGAGAGAGAGAGAGTCAATTTGTCCATTGCTGCATATTCTCTAATTTTAGTCTTACCATCTTGTATTGTTGACAAGGTTTCTCTTTTCCATTGTTGTGCCAGATTAGTTCTTACTGCTGTCAGCTTGTATCTTAATAAATTGTGATGCTTTTCATTTATATTCTCTGGGATCGTGCCTAATTAATATATTTGTGGTTTTAATTCAAATTTTATTTTCAGAATTTTCTGGATGTGTTAATGTATCCTTTCTGATACTTTTGGGTCTTTTTGCATAACCACCACATATGGTTAAATATACCTTCTTTGTTGTGGAACATTCTAGAGTTTGAATGGTGGATGGGTTGGTAAATTTACCAGAGGCCAGGCAAAAGTAAAACATTATAAATTTGCAAAGAAAGTAACAATAGAAAAATTGAATTAGCAGAAAACTAAAAATCTGAAATGCTCATTAGGTTCTAAGCTGCTAAGGAAATATTCGGACTACTGAGATCTCTGGGAGAATGACTTACTATCTGTAAGCTGAAGAATTTGCTGAAAGTTACAAAACACTCATACTGTAAGCAGCAGCTGGATGGGTCACACAAAGGTAAACTTACCAGTAGCAGGACAGACTTCTGAGCTACTGGTGCACTGCCAAAGTTTTGACCTCTGAAAAAATCCACCATACTCAGAGAAAAGTTGTCTTCTGCTAAATGAGTGTGAGTATCAGTAGGGAACCTTGCTCATCTCTTTAATAAAACTGAGTTCCAGTAAACTTAGTAATCTCATGCTTGCATTATTTAGTATCCCTTTCTAACAATTCTACAGTGCAGGACTGATTACTTTAGTCAGCATAGTGAAGTCAGCTGAACAGAATTGTGCATTAACTTTGTGCATACCGATTAATAGTCCATGCAGGTTTATTGATGGGCGGGTAAAACAAAGGTGCTTTGTAGGGCACACCAAAGCCTCCGCACCATAAGTTCCTCCATAAAAACCCTGGAATCATACCAATGGGCACTATTGTGAATAACTGAACATTTTTTTTACAGCATTTTCATGAATTTCTTATCTATCCTTTTGAATATTTAAAAGCAATAAATATTATTGTTTGGCTAGCTTATTTAAAAGTGGCCAGGATGTCCAGAAGCAAATTTAACAGCAGTGAAGTGAAAAAAGCTCTGGTATTCGTTCAATCAGGTACTTTAAAGTACATTAATCTTTCAGAAGCACAAGTAGAACAACAACATATGCTCTGGGGGATAAAATTAGAAACTTGTAAAGCTGTATATTTTTAAGACATATCCAGTGCCACAAAGAATATAAACAATCACACATAAAGAATGAAGGATTGTTATAAAAGACAATATCAGTTATTTCAAAAAGCTGTCATAAATGATTTATATTAAAAGATGAAGCTAACTATAATTGGTTTTTTAAAAGTCCTGTTGTGAAAATGTCCACTTTAGGAAATTGAATGTTTATACTGACTACATATACAATATGTACATTCAGGAGATGTTACATGTTTTTAAATTGCTTTATAGAACAGTATCATATCCTATTTCCAACATGGGTAGGAAATGAAAAATCACTTTCAAGGATTCCATAACATTGAATTAAAAGTTAAATAGAGCATTTCATTGTAATTACTGAGGATCCTTATGCTGTATAGTATGCCTGCATGCATGAGCTCCCCTTTTATGATGATGATGATGATGATGACGATATGCCATCAAGTCGTTGTCAACTCTTAATGACTACATAGATAGATTTTTCTCCATGGTGATCTGTCCCTAATGTGGTCTTTCAGCTCTTCATTTTATAAAAATTCTCTTAAGAGAATTGTTACTGTTACTGAGCCTATCCACCTTGCTGCTAGTCATCCTCTTCTCTTTCCCTCACCTTTCCCAGCATTAGAATCTTCTCCCAAGAGCTAGGTCTTTGATAATGTGTCATTTGTGCCTCGAGTGAGAATTCTACGGTTGATTTGTTCAATGATTCATTAGCATGTTTTATTGGCTGTCTGTGGTGTTCTCAGGAGTCTTCTCCAACAACAGAGGTTGGGAAGCCACAGCATGGACATAACGCAATAAAATAGACTGGCTCCATGTATTCACCATGTTCTGTTCATACTGTGGCTTCCTGACCTGTATATAAGTTTCTCATGAGAACAGTGAAATATTCCGGGATTCTGAGCTCCGGAGGAAGAAATGGTGGACTGAAAACGGCTCCACAAAAAATAGAGCTGACGACCGCAGCAAAGAATGAACAGCTGGCTCTTCGGAATCTCTCCAGACAAGGAGAGGATGTGAGACCACCCACATCCACTCTAAACAGTTGTTTCTCATGAGGAGACTGCAAGACTGCAGTCCCCAGTGGGTTTTGAGCACTGGGAGATAATGGGAATAGCCATCTTGCTCGCAACTGCAGTTGACACCTTTTAAAGGACACTAAGTTTGCAAACTACCTTTTCTAATCATGTTTGGAAATTGCTTGTTAACTACTTTTAAGCTATTGGAGACCTTTGGATCAACAAGTCTGAAAATGCTAGGAGAATTTTCCTTCAATCCTTAATGAAAGAAAATTTTAATCATAAGTTTAAGAATTTTTAAAAATTAAAAAGAAAAAACAGCAAAAAGCTAAATAAGACTTTGATCCTAGAAAGTTATAAACAGATTAAGGTTCCAGATAAATTTGGAATAAGATTTTGGAATTAATTATAAAGAATTCTTCCTGTGGGAAATGGATTTGTTTGGACTTTTGCAAGACAAAATAAAAATAAGCAACTTTAAAAATTGAGGGAACACTAGAGAGAACTAAAGATTTTAGTTACAGGAGAAAAATACACAAGCTTGATTAACAGCTAATTAACTGGGATGTATAACATGATGCAAAACATTTTAACATTGAAAATATTGCAGGACGCTTTTGAAAAATGGAATCAGAAGTTAATATCAACAATGTCAATAGCAATGTTTGCTTCTATGGATAGACTGTGTCCAAAAGATGTTATGGAAGAAATGGCAGATGAGGAACAAGTTTTAATTGACAAGACAGAGATGGCATCAAAAATGGATCTACAAATGACAGGCTACGAGAATGAAATGGAAAAGCACGTCTCACTGGACATACAAAAGAAACGGCTGATGTTTTAAAATATTAAAGGAAATACAAATAATAAACCAAGAGAGTGACCTGGATAATTCTTTTATATTGGATTTACAAAAGAGGCTTGAAGAATCTTGTGAGAAAGGACAAAGAAGAAATGAAAAGAAATCAAATTCCATGGTATTATTTGAATGGGCTAAA
Source organism: Python bivittatus (assembly GCF_059951505.1). Taxonomy (NCBI): domain Eukaryota; kingdom Metazoa; phylum Chordata; class Lepidosauria; order Squamata; family Pythonidae; genus Python; species Python bivittatus. The sequence continues at coordinate 55,993,006 of NW_028277088.1, forward strand.
GGTTAAGACTGTTAGAAGTAAAAGGAAGGCAAGGGTAAAAACCATGAGTCAAATAGGAGAGGTTACAAGATGCTAAAGGAAGAGGAGGTTTGGGTTTACCTGATTTGAAACTATACGTTGCAGCTTGCTGTTTAGTTTGGATGAAAGAGTGGGTGATGCTGAGAAATAGTAGATTATTGGAGCTAGAAGAACATGATTTGAGGTATGGGTGGCATGGTTATTTATTAAAGTTAATGTTGACTTTAAAAATCATTTTTAATCCCACCTTTATTATTTTTATAAAAAAATAACTCAAGGTGGCAAACATACATAATACTCCTTCCTCCTCCTATTTTCCCCACAACAATAACCCTGTGAGGTGGGTTGGGCTGAGAGAGGGTGACTGGCCCAAAGTCACCCAGCTGGCTTTCATGCTTGAGGCAGGACTAGAACTCACAGTCTCCTGGTTTCCTTAACCACTACACCAAATTGGCTCTCTTTTGTTAGATGGGCCATACTGAGAACATGGAATAGATATAAACTCTAACCCTAACCCTGAAAATACCTTTGTGGCTTTCACCACAAGAAACATATTATAGAAGAGAAATGATAACTAAACATAAATGGTTACCTTATGGTGATATATTAGAATTTTTCCAGGGAAAATTCAAAATGAAATCAAGAGATGATTTGACATTAGAAAGATACACATGTCAATGGTTTTCCTATGCACAATTATTAGAAAGATTTAAAGTAGATAAAAGGACTTTTTGTTTTGAATACTGTAAGACTGAATTTGAAACAAAGTTATGTACAAATGATGAACATTCTATTGCTAAAACATATAAACTTTTATTGAGATTTGCAACAGAAGAAGAACAAGTGAAAGAATGTATGATAAAATGGGCCAAAAATTTTGATTATAACATACAAATGGAACAATGGGAGAATATGTGGATGAAAGGGCTGAAATTTACATTATGTTATAACCTTAAGAGAATTTTTGTAAAATGATGTATCACTGGTATTTGTCATTGGAAATATGTCTAAAATGTATAAGGGCACTTTGAATCTATGTTGGAAATGTGAACAAGAGGGGCCTTTTTATCATGCTTGGTGGACGTGTAAAAAAGCTAAAAAATATTTGGATCCAAATATACATACATTAATTCAGAAGATTTTAAAGATTAATATACAGCTGAAACCAGAGAGATTTCTTTTGGGACTGACTGACAAAGAGTTGGAAGAAACTCATGGAACTTTGTTTTTATATGTGATAATAGCAGTGAGACTTTTATATGCACAACAGTGGAAAGATTTGACATTACCCACAATGAAAGCGTGGATCATGAAGATGATGGAACTTGCTGAGATGGCCAGATTGACAATTTTCATTAGAGAAAAGATACTGATTGGAAACCCCTTTTGGACTTTTTGCATGAAGCAGAAAAAAATGAAATTACGCTATATGGATTTGATGATTAGAAAAAAATATTAGATAATAGAAAAATGAAAGTTACATTGTAACCCTAGAGTAAGGGTTGTGATGAAGGTTGGAAGTCACTTCTTTATATATATATATAAAGAAAATATATATATTTTCTGTCTCTTCACTATTTCTTTTTTCTTTCTTTCTTTCTTTCTTTCTTTCTTTCTTTCTTTCTTTCTTTCTTTCTTCCTTCCTTCCTTCCTTCCTTCCTTCCTTCCTTCCTTTCTTTCTTTCTTTCTTTCCCTCTCTCTCTCTCTCTCTCTCTCCTTCCTTCCTTCCTTCCTTCCTTCCTTCCTTCCTTCCTTCCTTCCTTCCTTCCTTTCTTTCTTTCTTTCTTTCTTTCTTTCTTTCTTTCTTTCTTTCTTTCTTTCTTTCTTTCTTTCTTTCTTTCTTAGATTTTACTATTGTAATTGAAATCCTTAATTTCAATTACAGAGAGAGAGAGAGAGAGAGAGAGAGAGAGAGAGAGAGAGAGAGATGTTCTGGGATTCCCATTTTTCTGAGCACTTTCCACAGCTTGATGTGCTCAACATAATCAAAGGCCTTTCTATAATCAACAAAGCACATAGTGACTTCTTTTTGATATTCTTTGGCTTTCTCAATTATTCAGTATGCATCAGCAATAATGTCTCATGTTCTTCAGCTTTTTCTAAAACCAGCTTGAACATCTGGCATCTCTTTTTCCATGGCTCTAATCTGCATTGGATGATCCTAAGCATTATTTTGCTACCATGTGAAATTAAGGATATTGTGCAATAGTTTGCATACTCATCCTTTTGGTACTGGAATGTAGATTTACCTCTTCCGATTGGTTAGCCACTGTGTTGTTCTCCAGATTTGCTGGCATAGCTTTATTAGAACCTTTATTGATTCTTCTTTGATTGCATGCCATATTTCTGTAGACTTCCACCTTGGTGATGATCAGAGTGCTGATCTAACTTCATTTTCTGGTACTAGAGGTGCTTGTTAGTAGGGAATATCTTCTAAGGTATCTTAGATGTTGACATCTGTACTGTACAGTATTGCAGTATACTCCTTCCATCTTTGTTTGATCTCCATTGAATTGGTTACTATCTATCCATTGGCATTCTTTAGCATACCAATTCAAGGTTGGAACCTCATTCTGAGTTCAGAGATCTTTTGAAAGATTTCCCTTGTTTTTCCATGTCTGTTTCCATCCTCAATGCCTTTATTGATATGGTTGTAACACTGCTTCTGGTCTCTTCTAACAACTCTCGGAAACATTTTGTTAAGATCTTTTCTGAGAATTTTGTCTTTCTTGGCTTTGGCTTCTCTTCTCTTCTTGGAAATTTCCATGGTTTGTTCTGATATCCAGTTTGCTTTCTTCTCTTTCATTTTTGGCAGTCCCTTTCACATTCATCCGTAATAACTTCTTTAAGTTCATTCCATAATTCCTCTGGTGTTCTAACAATGTGGTTCAGCACTTCAAAGTGATTCCTGATGTTCTTGAAAATGGTGGGTGTATGTTCAAGATCATATTGTGGAAATTGACTGGCTTTCTTCTTCTTTACCTTGACTTGGAACTTGAACATGAGTAGTTCATGATCTGTTCCACAGTCAGCACCTGGCCATGTCTTTGATGCTATAACCCTAACTCTCTACCTCCTTTTAGCAATAATATAGTCAATTTGATTTCTATATTTTTCATCTGGTGATGTCCATGTAAAGAGGCATTTTTTGTTGTTGTCTAAAAACAGTGTTCGCTAGGTAGAAGTCATTGGAGTTGCAGAAATTGGCAAGTCAGTCTCCTGCTTCATTTTGGTTTCCTAAACCATACAATCCAACTACATTTTCTGCCTTAATTTTTCCAATTTGGGCATTCCAGTCTCCAGTCACAAGCAGCACTTTCATACAGACTTTTTATTAAAATGATACAGCACTTTCTACTCTGTTACAGTCTTTAACAAAAAAAGAAATTCAAGTTATTTTAATTATTTTTAACTTATTTTAACTTTTAAAAAACACATTAACAGTACTTCACTTAACAGATTTCCAGCCACTTTTCTTCTTTTTTTTAAAGCTAATCTTTTTTTAAAAAAAAATTAAAGGTAGACTTCAGCAGGAAGTTATCCCTAGCACATTAGTATTAGCAAGTGCCATTTTGGGTATCAGCTATAAAAACTTTAATTATATTAGGCCTATTGTACCTTATCACTCACCTTTTCCCATATGCCCTGTCACAGTATGCCTGTATTTTCTGGTCCCATCCATGCCATCATACTTCTGGTAATTCCTCACTACCTTTACCCATGTGTTGGGAAGAAAGTCTATAAAGGGTGTGTGGGGGGGTCTATGATGCATGCATGACCTCCTCTTTTATATGGAGCCCTGATTGTAAATATTGTCAGCCTCACTTAGATAGACTAGGCCAGGAAATCAACTCCACTGGAAGGCTAAAACTATTTTTTACTGACATTGGCTATAATAACAGAATCTTACAAGTCTGATTATGTTGTTCTATCCCCTCCTTCTTATACTCCAGTAAATTAGGGAGGCATCTGCCTGAGCTGCTTCTGAATGAACTTAAAAAATGCTTCAGCTCTTTTTGCCTAGGAAACAGTTCCTGCATATTTCTGTTAAGTTCATCTTCCTTACTCTCTACACCATTCTGTGATTTCCCCTTTACAGAATTCTCTTCCAACAGTTCACATGGAGTTTATATTAGATTGGTACAGCAGGACATTTCTACCCTGGTCTTAAGAGTACTATTTTTATATACCATCAATAAAACAAGGCAGTACAATGAAATATTCTTGACTGGTGCTTCTCCCCCAATTATGAATTCCTCCATAACAGAATAGCTAAAAGCCAATCTGAAACACTTTTCAGAAAATACTTTATGATCTATATGTAGGTCAGCCTTTAGTACAAAAAATTAGTTTGATACTGGTAGTAAAAATTCAGAGAATCTGACTGAATTTTAATTTTGGTATGTTATGAGAGGAGGAATTTGCTCTTGTGAACTGGTCTGAGCTTTAAGCATGGCAATAAAGTAAAGAATAGATGACTGCAGCCTTCCCAACTGATAAAGAGCCAGTACAGTGCACTAGTTAGAAGCGGGGAGACTCAGTTTCTAGTCCACAGCCATGGAAGCTCTTTGGGTGATTTTGGGCTAGTTGCTCTTTCTCAGACCAAGCTGAGGGTTGTTGTTGTGGAGAAAATAGGAGGATGGAGCACCATGTCCACTGCCTTGAGTTCCTATACAAAAAGCAGGATATAAATAAATACTGTATATCTGCTTCTCATTGTTGGTCAACATTTAGAGTAATCCTATATTGGCCCCAACGCTGCTGGCCTCTAGGAAGGCCCTGAAGACATGGCTATGCCAACATGCTTGGGGATCCAGCAATGGTGGGGACCTTTTACAATACTGTGTTGAGTTTGATGCAATGATGGATTTTCCCCTGATCATGGTTATTTTTGTTTTGATGTGCTTATTGATGGTTTTATATGTTTGTATATTTGTTTTAACTTGTTTTTATTGTTGTTGTTTTTTAACTGTTGTGCGTACCCAGAGTTACTTAGGTGAGGTGGGTGGCCATACAAATCAAATAAATAAATAAAATCACTAATGATGTATTTCATTCTTAACTAGAGAATGCCTATGATCCAAAGAGCCACTTCAGTCAATGGGAAATATTTGTCTATTTATTGACTTAGATGTACTTATTTAGGGCATACACAGACACTCCTTCATTATTTACATGTACCAAAGTAGTTTGGGAAGTGCTGTTGGGATTTTTGTTATTTATGCTGAGCAGTGAAGACATTGCAGTTCTCAGGAACAGCTTTTAAAATTCCCTTCAGTTTCCAGTGGGGGAGAGCTGCTGATAGATACAAACACAAAGCTCCCTCAGGCATGCCAAACGAGGTGTGCTGGTTCTGGATCCTGGCCAGTAATTTTAATTGAAAATAATATTGCCAAGGAGAAAATGGGATGCTATGTTCCAATGAGGCTAATTTTCCTGCATTTTTCATGCTAAGTAAAACCATTTTAAGCTAATCTGTTTGTGTTTAGTTGGCTCTCATTGTTTTGCCTATGATAATTTATCTCCCTACTTGAAATGATGTTACAAATGCTACCTGAAGAAAAGTAGGTTGGTCACTTCAACTATCTGTGCCTTAGTTTCCCAGCATAGTGCTTCAGAATAATGTACCCAGTTTGGGAGGTATAAAAAAGATGCCCAACTGAGTGGAGTTTGAGAGTTTCACTCAATCAGCAATATTTTATTCCAAGGACTGCTTTACATCTCAAAACTGATTGATCTTATGTGACTTCTGACTGTGATATAATAACAGTTTTCACTTGAAAGGCTTATTACCACTGAGATGCCAACAAAGAGCACATTATTTTTTAAAATATTAATTTATATGTGAACAAATCATTTTTAAAGCTGCTGAGGTTTAGAAATAATAAGGATTCATTTCTGTAATGCACATGAAATCTTAATTGCCTGAGGTTAAGCAGATATAGAACAGTGTGCAACAAAATGATTTTCTAGATTCCAGCACATCTTACGAGTAACTATGGCCATTTCATCAAACCTAACAGATAAAAATGGTCTAATGAACAGTTTAAATTATAGCAGTGATAGATATGCTATGTATTGCCTTAGCAATAGACAAGAGGCAAAAAAAAAAATAAAAAAAAATAAATCCAGTGTGATAGCTATTGAGCAATTATGCAGAAAAAACAGAATTATTGATTTGTGAAATAGCCTTTTGAAAATTGAAGCCATAATATTAAATACATGAGCTGTATCTTGGTTTTCTGAAATCTCAGAAGCCAGGGAAAATGCTGAATACTTATGCTCAGACAGCTGAGTTTCAAAACACTAATAGAGTTTGACAGTGTGAAGAATTATAGTTTGGTTTTCCTTAAGTAGAATCCACAAGGTAGGTTCCAGTAAGGTGCTCAAATAATATATAGCAATAGAACAATATTTCTATTAAAACTGAAAGCAGGAAAATATGAAACCAATAGCTGAACAGGGGTCTTAAATATGTTATCAATTAAAACCCAACATAAAATTATCAATTTTAAAAATAGCAAAATATAATGATTTTTACATGGATGCCAGATATCACCTGTCAAACGTGTAGAGCATGGGTGTTATGCAGGGAGAACTAGGAATCCTAATTCAGGAAGACAAATACATGATAGGCAGCACTGAAGCTTGGTGGGATGATACCGATTGTTGGTGTATAACATTGGAATGCTCCAACTTATTAAAAAAAAAATGAACTCAGTGGAAAGGATGATTGCATTGCACTTTCTGTAAAGATAGACAGAGACAGAGATAGAGATACTTGCACAGAAAATTCAGGAATCAGAGCACTGAAATCTTGTTGAAAACATTTGGGTAGGAATATAAACAGAGAAAATGATTTTACTGAGACTGCTAGAGCAGGCAGAAGATACAGTGAGGCTCATGGCCATTCTTTCAAAGAAGCATGTAATAGTGATAATGGGAGATTTTACTTATTCTGACATCTGCTGGGGATTTAACTCTGTCAAGTGTTGAGGGACCAGCAATTCTTGTCCTCTTCTGCTGGCAACTTCTTTTATTAGAAGCTGGAAGGAAAAAAGGGGGTCTGCTATCCTGGACCTAATCCATATTAACAGTCAGGAATTAATTGAAGAAGTGAAGGCGACTGGTTCCTTAGGGACAGTGATAATGCTATCCTTGAATTTATGAAATTCTGGGGAGAATGAAATAAATACAGTTGGACCTGCATACTGGACTTCAGAAGAGCAGATTTCGATTAACTTCAAGGCAGAGTAGATTGGATATAGTGGCTTGAAATGCTGAAGAAGAAAAGTGTCCTGGAAGGTTGGGAAATCCTAAAAAAAGAGATACTCAGGGCACAGTCACAAAGAATCCCTACAAGAAGAAAAACTGGATAAATCTATACAGGCCAGCATGGATATACACAAAGCTCTTTAAAATGCTGAAAATAAAAAGAGACATATGCAGGAAATGGAAGAAGATACACATAAGTGAAGAAGAATACAAGGTAGTCTCCAGAAACTGCAGGAATTGGCTCAGAAAGGCTGAACTGAATCAACTGAAGCTTGTGAGAGATACCATCACCAACAAAAAATGGTTATTGGGTATGTAAAAAACAAAAGGGAAGCCAAAGAGGATGTAGGTGCATTGCAAGTTTGGCGCAGTGGTTAAAGGACCAGGCTAGAAACTGGGAGTCCATGAGTTCTAGCCTGCCTTAGGCACAAAGGCAGCTGGGCAACTTTCAGCCAGTCACTCTCTCTCAGCTTTGGGAAACAGGCAACGGCAAACCACTTCTGAAATCTTGCCAAGAAAACTGCCAGGAGTTAACACTGACTTGAAGGCACCTAAAAATACCAACCAACCAACCAACCAACCAACCAACCAACCAACCAGTATGTTACTTAATTATTTAGCAACTAAGAGGTGCAATTTTTTCAAAAATGAAAATGAAAATAGCATCTACAATTCTATGTCAGTCAGTCATAAAGAAAAGCACTTAGCAACTAAAACAATCACAAAATGAATAGGAACATATTGTAGCATATAGCATTAACCACCAATGCACCATTTTGCCATGCTCAAACTAAAGCAGTTCCAGAAATTTGTGATATATCATGATGGTAGAAAACAAACCAACCAACCAAAAACACGCAACCTTTCTTATGATATTGGAACACTGGTCCAAGAGCAGGAGCATATAATCTTCTTCTGTTCTCCTGTGTAAAGTCTGTATGAAGATCTGGGTAAAAGGGCCACTGCAACACATACACTGTTACACTGCCTCTTTTATTAGACTTTTATTTCTCTAACCTGCAAGGATAGGTCCATTCAGATTTGGAGATGCTATCATACTCTCCTCCTAAAAGCACTGAAGGCAGGGCACTGAATCAGGACAAAAGAAAGGCTGTACAGTGACACAAGGAAGGGCCTGCAACTACTGTACTTTGCAGGAGTGACTAATAAATTTTAATAAATTGAACTGAAAGTTGCAGGAGTAAAGAACTTACTATTACTTCCCAGCCTATTAAATCTAGATGATATACTTAAACTGTTTTGATAGTCTATCACAACTATTCACTGTTTGAGTTTTGTTCTTGCCCTATTAAAACCCAAAGCTGGCAACAGTTGATTAAACCAGTGTTTCTCAACTTTGGCAACTTTACAATGTGTGGAATCCAACTCCCAGAATTCCCCAGCCAGCATGCTGGAGTTGGAGTCCACACATCATAAAGCTGCTGAGATTGAGAAACTCTGGACTAAACTGTATTGAGACTAGGATGTTTTTAAATGGTGGGTATGACAAGCATTCCTAACCTAGCGCTTTCTAGATATCTTAGAATTCTAACTCCCAGAATTCTTTGTGTGATTAACAGTTCAAGTAGTCTTCTTTTATTTCAACTTTGCTGAAGGAAGAAAACTGAAATGAACTTGTTTACCTCACAGTGATTTCCTTCACTGCATATGCAAGATCTATAAAGTCTCTGACCTGGGAAACCGTTCTTTGAATTGCACACCAAGGAGAACACTCTATAGACTTAGTAAAGAGAGTTGCTTTTTATTTGTACAACTTCTGCCAATAGCTGTAATAGCAGTATGTTTCTACTGAAGTACTCCTTATTGAGATGATGATGATAACTGCATTCCAAATATGCGTGAAAAGAATGGATCTCCACTTTGGGAATGGATAGGAAGGAAAGAAATTAGGACCTATTTTAATATAATCAAATCTCTGTTTTTGTTTCGAATGTTTTTGGCAGTCAAGTGAGCATTTTGCCTTTCTAGACATTGAGCTGGGAAACCCAAACCAGCAGGATGATCAGCTGGACTTCATGGATTTTCTTAAGAGGATGAAAAGATAGTAGTGGCTTTTCAGGACATATTCTTTGGGCACCAGGAAAGCCTGTCTTCTCAGGGATTTAATGATTCCTGCCATAACCACCCTCCCTTCTTTACACTGATGGGCTATTGTTATTTTCTGGCACTATTTCACTTTTGCTTTCCAGTTTGTGGCTTGATTGTCCTTAGATATTGTTCCTGCTATTTATATTCTTTATAGTGGTTATGAATCAGGTCTTTTGAGATTTGTTTGCAATCAATCTTAATTTCCGTAAAAGGTAAGACATAACTTTTAAAACAGACAGCAAGTGTATGATATGATGTGTGGTCCCATATGTTTTTCACTTCACATCCTTGACTTTTTGCCATACCATTTGTAACTGTATAAATCTTTACAGTCTTTTTTCTTTAATCTTAGGAAAGTCCAAAGGGGAGTTCAAAAAAGTAATGTCCATGACTGCTTGAACAAAGTGCAATCCCTTTTTTATGTGCTACCTTCTTAATATTTTTGAACCCCACTGCAGATGGTTCTATTTGATCTTACCTGAAAAGATGATCAAACTCTTTAGCTTTTTCTCATAGGAAGAGTATGCTAACACCTGTTTGTAATTTTATTGCTTTTTTCCTTCACCAATGGCTGCTATTGGCAGCATTCTGATCAGGCCAATGCAAGATGCAGTCTTGAATATATATGGCCCAATCCAACCTGCCAAGAAAGATGCCCTGAAGGAACCCATCACTAGTCATGTCAGCATTGACAGACAAGGAATTTTGTCGTTTCTTTGAACGTGATTATATCAAAGTGGTAGCAGCTGCTTCCACTGAAAATAAATTTTGCATCTCAGTCAGCAGTCTGTAGCTGTGAAAATGGAAAAGCACAACAGGATCAAATTCTGCTGGGGGGGGCATGATTAAAGCACTGATTAAATAGTCCCTCTCTACTGTGGTAAAATAATATGTAAGTACTTACAGACTAATAAAAAAAAAAACATGCTTTCAGCTGCCCTTGCCCCCTACCTTCATTCTGAAGGCCGGTGGAGAGAACTGTCTAAGCCAGTCTTTCTCTTCCATCCGAATTTCTGAGCATTCTTGTATCATTCCATTTAGAATGCTGTTTTTGAACTGTGCATGGAGTACAGAACAGGCTAGAAAGATTAAGACGCCACAACACTTCAACATGTGGCAACCCAGTCTTGGCTGGAGCTTGTTGCAAGAAAACCCATCTGACTTAAGTAACAGCTCTCATTTAAGGTACTTTCAGAAGGAAGGACATTGAGCAGCAGTTTCTTATTTTCCTACTTACAAATGTTCTGCTGAAAGAAAAAGAAAAGAGCAACAAGAAAACTTTATATTGAAATCCTGATGTTTGAGGTGCTAATATTTAAACCCTGAGCAGCTTGGGCCCAGTGTATTCCAGGACAGCCATCTTCTGAAGGAAATTAGACCAGGACTGCCCTAATTAGGGCTGCTTTTAGGATTCCATGGCTGCCATGACAACCATGAGTCTGTTGCAGATGATTACTGTCACAACACATGTGCCAGATCATACTCTGGCTTTTTTTCTATTGGGCAGGAGGATGGTAGTCTGACAAGTAGGAAATTTTATGTCTGCTCCTTTATCCTGGTCAAACTATTGCTGGCTGATATTTAGGCCCTTAGCAATTATTCTTCTCTGCAGAAGTAGGGGCCAATAAATTGGCTTGCCCCCAAAACCTGATGCTTAGTTAGGACGTCATCCTGCTTACCTTTTTCCCAATCTCTTAACATCGATCAAAAGATTGCTCTGTTCTTTTGATGTTTAAAGAGTGTTTTCCTTCTACTGAACAGCATTGTTCCAGAGAGAGAGGAGTTTATTTTTGGTGTTCCAAGGTCCATCTGCCTCTGCCCAACATTTGCTTAAATGGGCAGCAGCAACCATCAATCTTTGTTATGAGTTGACCAAAAAAAAAAAGCACCATTAAAATCTTCACTCATTCTTTGAGAGGAATGGCAAGAATTGCAAATTTCCTTCAGAAATCCCTGTACTGACATTTCTCTGGGCTCATGCTCTACTTTTAATTCAAAACTATAGACAGACCTCAATTCTCAGAGAAAAGTTGCCTTTAGAAGACAGGTCCTGTCTTCAATTGCTTTATGACTACCGAACCCTCCTCCAAGTAAGAAGCCAATTGCTCACTATGTGACCACAACAAAGAAAAAACACTTGAAGTCACCCCACAACAATCAGAATTGGAGGGTGAGTTATGTGATTTTACAGATGACCACTTGAAGAACTTCAGGTAAAGTAAATAATCAGTTCTTTGTTATGAAGATTTTAATGGCGCTTTTTTTTTTGGTCAACTCATAACAAAGAAGAAAGAAAGAAAGAAAGAAAGAAAGAAAGAAAGAAAGAAAGAAAGAAAGAAAGAAAGAAAGAAAGAAAGAAAGAAAGGAAATTCTGTAACTGATAGGGAATAAATATAAGAAATTCCATATCCTGCTTTTTGGGGTACCAGTTATTACTTTAAAGACTAACACTGCCTGTTTCAGATTAGCCTGCTCCCTTGAACTCAGTTTATGTTATAAGTGTAACCTGGAGGGTTGTAGTCAAGTTGGTACATAAATAAACCTGGTGAAACTAGTAAGGGTTTGCCACAAGAAGCAAGAAAATTAACTTGGGTATTTGGAATCTATTTGCATAGCAAATTGGGAGGAGTCATAAGATGAAACAGATGTTAAAGTAAACACATGTAAACAGATCACAGAACAAAATAAGAAGTTCTTAATGGGCAGTGTAGGATTTGCAAGGAAATCAGAATTTGAAAGCTCTGGAAGGAAGAGGGGGGTTGTCTCAAAAGCTAGAGAAGGGACAAACAATACTCAGAGTTGGTGAAAGTGTATAAAAAGTTGTGGGTACCAGGCACTTGGCACAAGGACTTCACTTGACAGAGGTCACATTCACACAGCTGCTTTGTTGTGCTCTCCCATCCCAGAGCTGGCAGGAAATCATATCACTCTAAATTTTGCTGCCCCCACAGCATCCCCCACTTTCTTTAATCTCCTGTTGTACCATTGACCCAACTCATGCTTTCTCCTTAAATGATGGCTCATTCAGCATAGCATAGCAAAGAGTTGAGTGGGGGCGGTATCTCTTGTCTGCTGTCTAGTTCTCATCTGGTTTTGTGCAGCAAGTTACAGCCAATCAAAAGTGCTGCTGCAGCACTTGTTTGAGGAAGGGGGGTATCGATATGAGAACTAAGAACATAAAGTGAGAAGAGGAATCTAAGAGCTGGCACTTCCTTGGGAGCAGCAGTGATGGAAAGAGAATTCTCTGCCAAGCAGGCTGCAGGAGCCAAGCCCTTCAATTTTACTTTCAATTACATGCATTAAGCCAGCAACAGCTGATCAGTTTCGGTGCTTTGCACTCTTTAGGTTGACCAGTTGACTGTTTAAAATAATTTTAAAAAGTGGCTGTGGAAGCAGAAGTTCTGGTCTCCCTTGCAATCAAAAGAGAACTTGAGAGGTAGGCAAAGAGGCCAGGAACCAGGCTGAATGGCTAGTCCTACAGAAAACCAGCAGAACCAATTGGAGCCCCTAGATTGCCAGCACAGAACACATAATTTCAGACTGCCCCCCTAATACACAGCAATGTCCCCTATATTTCCTGCACACAAAGTCTTGAGGTGGATATTAGAAATGTCACTAAGATACAAGCAAATGCATGCAGACATATGCTTAGTCTGGAGCAAACAGGCTCTGAGAATTTGCCCAGATACAGGCTTCACTGAAGAACTGGCAGCAGGCAAAACTATAGTGAATTAGATAGAGGTTTTAGGGATTCTGGGAGATGTCCTGGGGGATCAGTTTCTTGAACTCAACACTAGCTGCTGTGATAAAGTAGGAACTATACAGGAATCTCAAAAGACTTCAGTTTCATACATTTTTAGCATTTCTCAAAAAGCCCCAGACAAATAGGAAGATGAAGTGTGAAGCAGAGTAGACTTCTGTAACATAGCATTTCCTTAGCAAATATGGAGAGTCCAGCCAAATCATTTCCAAATTAAATAGCTTGGATTCCAAGATGGGAGGAGGGAAGGCAGAAACCCCTGCCAGTGCTTTTTGGTGGAAGGAGACGACCCTGTTTCCATTAGTCAGAATAAAAGTAGCAGGAGGTATTGATCGGATTGCATAAGACATTGTACTGAGTTTCTTCCTTTTAAGACTTTTCTTTTTGCTGCTGCAAATCAGAGCCAGTACAGACAACACGGAACTTTTAAGAGTTATCTCACTCTTCAGACTCTGAGGAAGGGGCTGCTCCTCAGAATGACCATTTGGCTAAGGATGACCCTAACAAGTGCTTGCACTGTTGTTGATGGTGGTGTTGTTTTGAGAGAGAAACAAAAAAAATTGTTTAAGCTTGCTTCCATTTTAAATCTAACCTTGACTATGGCCATCAGGGCAAAGTGGCAGCAGAGTCACCATAAAGCTTTGCTCTGAAGAGAGCCCATTCCTCTGAATGAGAAGCAGGGGTAATCTTCCTGATAGCAGAAAAGGGGCAGGCTTTCCTGGTTGGCAGGGAAGCAAAAGCAGCTGAAAGCAGAGTGCAAGGACAATGGTGGTGGTGGCAATTTACGGCGACCCTAAAAGCAGCTATTATGGGATATTAACTGACACTCTCCTGACTCTGTGCCTGGGCTGGCGGATTCAGGCTGGACCGTGAGACAAAAGCAGAACAATGGCATCCATGAGAGAATAGTGCATTTCACTAAGGCTTATGAGCTGAGACTGAAAATGCACCTTTCAGCTAGAAAGTAATTCTAGAGTGCTGCATTTCTCATCCCTTTCAAGTACAAATAACAAAAAATAAAAAAGACCTGTCAATGCATTATTTCTGAAAAGCTATATATTGTAGCCGTATAAGACTGGTTCTTTTTCATTTAAAGTTTTTCCATGAACGTATATTTGCCTCCTTATTCAAATTGATCAGCTTTAAGTAGGTCAGATGGGAGAGGAAAGCAGCTGCATCAAACACTGTATTCTGATTTCCTTAATCAGCAGAACGCTGCTGCTCCACTCGGGAGTCCATACACGAAATATCATAGATAAAACAGATAACAGGCTAGAAACGAGGCCAGCAGAGAACACAGATAGCATATTGGTGTCTGTCACCAAAGCACACTAATCTAGTGTCTTGTCTCAGTTTGTTTTTATTTCCCCAAATGTAGCATTATTTTCTGGGCGCCCACATGTGCACACAGATGATAAAGAGATGTCTTGGTGGTCTGAGCAGTGGATTCAGAGGGGCGCTTAGCTCACTTTCTGAAGCATCTTCCAAAACAAAGTGCCCGTGCATGGATATATATGGAGAGACAGCCTGAAGCAACTTCCAACACAACCTTATGAGTCTTCCAAATGAAGCAGCTATTTTAACAGTTTGGAAAGAGTTGCTTTGTATCCATTTTTTTAAAAAAACACCTCTTTCCATTTCTTTTTCAAACACTTTTCACTTCTGCAATTCTTTTGTGCAACCTTAATTTATAGTTCAGTCCAAAGAAATTGTAGATGTTCTACTGAATATATTGGATGGCCTTACAAAAATTAAACAATGTATTCTTAACCAAAGCCTACTGACCAAACCAAAGAAGACTTGCATTTTCACCTGTGTTTTTAGAATCGCATCCTGAAAAATTATATAGCTAACAAACCATCTGTTGGCACTGTGGTACAAGAATTGTATAGCTAAAAATGTAATTATGAGAGGATGTGATGGCAGTTCAATATAAAATGTTAATCTAAAGGTGCACTTGTCAATCTTATTTTTAATTTTAATTCCTTAAATGTTATGTTATTTTTAACTATTTAAAATTCAAACATTTTTGCTCACTGGAAATTACATAGACAAATTTAAAGGATAGCTGGAGAAGTCTAGTATGTAAAAGAAGATAGATAGAAGCCCACTGGATTGCCTGGACACATTCGAAAAATGTTCCCATATTTTTAGCCATTTCATGTTCCTTTTGAAGTCATGGCTCATCAGTGTATTCATATAGCTTGCAATCTTTGGATTGCACATATAGGCTGTTCCCCTACACTTAAGCTTTTGCATTACATGCAACTGCAAAACATCGGTGATGGCTTCAGAAAACCAAATTATATATCTCAAGACTCAGAATATAGGTCCCTAAAAAAGAGAGGGACCTATTTCTTCCTCTTTTGGACTTTCCCTGTGTTGGGCTGGACATGTACTGTTACTGGAGACCCAAGTGGTTTCCATGGCTCAGACAGCTTTGTATCATCTCAGGCAGATATAACAACTGCACCCTACCTGGACAGAGATAGCATTGCAACAGAATGATCTGGTGACTTCCAGATTGGATTATTGTTGCATGTTGTACATGGGATAGCCTTTGAAAAGAGTTCCAAAATTTCAATTATTTCAAAACACAGCAGCTAGACTGCCAACAGGATCTGGTGATGTGATCACACTATGTTAGTACTGTACTTGCCATTTTCACTGATTGCCAGTATATATCCAGGCCAGTTCAAATGCTGTATTTATCTAGCTCTAAATAGCTTTGGTTATCTGAAGGAGCATCTCTACCCTTATCGTCTAGACATTAAGATCTTCTCTGGAGGTCTTTCTCCAGGCTTTCCTACAAAATGAGGTAAGAAGGATGGATACAAAAAAAGGGCTTCTTCAGAAGTGGTGCTCCATTTGCAAAAGACTGTCCCAGAGAAGTTAACTGGGTACCCCCTTATGGCCCTTTCAAGGACAGGCAGGCACTTTTCAATTTTCAGAGACATTTTAGGAACTGCTTTTTTTTTTTTTTTTGAGATCTTACCAACAATTCCATTACAGTTATTATAAGTAAAGCTCTTACTGCTTTGTGTAATGCTGCTGGTTTATTGTTTATTTCCTTTTATGATGTATCATACTTTAATATCATGCTTTTAGATTGTTTTCAAGGTTGGATTCATATTGTAGTTTTATAGGTATGTAAAACAACCCAGGCAGCTATTGCTGATGGATGGTTTAAAAAGCTAATAAACAAATATATAATGTCATGACCAGTTACTGCTCTAGAAATATTTCCTCTTTTTTGGATGTAATTTTTTTTCAAACCTGTCTAAACTGCTAGCTATGTAATTTAAATAGCAAATTCTATGAACAGTGATAACAAGTAATAACTTCTTTTTGTCTCTCATGAACTGAATTATCCTATAGATGATACAGGCAGTAACAGGTGGACAGCCAGAGGTAAGAACCGTATGTTTCATGTGTGGTACTGTGGGCCCATGTTTGTACCAGTTGAAATATCATCCGATGTATTCAGGCTGCCACAGCCCATTTAAAATTCCATATTCTGAAAGTCTTCCAAATTATTTGTCCGTTCATATTTACAGTTATTTAAAAAAAAATTACCTTCCAAGTTTCCATCTATTACCTTCAAGACAGCTCATGACAATAAATTCATCAAGCAAACAAATCATACCCATAATCATTAAAAGAGTAGTAGATGTCTAGAAATTTCAAAATTACAAGAGTCTAAATCATGATAGCATCACTATTAAATGTAGTGCAAAGAACCAATTTTTGCCATTTGGGCAGTGAGGTATGATTTGTTTCTCTAAAGCAAGCAGCCCACCTCCTTTGCCTTAACAAAGCAGTTTAGAGCCCACTTTGGGCCAGTGCAGCAGGAGAAGACCTCTCTCAGGCTTTTTCCCTTATGGTGGCTGAAGTGCTTCCAGGCTGGGTGTGGCAGAGCTGTAGAGTCTGAATCAGCTTTGGTGCATGCTGAGAGGTCTTCAGGCTAGCTGGCTTCAGTGACTGCTGCAGGTAGTCCTCCTACACCTGCCACAGCCACTCTCCTAAAATCATTTTGGTCAGCATTGCAGAAAATGCCTCCTTTCAGCCTCCTCTGTAACACTCACTACAAAAGAGTCCTCTTAACCTTCTCCTCAAGCACAAGATCTGCAGGAGAAAGCTCTGAGGATCTCAAAGCAAATGAGGCCAAGTAAAACTGCTGCATCGTTTCGCTATTAGAAGTGGGGGGATGTATTGTTTTCATGAAGCAGATTTAACAAGGAGCTTTGTTCAAAGCATCATCAGATGATGCACCCTTTCAAAGCTTTGCACAATTCTAGTGACATGCAAAATCTCTTTGGGGAAGCCTTTCAATTGCCTAGGCACTGTAATGGTAAAGCATCCATCTCGCAGTCTCAGCAACAGCAGTAATGTAGTACAAAGGCAGATTCACATCTGTGCTCCACTGCAGTGTATTCAAAGTGTAGGGTTGTCAAAGCATGGCCCTGACTCAACCACGCTACTACTTGTGGCTTTGACACTATTTTATTATTTTATGATAATGCAATTAATCCTGGATCCCTGTTAACACTACTGCTTTCTCCAAGAAATAAGGAAAATAAAACATAATATTTATGAATATTTTGCATCTATTCTCAGACCGTAAGAATAGATTATTTTAATATATGTTATTCTGCAACTGGATACATTTGTTGATACATACTTAGAAGAGGAATCAAGGCAATACTTTGTTCCTGCCACAGAAACTTTAAAATATGTGATTTTTGGATATTATTTCCAATATTCTTCATAATATATAGAAATTCTTCTATATTCTTTGTATATTTCCTCAATATACAATATATTTCTTTGTATATACAACCTATAATCCACAATGGAGAAATGTCAGAATTTGCAGAAATGGCAAAACTGACCTGTTTGGTCAGAGAAAACAACAGCAATTTTTTTTTTTTTTTTGAAAAACTGGAAACCTTAGATGGAGTTTTTGCTGAAAGAAGAAAGAAATGACATGATGATTTATGGATTTGAAGATTAAGAAAGATGTGGATTAAATGAGGAGCTGAGGGGATGTGTATAACATCTTAGAGGGAGGAGAGATCAGAAGATTGTAATTATCTGTTGAAATGAAGGTTAGAAGTCACTTATACATTTCTTAACTTTAATTTCTTTTTTTATTCTTTGCATTTTCTTCTTTTCTTTTCTTTTCTTTTCTTTTCTTTTCTTTTCTTTTCTTTTCTATTTGTCTTTTATTCTATGGAAATTTTTAAAATAAATGTAATTAAAAATTATACAACCTATAATTGTCACCTTATGGATTGAAATAATTTATTTTTACAAATTGATAGAAAGCATCATAATATTATTCTACTTTGATTTGTTTATACCTCTATGGTAAAAAAATTTATAATTTACATTATCAGAAGAATTAATTAGATATTCAAATCATTTCATTTCTCTAGTTATCAAATTCTTAGTTCGATGGTAAAGACAACTAAATATCCATAAAAATAAGTTGTTTTTCAAATTTCCAAAGAGAGTTAACCTTAGACCTGGATTTCATAGATAGTTCTAAGCCACCCCCTCACATGGCCATTTAAAAAAACACAATACTGAAATGATGCGTTGACTCTGATAGCATTTTTTTCCTTTCTTCCTCTTGCTTCCTACGCTCCATATTGTTCCTAATTCTAAAACTGTCTGTTATAACAGTGAGGAACCTCTGGTGGTGTGACGATGAGAGAACTTGGAAGCCACATATGGACTGCAAACTTCAGATTGCTAGCCCCTGATTTCTTTCTTAAATTATAAGAAAAGTCTCCAACCCCCTTTTTTTCAATCTATTTTAGGACTTTCTGGCTCTCAAAGAGTTTTTCTTCATCAGGGATCTTTATCATAACTCAGCTCTTGCTATACTATGACACTTCTTGCCAAGATAACAATATGTAATCTCATTCCATTTAACTGACTGGTTGGGTGGTTGTCAAAATGTCCTATGCAAGTCTTAGACTGTTGCCCACAGAAACTTAGACAATTATAAGTGTGAGAGTTTTTATTAAATTCAGTTCAAGCGTCTTCTCCTTCCAGGAGGTTGATGACCATGAGTCTCCACTCTGTCCTCTCTATTTCATTCTTGCACATTTGTTATAATTTAGATCAATCCAGAGCTTTTATTGGTATGATTTAAATCTTCCATTAGTAGCAGAGACAGAGCAAAGGACTGGTACTTTAGACAAAGACTTGGTAGTTCAAAGACTGTTTATCTCTTATAGGAGTGCTGCAGTTGCAAGTTTGAAGAGTTTGGAGGTAGGAATGCTGAGAGGAGGCCAAAAGAGTGAATTCCACAGAAGTAGACCCAAAAGTCAAGCCAAAGGTCTTCAAAGAGGAGGAAGAACTTGGAGCAGAATACCATAGGAATCCAGGCCAGAAGTAGGAGAGTTGATTCCAACAAGGGAAGGTAGTCTGGAGAATGCTGTTACATAGCCAGAGTTCCTGGGTGTGTTTAATTAGAGAAGTTAAGTTCCTTCCTCTTGAATAGCTGTGCTGATGTCCATGGTTTGTTCCTCTTTAGCCAGCAGCATGATTTAGAGCTTGGCACTCTCCCAAGAATCAGTTCTGAGTCCTTATTATTGGAATCACTGACCAGCTGCACTTGAGACAGACCCATCACTCACAGATAGCTGACAACCACTTGAACTGTAGGCTGGAAGTCCACTAGGTTCGCCTTTTCAACTTCAAAGATAAAGGAACCCATTACAGTGATTGGGGGAAGAATATTTTGAAGATGCTGATTGGCTGTTGAATTACCAATTATTTCTTTTCCCCTTCCCCGTACAGGAACCTGGGACTCTACCCATGGGTGAGGGTAAAAAAAAGGTTGGATATTTTGGCTCTGTGACACTTTAAGAAGGAAAAAACTAGTTATTTTCTGGAAATGAAAGAATCAACATAAGACTGTTTAAAAGTGGGCGGGGATCAAATTAATGCCAGTATCAGTGATCAAGAGGAAATGTTGGTGTTTCCCGATCATTCTGCTGCTGCTGTAAAATGCAAGTGAGGAAAGTTCAAAGAAGTGAAGTGTAAATGAATATGAAAGTGCACATAAATATAGATGAGCAAGAATTTCATGTGAAGGGAAACCAGATGGTTTATATTCTCATCTTACTGGGCCATGTGGAGGGTTGTGATCCATCACATATTGGATGGAAAACTGAAAATACCTGCATACCTTCTTTAGACCTCCAACAAAGTGTTCAGGTTCAGTTGCATTTTCTACCCTTCCATCAAACATCTGATGCTTTTGAATTGTTATCTGAATCGGTCTTAACTTTTTGAGACTCATCTATCATCAGCTGTCTCAGAGCATTATAATACAACAGTAGCATGCCGTAGGGAAAATATGTGCCAGAAAGGAAGATTGCATTTTTACCCTTGCAATCTGTTTTTCAAAATGTAGTTTTCTCTGTGTTATTGCTTTTTCAAAGAAGGAAATGCCCCAAAGAATTTGTTTGATTTTACAACCTGTTTCTTCTAAAATTTCCCAAGAGTAGAGCTTCTGGCCAAATGCCCAAACTGTTTTTGCAGATTCATTTTATTATACTATTATTTTCTGCATAATTTCTTGTAAAATAATGTAATAACATAGTGGCTTTTTAGGAATGTTGGTATGCATCATACTTCTCTACCTATCTTATGCCCCTGAAATCTAAGATATTTCTAAGCTTATAACTTTCCCTGAGACAGGAAAAAAGGACCCACTTTCATTTATGTATGCCAGTTCCTTTTAGTATTTGCCAATTTGCTTTTTGCTTAGCTAAATTAAAATTCAAGTATCACGGAATTAAAATGGGAAGACAAATTATCATTGTCCATCTTTAAAGTAACATTGACTAACAATGGCTTTGATAGTTTCAATACATTCATGAAAAGAACGTGAAATTACACTTCAGAAAAATGCAGCATCAGATTTTTAAGATGCCTCCGTTGGTACCAATGGAAAATTTCTTCAAGGCTAATCATTAGAGTTTTTTTTTTCCTGAAAGGGGTAAGTGGGATATGTGAGAATGCTGTTGTTTTGTCTGCAAATTTGCTGACTTGAGAAGTCATGAGTATACAATTCTAGAAGAGTCTTTTTTTGTTAGCATGCCTGCAGTAGGATGATTCCATCCACTTAGAGCTTTAGCTACACTTCCTATTGACATATGATTTCTGACTTGCTCAGAACAACTTAGCTTATGGGCTAACATATGCTGTCCATTCCTGATCTAGAGTATACACAACTAGAATAGGCAACCTTGAATAGGCAACTACTTAAGGCTTTATTTCCAATCTTTTCCAATTTAATAGCTTTTAATTAATTAATTAATAATCAACAATAAATGGCTTTTCATTAATAAAAGTGTATTATATATAATGTATTATTATATACAAAAATATGTTAAACTGGCCATATTTTTAGCAAGTGTTTAAAAACATTAATAAGCCTGTATGAAAATTTCCAGTTGACTATCTGCACTATATCCATGGTGGAACCTTTTATGATGGGCTTATGCCTCATGATACTTATGGAAGGAAGCTGCCTTTTTTCATTCTCAAGCTTCTAGAAATATGTGAAACCACCCAGAAAACATGTCTCTCCTTTGAAGCCATGCAAAAGAAGTGATAAAAGATCTTCTGCAAAACATTAACCCTCTCCCATGTTATCTTTTTTGCATGTATTTTGAAATAGATTACATTCAAATGGATGAAATGCCATTACCTAACTACTTTATCTGAAAATCTTTTTGTGTGATTTGAACAAGAGACCAAGGGGGAACTAATGGTCCTCTGGTTTTCAGAGCTCAAGGACTAATCATTCTTTGTCCCTAAATGCTAGATGTAAATTGATACCAATGTCACATAGCACTGAAAAAAAATGTATTCAAATGGATCATCTCTATTCTGAGAATAACTTTAACCTGCCAACATTACGTCTGAAATATCTGGACTACTTTTTGAAAATTTTACTTCTTCTTTATTCCCTGCTTTTGTAACATTAACTCCAGAAAAAATACACATCTGAGTTAAGGAGGCAAAGACATATGTGATGACCTTGTCATACCCTGTCACCACCTCCTGGATTCAAACTTGTATTTTCTGGAGCTCATGAGACTGTTTTTCAGACTCAGGAAAAGATGCAGCCTCTTTAAGAAGCTATAAACAGGTGCAGAAAGTTTGCCCATGCTATATCCAAAGGACACAGATACTGTTGAATCTGAGTCTATTTGCATAAGCCTAGTCCCACACTTGAGTAAAAGCTGTGTCAAGGCCTTTCTCTTCCCAGCTATATTAATCCTGAGGTAAAAGTCTACTTAAAACATGGGTACATGCTTATAGAAGTAGGAAGAATCTGTTTGCATTTATTTAAGCCTGTTATAGTACACCATCACCAATATCAAAACACATACTATTAACTATAAAAAAGGTAAGTTATATTTATTTTTCAATAACATTTTGATTCATTAATTAAGAACGGATATTTCAATGAAATACATTTTTAAATCCATGCAATAAAACATTTCAATAAATAAGGAGTCGAACATGAACATGCAGATTAATATAGTACCAATACAGAATATTAAGACTCTCAAATTAAACTTCCCCCTTTAACCTCAACCATCAGCTCCCTTGCTATTTAAGAAAGGTCATTATTTTTCTTCTGTTTCTTTCATGGTTGCCTTTTTAAAATTCTTGGTCTACGGAATAGTGACACACAATAATAGAGCTCTTTAAGACAGGATTCACCAGCTTCAAATGCGTCTGTGCTAGAACGCAAGTATCCCCTGAAGTATCCTTCCATTTTTGTATTCTAAATGGGTTATATCTCTTATTTTAAAGGCACTTTGATACGCAATTCCAGTCATTTTATTAGCCAATGCAAAAACTATGCCATTTCTATCAAACTGTTTTTTTATTAGAATAAGTGAGCCAAGGCTTCTTTTTGAAGGCATTGCTCTGTTCCTTCTCAGTGTCAAGCCATTTTAAGATACATTGAGTTGTCTCTATGCTGATGTCTATATACAGTACTGTGCCAAAGTTTTAGGCAGGTGTGAAAAAATTCTGTAAAGTAAGAATGCTTTCAAAAATATATATTGTAATTGTTTATGTTTACCAATATACAAAATGCAAAGTGAGCCAACAGAAGAAAAACCCAAATCAAATCAATATGTGGTGTGACCACCCTTTGCCTTCAAAACAGCATCAATTCTTCTAAGTACTCTTGCACACAGTTTTTGAAGGAACTCAGCAGGTAGGTTGTTCCAAACATCTTGGAGAACTAACCACCGATCTCCTGTGGATGTAGGCTGCCTCAAATTCTTCTGTCTCTTCATGTAATCCCAGACAGACTCCATGATGTTGAGATTAGGGCTCTGTGGAGGCCAAACCATCACTTCCTGGACTCCTTGTTCTTCTTCACGCTGAAGGTAGTTCTTAATGACATTGGCTGTATGTTTGGGGTCATTGTCCTGCTGCAGAATACATTTGGGGCCAATCACACACCTCCATGATGGTATGGCATGATGGATAAGTATCTGCCTGTATTTCTCAGCATTGAGGACACCATTGATCCTGACTAAATCTCCAACTCCATTTGCAGAAATGTAGCCCCAAACTTTCAAGGAACCTCCACCATGCTTCACTGTTGCCTGCAGACACTCATTATTGTACTGCTCTCCAGCCCTTCAGCAAGCAAACTGCCTCCTGCTACAGTGAAATATTTCAAATTTTGACTCACCAGCTGCCATTTTTCTGCACCTCAGTTCCTATGTTTTCATGCATAGTTGAGTCTCTTAGCCTTGTTTCCACATCAGAGATATGGCTTTTTGGTCAAAATTCTTCCATGAAGACCACTTCTGGACAGACTTCTCTGGACAGTAGATGGGTGTACCTGGGTCCCACAGGTTTCCTCCAGTTCTGTGCTGATGGCAGTGCTGGACATCTTCCAATGTCAAAGGGAAGTAAGCATGATGTGACTTCCATCTGCTGCATTAAGTTTCCTTGGCCGACCACTGCATCTACGGTCCTCAACATTGCCCATTTCTTTGTGCTTCTTCAAAAGAGCTTGAACAGCACATCTTGAAACCCCAGTCTGCTTTGAAATATTTGCCTGGGAGAGACCTTGCTGATGCAGTAGAACTACCTTGTGTCTTGTTGCTGTGCTCAGTCTTGCCATGGTGTATGACCTGTCACATGAAACTGTCTTCTACAACCTCACCTTAGTAGCAGAGTTTGGCTGTTCCTCATCCAGTTTTAAGCCTCCTACACAGCTGTTTCTGTTTCAGTTAATGACTGTGTTTCAACCTACATATGAAATTGATTATCATTAGCACCTGCTTGGTATAATTGGTTAATCATACACCTGACTCTAATCCTACAAGATCCCTGACTTTGTGCAAGTGTACAAAGTGTGCAAGTGTAAGAACTGCTGCTGTTTTGAAGCCAAAGGGTAGTCACACCAAATATTGATTTGATTTAGATTTTTATTCTGTTGGCTCACTTTGCATTTTGTAAATTGATAAACATAAACAATTGCAATATATATTTTTGAAAGCATTCTTACTTTACAGCATTTTTTTCACACCTACCTTTGCACAGTACTGTACATGTCCTTACTAGTTCTCAACTTTCCATCTTACTCTCCCAACATTTCTGTCACCAAGAAACAATCCTCAAGATATTAAGTTTTATTTATAATCCTACTGTTAAATTGTGTTAGATGAAGGAGAATTTTGGGGTTCAAGCTAAAAATCCCTAACCAAATACATTTCCCAGGAAAACTAAAACTATCAGCTCAGCAGTAAAACACTTAAAAGGCTAAGGAATACTGATAATCTGGGGAAAAATACTAGCAGGTGAGCAGATTCTTAACTGGCACTGTCAGAACCTGCATCACCCAACTGTTGTTGCTTTCCATTGTATTGCATTCGTTGGGAGTTGGATTGATTTGTTTCTGCCACTTGTACTTTGGGGGGGGGTGGCTGTTAATGGTTGTAATGGGAGTTGGGAAGCAGCTTAACCATATATGGGCAATTTAGACTGGCTTGATTGCCGGCAAGGCAGCTGGGGCCCAAAGAGCCCGGAAGAAGCTTGGGGAGGAAGGAGAGAGGTCAACAACAGGTGAAGAGGAGTCACGACGCCAGGCAATAAGGGGAGGGAGGATAAATAGAGGGAGGTTTACCCAAGGCGCTCGTTTTAGCAATGTTCTGTTTACAAGCTACATGTACCTCTTAATAAAGAAGTATTTATCTGACCCAAGCCTGGTTGCATGAGAATGCTTCAGAACTGAGAGTTGGACATCGTGGACTTGACAGGCACTCTCTGATGGTAGTCAGGGAAGTTAACATTTTGGATTCTTGTAAATGGGTTGTAGCTAATAAACCTTGCTGGATTGATTCTGTATGGTCTCCTGAAGTTCCTTGGGCTAGGCCTGACATCAATCTTCCCAGAATGAAAACCAGTTCCCAGGCTCAGTCAGTTCACACCGATGGAATTTCTTAGGGAGGTGCCAGTTTCCTCCGCTTATCTCTTCCTCGCTCCTCTGGAGATGAGAACACATTCTTTACTCCCCTCCCACCATTCCAGTCCATCACAGCCAGTCACTCTCTGTCAGCCCGGGGAAGGAGGCAATGGCAAACCACTTCTGAAAAACCTTGCCAAGAAAACTGCAGGGACTCACCCAGGCCGTCACCAGGAGTTAATGCTGACTTGAAGGCACCCCCACCCCCAAAATTACAAAACATGACAATTTGGGAAAAAAACAATGAATGGCTACAATTAAACTGCAAATCATTTAAAATTACTATGGGGCAGCCTATTTCAGGTACTGCTTCTCCCAGCATTTATTGCCTTTTGTGGGTTGGACATGGAGAGTAAAACAGCTTTATTTACTTTAGATAATTAGCCACGTTAAGTGCTCTACAAGACATAAAAAACAGAAACAACAGTAACACCCTGCCTTTCTGTACAGCTTTATTATAAAGCACTTAATGGGCAGATTCATGACTTCATAACTGCTATCCGATAAGTGCTTAGACAATACAATTCCCATTTAAAAGCGATATTAGTAATTGACACTACTAGATGTATTACTAAATCAAAGTGATTGTTTTTTCAAAATAGCAAAAGCAAGTAATTCCTGGCTGGCCTGAATTTTAAAAAATAATAATACAATAAACAGGCCATGCAAAGAAATGTATGTTAAAACTATCTCCAAAATGGGTACAATGGAACTGCCTCAAATCTGGGAAGTGATGCTGCAAAGTTTATCGTTACCTTTCTGGGCACACGATTTCATGAGGTTTTAATAATTTAGCTTTTATGAGAGGTAGAATAGTTCAATATGAAAATGGTAGAATGTTGAAACATTGATTTGTACTAATTATAGCAACACCGCTGGTGCCATTATAATTAACTAGGTTATTACCAAACAATATGAAATCAAAGAATTGTTTATGTTTAGGTACGCTACTGTATTGGCAAAAGAGATTTCTTTTTAACATGGTTGAATTAAGCATTATTTGCATATTGCTATTAAGTTTTGTAAAAACTTCATGTCAACACTATATAGCAATGCATCAGAAAACATCAACAACATATTTTTAATTTCTTAAACTCCAGAAAACTATTCTCCTGTACTCAGGTCCAGAGATCATAGGAGAGGTACGCAATATGTTTAAGCTGCAAGCATTCTGACCCTGGGACATCCTGTGACTGAATTTCATGAATTATTCCTAACTTCCTACATACCGAGTTCCTACATACAAACTTGCCTAGAGTTCCCCCATTGGGGGGAGATGGGTGGGGGAGAAATTTAATAAATAAACAAACAAACAAATAGATACTGTATTTCCAATATTATTGGAAGTGTTCTGATCTTAAAACAGGGTATTCCAACCTCTGATCTGCAGTTAGAAATCTTTGTTTTGTTCTGAAGTTGGTATACATCTGGGAAAATCAAAGCAAGGCATTTTGGGGTCAGATATAATTTGACCATAAAACATTTGGCATACCTGTACTAGTTGTTGCCTGACGGACTCCTTGACCTATCTGATTTTTAAATAGATTTTTAAATCAAACATTTTAGTTAGATTAACTGTGGGCAAAAGCTAGCAGTCTAGATGGGGTATTCTGCTGATGTGGTGACATCATTAGAGAAGGCATTTGTGGAGTTTTGGAGAAGTTAATGAATGGGAATGAGAATAGCATTTTACTTCTTAAAAACCTAAATGCTCTCATTTCCTTTCCTATTTTTGAATGTTTCAGCCAAAAATTCACCACCTAAATCCAACTATTTGGCAACTGAATTTAGACATCACACTCCTAGAATGCTTTGGAGTCCACAAATGGGATGCTGGGGAGGATCTAGACAACTGTCCCTGATCTAACCAATTAACTGCAAAAAACTGTTTTGAATGTTGTCAGTCACCATATTCATGGTAAATACTGATGATCCCAGATGTCTTATAATATAATCCACTGAATGTTTATTTCAGTTATCCAACAGTGGTTAGAATTATAGCCTAAATCTTTCCAGTGGCATTGGTTCAGATTCTTTTTTCCCTTCCCTTCCCTTCCCTTCCCTTCCCTTCCCTTCCCTTCCCTTCCCTTCCCTTCCCTTCCCTTCCCTTCCCTTCCCTTCCCTTCCCTTCCCTTCCCTTCCCTTCCCTTCCCTTCCCTCTCTCTCACACATGCACATACATACACACAAATTTATTTCAAAGAAAGCACATTTTCCCCCTTTATGTATTTACACACTTTACAACTCATTTTACAAATTATCAGTACAGGAAATGTCAGGCAGAATTAAAGAATTAAATTGTTCTCCTCTGTAATAAAATTTGGCCTTGGTTGATTGGGATGGCAGGAGGGTCACAGATTTCTTTCACAGGCATTCCGTCCATGAATGTTATCTGGACAACTGGCTGAACTAGGTTTTGAGAGCAGATTCTAAAAATGAGAAAATAAAGTATCTGTAGAAATCTTTTTAAAAAGCACACTTAGGAAGACATTAAATAAAAGTCATAATACATTCTTCCTTCCCCTCTGATTTAGATGACTGATCTGTCACACAAGATAGCTCTTGATAATGCGAGATTTTAATAAGAATGCTATGCCCCTTTTAATATTTAACTAATCTGAGCACACTTTGTTTCTATGGCAACTATGATCTCTCACACATTCAGACCAAGACTTTCCAAACTGGCTACTGATTGTGCTTTCTAAGCTAAAGCACTTTAAAAGAACATGATTTAAAACAGACACTTTTACATCCTACTCATAATTTTGAAAAACTTATCCTACTGTGTTTAGCACTATAACTTCAATAATTAAATAAATGGAATTTATTTTAAAATCATTCTAATTGGTTTCACATTTAGTTTGATATCCTCAAATCTAAAGGCCTAAATATCATAGAAAAACTTTCTTCTGTCCATTTAAGGGCCAATGACTTCTTACTCACAGCTGCACAGGTCCCAGAGGGTTCCCCTAACTTTTCCAAGGGAGCTTAGAAGTCTCAATCTGAAAAACATCTATATTAAGTGAAATTAATATTGGTTTCACCAGAAACACAGACAACCCTAAGTTTCTTATGAATTATCTTTGCGGGAGTTTCTTATATAGATGAAGATGATGGTTTCAAACTGTTTTCAGCTTCTTTTACTTCTTTTAGGATAAGAGTGTTTTGTTTTGCTTTGTTTTTTTATTCAGTTCCATCCAGAGTTACTGAGGCCTTTCTTGTTTTATCAATAAATATAGTACGATTTTAACTGGCGATGAGTTCAGGATTCTATTCTTTGGATATTGTTAAGAAATAAGAGAATGTTGGAGTTGGAAGATCATAACTTGAGGTTTGGGTGGCATGGTTTCTTATGATATGACAAAGGGAAAGTAAATGTAGATTTTAAGAATTATTACTGGAGAAACACATTATTAAGAATGCAGAATAAATATATACGCACACTATGTCCAAATGTCAATCATTATTGACATCCACACAAGAAACTTTTTATAAAAGAGAAACAGCAGTTAAAGAATGATAGTCAACATATGAGGACTTATTAGTCCAACATAAGCAAGAAATGAAGATAAAAGAATAGTTAGCAACAGAAGGACATTCTTTTCAACATTTTTTTATAATCAGATGAAAGAGAGGTTTTATGGACAAAAGGACGATTGGAACTGAGAAGAAAACTGAACCTGAAGTAGAGTTATGTACAAATGATGATCATATAATAGCTAAAATGTACAAATTGTTATTAAGGTTTGAAACAGAGGATGAACAGGTTAAAGACTGTATGGTGAAATAGGCTGCAAAATTTTGGTTATAATATAGATATATGGGAAAAAAATATGGGAAACTGGTGTTAAATTTACATTGTGTCATAATTTAAGACAGAACTTTTATAAAGTGATGTACCAGTGATATATGACATCAATTAAACTGTCAAAAATGTATGAAGGGATATCAAATCAGTGTTGGAATTGTGAAAAGGAAGAGGGGACTTTTTACCATGCATGGTGGACTTGTGAAAAAGCAAAGAAATTTTGGGTGCAAATTCATACAATAATGCAAAAGCCACTTTTTAATATTACAATGAAACCAGAACCATTTTTATTGGGTTTTATGGATGCTTAATTAGAAAAGAAATTTGGGAAACTAGTATTGTATACGGTAACTGCAGCAAGTTTATTGTACACACCAAGATGGAACAATAATGAAATACACACAGTAGAGGATTGGATTATAAAATTGATAGAGTTTGGGGAAATGGCAAAGCTGATCAGTTTGGTCAGGGAAAAAATGATAGAGACTTTTTTTAAAAGACTGGAAGCCTCATATGGACTTTTTGCTGAAAGAAGAAAAGACTGAACTGAGGATTTTTGGATTTGGGGAATAGAAAGGGTTAAAGAGGGAGGGGAAAGAGGAAGATGGCAATTATTCTATAAAGAAGGGTAGAAGTCAAAATCTATGTTTTCTTTCTTTTTTCACTTCTTTTCTTATTGGGTTCTTATTTTCTTATTTCCTATTTCTTTTTCCTATTTTTCTTTTCACTGTTTATACTTTTATTGTATTGTAAAATTCTAAAGAATTTTATTCCTTTGTCTCTGCTCATTGATTTGGCACAAGATACTGATCTGGGCCCAAAGTGATGGCAGGACCTAGCCAACCTTGGCTGACCTTGAAAGCTACATGGATTAGTTCAGAAAATATCAAGGTTGTAGGCTAGTTTGGAAAGTTGAAACACATCCTGGAAGAAGACAATTGCAAACCACTTCTGCATAAGAAAACTACACGGACTTCTCCATAAAGTCATTAGGAGTATATCTGAGTATTAAGGAGATTTTGCAATTAAATTGGGGTTCACTTGACTTCCTGGATTATTTCTCATGGCTCTTATCCAGCACTATTCATTTCATTTTTAAATTCTGTATGCCATCTTCAAAACCGATTTTCCCAGTGTGTTTTTATACCACACTAAAACTGCATGCACACACACACACATCAGAATAATAATAAAAATATTCCGTACAATTACTATTAAGCCATGGTAATATAAACATTCATACATATAAACAAGCATACAATAAAATTAGCAGGAGTTAAAAAGTTTCTACTTTCATGGCTATTACTCTCTCCCTCCCATTTCCAGGCTACAGTCACTGTTTTTTCACTATTTAGCTAGTCCGTATAAATCTATTGTCTCCATAACACTTTCTCCACTGATAAATATTTGCTAAGTCAAAAGCTTGTTCTAAGGGTGGCAGAATTTCAGCTAATAAAACAGTGCCTGCTGGAAATCTTTTCTTCCACATTAGACTGATTGTTCTGGTGCAATGGAAGCCAAAGTTCAAGAAAAATCACTTCCTAAGATCTCAAGTAAACCATGGCTAAGTCAAATATTATTTTTAACAATTGACAGTCACTAATTTAGCTCCATTTAATCTTGTCATTGCTATTAAAACATGTTATTTAGAAGAACTTTTTTTTACTCTATACAGAAAGGAAGAGGTATTGAGTTTACTTTAATTAAAATGCAAGATACTAGAGAGAAGCTTTGAAACTATAGATCTTATTAAGTCTCATCTCCATGCACAAATTGGAAGCCTATTTCTCATCCTTGCAACTATTAGTTATTAACCACATTAAACCATTTTCCTTTGTTTTCCTCCTTAAAATTATCAATTTCATATAATGGTCCATCATTTCCACTAACAAAATTGTCCTGGTTTGCACAGCACTCAACTTTCATTAATATATAACATTTATCCAGTACAGAGGAAAAGGGTTATTTTCTGTTTCCATCTTTACTGTTTTTAATGTAGCAGTCCATGAACTGGAGAAAAGGATAATAAACAAATCAGTTTTCTTTCTTTGTTTATGTCCAGGAGTGTTTGCTTTTCCATAATTTTGTGTATTTGTGCCAAACAAGCTTGCATTTTAATTCTTGCTGAGGTAACAATTCCCAATTACTTAAGATCGGCCTGCTCTTTTTGAACAATAGACAGCCAGTTTGGTGTAGTGATTAAGGCACCAGGCTAAATTGTGGGTTCTAGTCCTCCCTTAGGCACAAAGTCAGCTGGGTAACCCTGGGCCAGTCACTCTCTCTCAGCCCTAGGAAGCAGGCAATGGCAAACCACTTCCAAAATGTTGCCATTAAAACTGCAGGGACTTGTACAGGCAGTCACCAGGAGACAAGGCTGACTCAAAGGCACCAAATAACTAAATAAATGAATTTGAAATACAGAGACATAACATATTAAAGCTGTTATAGTTACCCCATGCTTATTCTAATGTTTCAGACTTCCATGACATACAATGGGGGATTATATTTGGTACTTGATAATATTTGTGAAGTTATAGATATATAGAATGTTATAGAACAACACATTAGAATGGCCAATATTTTTGATGGTATCAGCCTATGCCAGCAGCATGGACTCTGAAGAATCATGAAGATGTTTCTACTATTAATAGTACCTCCATAGCTATATATGGAGGGAAACAATGCCTCTTGCTGAAAAGAGAGTGCCTTTGAGCCCATTATACCACATAGGCAAAGAGGTGCAAGCATTTGAACTTTGATTCCACTAAAAATAGTTTTTTCTACAATAATCCTTTTCAGAGCTTGCATCCTTTGGGCTATGTTCAAGTCTAGTCTGTCAAGAAAATCATGACAGAATGACAAAGAGCTGAGAATATAAATTAACCACACGTGCTGCTGAACTGCATTTTGCAAATCTTTCCTGCATCCACAACTGCAACTAGCTTTATACACTGTCTTTCAGCATGAAAACATAAAGTCAGGGAAGAAGAGCCACGGATCAAAGAAGAAAAGAAAAAGAAGCAAGGGTTATTACATATACTGTAACAGCTTACAGTTCTGCTTATTGTTGTTCAATCTCATTATTTAATCAATCTAGTAATACTTAGATTTACCTACAATGTGTATTCACTTTTTAAGAATACTTTAGAGACATTTGAACACTAAAGTTGGGAGTAGGGCAGTACAAATTTAGATGATGATGATGATGTACAGGAAACAAAACATGAATATCAAAATAATGTAATAAAAACATGAATAGAATGCTGGCAAGGAAAAGCATCAGATGCTCAATTTCTACAAAAGATTAAGGGTACAGTGGATAAAGATAAAACCTGGCAATGGCTTATAACTGGAACATCAAAAAAAAGAAACTAAAGGTTATTTGAACTAATGCAATCAAGGCCAGAATTGAAAAAAATCACATGATTCAAAGTGCAGATTGTGTAAAAAAGCAGAAGAAACAGTAGATCATGTACTCAGCTTGTGCAGGAAGATTGCACAAACTGACTGTAAACAAAGACATAATGCAGTCACCAAAATGATTCATTGGAACATCTGTAAAAGTTATCATCTGCCAGTAATGAAAAATTGGTGGGAACATATAGTTGAAAAAGCAGTTGAAAATGAGCAGGTTAAAAATACTGTGGGATTTCCGAATACAAACTGATAAAGTTTTGGTGCATAACAAATCAGATTTAACTGTGACTGAAAAGCAGAAAGTGTGGATAAATGATGTGGCAATATCAGGGGATAGTAGAATAAAAGACAAAGAATTGGAGAAGATCATAAAGTATCAAGATCTGAAAACCAAAGCTGAAAGATTATGGCATACATAAATTGGCAGTGGTGATTCCAGTGGTTATCGGCACACTGAGCGCCCTTCCAAAAAACCCTGGACAGCACTTAGAAAACCTGTGCATTGACAAAATTTCCATCTGTCAATTACAAAAGGCCATACTGCTTGGGTCTGCACATATACTACACTGATACATTATGACATCCTAGGTTCATGGGAAGAACTTGATACGAATGAAGGCCAACACCAGCTAAAGAACTGTCAGCTGTGATTTCATGTTGTTGTGTAAATAATAATATCATCATCATCATCATCATCATCATCATCATCATCATCATCAATCTCAGGTCCTTGGGAAGGACTTGATAGGTGGATAAAAATGCCAAATCCAGTCTAAACATTTAGCTATGTGACCAACAACAACAACAATATTTTACTTGTTTTAAAAATATGAACTGTTACCTCGTAATGGTAATAAGAGTTGCACATCCCAAAATGCTATGAGCATCACTAGTCTACACTACTGAGAGTGTACAATCCCAAAAGTATCATCCATGATGAGCAGGTCATAGAAGAGGGATTGGACTGGAAAAAGAAATGAGAACTCACTCCGAACCAAATGCACATTGACAACCAAGATCCTCATGATATTGGAAGATGAGCCCTCTAAGTCGGAATTTTTCCAATGAGCTACTTGGGAACAACAGAGAGAAAGTATGAATAGCACTGGTGCTTATGATGTGGCTGGGTGAAAAGAAGGTTGGATACTGCAAAGATATGTATATCACTAGTACATGGAATGTCATAAACATTAACCAAGGGAAATTTTGTGTTGTCATAGCAGAAATGTCAAAACTGAAAACTGACATCTGGCAATCAGTGAAATGAAATAGAAGAGAGTGGGTCACTTCACATCAACAGAATGTCAGATTTACTGTAAATAAGAAGTTAATAAAAAATGGAGTAGCCATCATTATTAACAAAAGAGAGTCAAAGCTAGGGGTCAGATATAGCCACAAAATGATAGAATGATCTCAATTTGAGTCCAAAGCCAGCCAATAAATATTATAGTAATTCAAGTGAATGCTTCCATCATAGACACAGTGGAAGTAACTAGTTCTATGGTTATCTGCAAAATCTTGTCAACACAACACTTTCCCACCCCCCCACCCCCAAAATATGTCATACTACTTAGAGGAGACTGTAGATGCAAATGTTGGCAATGAAATAGCAACTAGAATAATTGAAATATTTGTAGCCTCACTATACAAAATGAAGCAGGAGATACAGTACATTAACAAAAAGACCAAGATACATCCTCACCAACAGCCAACATTCAGATAAGCAAGGATTAACACCAGACAAAGAATCAAGCAGAAACAATACCTTAATCAAGGAACTACCAAGGAAAACCACACCCCCACCAACTCTGGCAGGGTAAGCTACAGTATATAAACAGGGAACAAACTCCACACTCACTAGCACTGATGATGTTACCTAGTTGGGTAATGAAACTTCTACAAGCAAACAACCAAGCTCAGAGAGCACCAAAGACTCCACAAATGCATTAATAGAATTCTAACAAAATTAAATATATATAATAAGTATTTTCTTCCAAAGATCTAAAAGATTATACATGCACATCACAAGATGGACAATACTGACATCAATTTGACAACATACTCTGGAAGCAAAATGGAAAAACTCTATGTGATCAGCAAAAAATGATCTGGTGCTGACTGTAGATCATGAACTTTTTGGAAAATTACAACTTTAACTAAAGAAAACATATTCCATGTGATTATGCAGTGAAAATAAAGAATAGATCTAACGCATTTGCTAAATAGAATGCCTGAAGAATTGAGGACTGAAATTTCTGGCATTGTTAGAGATGAAGCAAATGAAAATACCCTGAACTACTACATGAAGTAAAACTGGACTGATCACTGGATGCTAATAAAGAAGCTAAAACATGAACACTTTGGATGTATATGCAAAAGAAAATGTCCCTAGCAAAAATTCTGACACTTGGAAAAAATCAAAGGCAATTTAAAAAAAGACCAATGGAGAACAAAATGGCTACACACTATCAATAGTGACACAAGCATAAGCTTACAGACAACTCTAGTGAAATTACAGTATGTTCATTGGATCACAGACCCTTGGAACCTTCCAAGAGTTGGAAGCCACTGAATAATTGGACATTAAAACCAAATTTAATTGTATATGTGCACTCGTCTAGCAGTGCTTTAGACAGACTTGGCCACTAGTGTGCTAATGTACTTTAAAAATTTGGTACTTTTTTTCCCCTTGATACGATTGGCCTTCATATCAAATTAAGAACAAGAGGAGAAGTTGTCATTATGATAATGACATTTCAGAAGTGACTTTAAACTAATTAAAGCTTGATATGTTTTAGGAAATAAGATTTTCTTTTGAGGGGCATTAAATAACCTTAGGGATGAACCTTAAAAATACATTAAAAGCAACCATAGCTGTCATGGTCCTTAAATACAATCCCAAAATCTTTATTTGAAGAAAACAAAATGACTCAAAAGAGTACACAAGATTTTAAGTTCTTCAGAATTCTTCATGAAGCAAGACACTTGATTACAGCAGGAAAAAAAATTAAATTGAATCAAATTAATAGCTAGCTAGCTAGCTAGCTAGCTGGAGAAGCAAGAAAAACTAAAATCTAAAATTTTTAGGTGAGATGTTATAACTAAGAAGTCTGCAAATGAAAACTAATCTGAGATGGAATTTGCAGATGGAATATATTTGCAAATGAAAGGGCAAAGAAAATGGTTTCTTCACTTACTCCCAGTTCATAAGTTCAGACAGAAATAGATACAGTATACTGTCTGTCTTCTCACACGCCATACATTTTTCTTTGACATTGAGATCTTAAGTCAAGAATCTATTTTGTAGAAGCTGACTTGTTAAACTTAGTGAAAAACTTACAGCAGGGGAACTTTTTTTAGATTTGCTCAGAAACCTGAGAAAATGGGCTGCTTTAATGAATAGCAGAGAGGTGCTGTGCTGACAAGGCCCAAAGCACTTATTCTGAATCATTTTTGAAGTATTCCAACCTTACTCTTTTGTTCTAGAAAGAGTGGTCAGGCCAGAGGCTTGGTGATTACTGGGAATGAAAATGATGGCAGAAAACCAATAGACATCTTGTTTATGCCTCTCCATTATTGATTTAATTAATAGTGCTTTCTTAATCAATTACAGAGTTATTCTCAATGAAGTGAACACATATATAAATCCCCGTTAATGTGTATGTAAGAGTTAGTCCAAATCCTGCACAAAAAACCTTACCTAGTCAGTCCATAAGTGTTGCTACTCAAAGTTAAATCAATAATGCAGCAAATCACATGAACCCATTATTATCTAGTGATACCTATTTGTATTGTGCATGCTTTACAGATCTGGCTGAATCAAGTTAAAAAAAAAAAGCAACCCTCTGTAAATCTTTCTAACACCCAGGATGAAACAACTGATTCTTTTGTTGTGCCAAATCCTATCTCCATCCCTAGAATAACTGCATATTCTGCACTTTGTTCAGAACCCTGTAATTGTTCTTGAGTTCAGATACTTGTTATTTGTCTTGCACGCTTCTCTGCCTGGACTCTTGGCATATTTGTGGAATTGTGTATTTTTAGCTCAAGATTGCCCATGGATATCATTGGTCTCTAATCCTTTCCCATTATTATGTCTGCTCTATTCTAGTGATTAACTCCCTTTTCCAAAGGCCAAAATCCTTCACTTCTTTTCTCAGATTCCTTTGTTATTTTACTAGTTTAAAGAAATTTGTTTGATTCTAACAACCAAATACCTACTTTAATCCTTGGCTCAGTGTACTATCTGCATTACGGGATGCTGCTATAATATCCAAATAGATTGGTCTCCATGTTCTGTTTAAATATTTCCAGTAAAGGAGAATTACTATCTCCCAAGGCCAAACAACCCTTACCATTAGAAAGCTTCTACTGGTGTAGTATGAAAATTTTTTTCCCAATAGGATCTACTCATTGGTTGTAGCCTTGTCCACTGATCCTGGTTCATCTTTCGTATGATGTCCTGTGAGGCCATCCTTTATATGATGTTGAGCCAAATTTAAACATTTTGTGATGGTTGTCCTTAAAGGAGGCAGCTCTCAGTCTATAAACTATAATCCACAGATTACTAGTTTTTATTAAGAAAAACAGCAAGCATCTAAACCTTATACGACTCAATATATAAAGCAAAATATACAATCACAATTCTGAATATTTTATTGTTATGAGAAACTAATATGTGCTCTGATAAAATCATGCTGCCTTTAAATACTGTGTCAGTTCTCCTTAGGAGCCTATGGCTTCTGAGAACTTTTTAGAACCAGTCTAAGTATCCTATTTTTCATTACTCCTTAAATACTTATTTTAGTGCTTGGCTATCAGTGTATTTCTACACAGGTATTTTTAGCCAGCAGTTTGATTTTGTCAATGGTTATTTGGAGGAATGTGACCTTTTGCAATAAAAAAGTTTAATACTTTTTCAGTTTGACAGATATCCAACTTACTTTCTACATACACGTCTATTTGTTACAGCATTCAAACAGCACTCAACTCTAATCTTTATTATTTTATTATTTTAATCTACACATCATTTGGTTGCCATTTTCAAAAGACAGCACCCTGAGTTTTGCTTCACTTATGTTTGCCTTTACTTGCTTACTTGAACTTCACATTTATAGAATATCACTTCTTTCATCATGATCAGTGCTGTGTATCATTTTACTAATTCACATTGAGATGGTGAATAATTCTGTTTTTAATTATTATATAGATCAAAGAATGCTCACATAATGAAAGGCACATATTTTTGTCTTCTTGGAACACCTGGTACGTTGATCCTTGCTTTATTATCCTTAGGAACTTAAGAACCTAAAACACACCCACACACCCGCATAGACACATAGTCTTAGGTGCATAGTCTTAGATGGGTGGATATTTATTGTAGGGCTGTGCAAAAGGTTTTGAATTCATTTTAAGCTTTAAATGGGTTGCTCGATTCACTCTAGAAGTATGCTGAGGGGGAAAAAAAAAGCTGTTTCAAGCTTGGAACACTTCAAGATTGGTTGGAACATTCTGTTTTGAACTCCGAATAACTGTTTTGAATTTGAAACATTCTGTACATCCCTAATTTAATATAAATTATTTTTTTCCCTATTGCACAGCCATACAAATTATTTCTCTTTCTATAGCCTCTAATACTGGACTTACTCTTTCTAACCACTCTTTTAAAAGCTCTATTATCTAATGGATGTCTCAGTGCATTCTTCCTTTGTGGGTCTCTACGGTTTATTCCATATGAAGATACAATTTTGGATTTTCTTTCCTGGTAGTCATCAGCCCTTTCTCCTTATATATATAGGGAAGTTTCACCTGGTAGGCAGGGCTGCGCTTTATACTTTATACAGTATATTATATTATTTTCTGATCACTTACAGAGGTTTCACGTGTTGCAGCAGTTGCACAGATGACAATTCAAAGAACTAAAGTTACAGATAAGCAGATTGTTCTTTTATTGTACTTTTGGAAGCCTAGTTGAAGGATATGCCATTGTTCCCATTCCTTTTAAGTAACAAAATTAACAAAAATTACCTGTTCTCTTTTGAAAGAAAATGATGTGCAGTAATTGAAGAACTAGTTTTATACTAATTAGCTCCCTTGTGCAGGCATTTTTATTCTCTTCTGTGTGTAGTGATTTAGTACAGAAACAAAGTAATATTTAGACAATATATAGAAGAAGATATTAATCATACGCATACTTTCTCTACCTGGCAAAGGAAGTCAAATGATTTTTATATTCTGATTATTAAGCATTTAAGATATACTAGACAATCCGTGACCCATGGGGTCATCATTTCAGAGATACTTCCTTACCTAAACAGAGAAACAGAAGGACCAAGGGCAAAAAAGCAGTGGGAGTGGGGGTGACTTGTGACTTGCTGCCAGCTTCCCCATTGACTTTGCTTGTGGGAAGCTGGCAGGGAGCATAAGAAATGGCTCTTCAGCCATCATAGGTGTCTTTTGTAGAGCAAGCTTATTTCACTCCTTCTTCTCCTTCTAATAAATCTTCCTCATTCAGTTGTTAAAATGATAAACTTGAATTTTACCTTTTGTGGAAGCAGTAACCAAAGCAGCTACAACTGATTAAAGACCAATGCCCGATGATGAAGATGTTGATGATGACGACTATGCTCTTCGTCTATATTAGAATTATACAGAGGGTTTGCTCATCTAATGTACACAGTTTAAAACTGAAAGAAATATATTAAAACAAACCTTTTTTTTCATAACCATATTGCAATTCTTTGCATAGAGGTATGTAGAAGAGAGGTCTTGTTTAAGAGTTGCTAATGCCTTCTATACAATAGCAGAGGTACTATCTGAACCAAAAATTTCTTGGACCACAGTTTTCTGCTCACAATTGTACGGACATTTGCTAACAAATAAGTTACATAGAGTATAGGATTTTAATCTCTTAGCTGCCATATCTGAACTAATGTGTACAGAGAAAAGCAACAAATATGGTGAGGGATTTGGAGGATAAATCCAATGAAGAATGGTTAAAAGATCTGGGTATGTATAGCCTAGAAAACAGAAGGCTAAGGGGAGGCATGATTGCGGTTACTCAAAGAGCTGTCACAGAGAAGTATGGATTTATTCTTCTTAGTGCCTGAGAATAAGCCAATAACCAATGGGTGGAAGCTTTAGAGTGACAGATCCAAGCTCAAAGTAATGAGGAATTTCCTGACCATGACAGCTATTTAGCAGTGGAACAGCTTGGCTCCTGTAGCCGTGGGTGTTCCACCACTGGAGGCTTTCAAGCCATTTGTTTGAGATGGTCTGAGGATTCCTGCACTAAGCAGGGGGTTGTGCCAGAAGATCTCTAAGGTCTCTTCTACAAGTCTACAAGTCTAATATAGAAATAATTATGGAAAGAGATTACTTTGGTTTTATATTGCCAGGAATACCTCCTGAAGACCTTTGAATCAGAAATAATGAATAATGAACAATGTCACATGTTGGTCATTTAAATGCTAGAACACCCTAATGCTAATATTATCCAAGTTCTTCCCATTGTTGGTAAACCCTAAAGGAGTTGCCATGGTTATCACTGCCCTTATAGTTGTAGTGGAAGAATTTCATAGTCTGAGCTTGCACAAGTTTCTCAACTGCATGGCATTAGTCTATAGGTGAGACTTGTGATTAAAATTTCCAGAAACATAAGTACCTGCAAGGGACAAGACTAAGCATGAATTTCTTCTCCTGATACCTACGTGGAATGATTTTTCAGCTATTATATTTGACCACAGAAATAGTCAGCTACAGGTGGAAACAGATAACCAGGTGCCTTCCCCACCCTGCCCCCATCTATCCTTGCAGTCTCAAGTTAAGAAACTGACACCCACTGTCTATTAGGGTCTATTGTTTTGTGACTGATGCTCAAATTCACACCTGAAAGCAAATTTGAGTAAGTAATCTTTACATTTCTTAGTAAAGAATCAGAGTATGTGAATTATCTAAAATATTCAAATTAGAAATTGAAAAATGACAAGATTAGATTTGAATCTGAGATTTTAAAATATTGACCAGACCAGAGAATATAATGGAAAACATCAGAATGCCTGCAGCTGGTTCAGCTGTTGGCAGCTGGGATGAAATCAGCAGGGATAATAAATCTTTTAGAGGCTTTAACCCTGCAAAGTGTTACTTAGATAATTTCAAATGTTTGACTGCAATGAAGTTTGAAATATACCCCCTGCTTCCTTTAAAGGTAGAGGTAGCAGGATGAGGAAAGGGCAGCACAACAGTTTCCAAATTGTTGAGCAAAGAGCCTATAAAGTTGTGCTGAATCAGGGCAGACCATATACCATGCCAACTTAAAAAGGAAAGCTTAAAAAAAAGTTTGAAAAATAAACTGTTATTAAAAATGAAAGTAAAATAGGAGGAAATCTGCCACGCTCTGACCACTTGCTTTTCTCAGCCAGCAGCCTTGGTTGGGTTCACTGGCAAGGTTAGGCTTTTCTGGGAATTGTGTGCTGTGTGATGCTTGTGCAGTTTTCTTAAACAAAAGCCTGAGAAGTGTTTGTGTCTGTTATCACTACTGCATGCATAATTAATTAACATATAAAGAACGAATCTGTATTATATGCACTTGTTTAATAGCAAGCATGTAGTATCAGATTCCACTTATGCAGTGGAAAAGAGTCATTCAATACAATACAAAACACAGACAGGGAAGTAGCAGAAAGAAAATTGTATTTTTATTTTCTGTTAATGGGAATGAAAGGAAGGGCCTGAGACACAAACACATTTCTCCAAATGTTCTGATGGGAATAATTGCAGAGGTGATTAAACTCATTAAAAATTTTAATAGGCAAAGCAGGGAGCCCACCATATCACTCAAACTTCCCTCAGCTTATGTCCTTAATAGAAGAGAAGTTGTACTGTACAAATGTCTGAGACTTAAACTGAATTGCCTTCAGATCTCCAAAGTGATTCAAAGGCACCTTATTCAATTTGACACCACAAAACACCTCAGGAATTTGTTTGAAAGAAGTGATTTAGTCAAATCAATCACTACTCCAAAGCTTTGCACAACGTAATAAATATTAATAGGAGAGGACAGTTATCATCAGTGTCATCTTAAACTTCAGTTAAAAAGAGAAATAGTCCCTTAATTCCACTCAATGTTTCATAATTGATGATCACACCAAAGTTGGATACTTTATCAGTGTTCCTCTGAGATGTAAATGTTCCAAATCAGAGGAATACTGTTAAAAAATCAAACTTGAAGGAATGACATCAACATTAGGACAGTGAAGACTACTAGATCCACTTCATGAGCTGGAACCAGGAGTCTGTAAATGACTCATTCAACTCTACCTGTAGCCCAGTCCAACTTGACTGCAGATCATGATGTTCTACCCTCATATTATTTTGTATGGAAAATAGCTGGTCAAATTCAATAGAAATTAATGCAAAGCTTTTGAGAAGACCTATGTAAGGATCACTTGATCTGCTTCAAGGATGCATCAAGTCTGGAAACTGGCTTGATTTTTCTACGTCTGTCTGCAAATAGCTTGTCCTGATTTTTTCCTAATTCTTGAAATACCACTAGTATTAGACAAACTAGGGATGTAAAAAGAAAATACTACAAGCATAAGAACAAACAATAATCAAGAAAAAATATAAAAGAAAGTATAAAATATAAATACAATATAAAATATGTCAGCAGAATTGGACTCAAACCTATGGTTCACCCTTCATATCACCTGCAATATCATTTGTTTCATAATAAATATGGTTCCATAAACAAGCTAGCATTAAAAAAAACCTGGATGTAAATAGGATCAAGGGATGGGATGGGAGATTAATTTTGTCTAATGTTACTAACACAGACCTACCTATCTACCTAAATATTATCAGTAAAGTCAAGGGGAAGCATCAGTTGCAAAAATTAAAGACAGGTGTGTACAATTATAAGTAACATTTATATTGTTATTTGCATGGTAAAAGATTAATATAATGAACAATTGAATAAGGGAAGAAGGAATTAAACTATTGAGATATCAAATTGGTGTGTTAGAAATCAGAGGACTGAAATATGTTATGACATGATGGTAGAAAGGGAAGGTGAAGAGCTAGAGAATGAATGACTCAATCAAGAATGGGAATAAAGATGATGCATTGGAAAAAGTAATTAATCTGCATGGTTATTTGGAAAAAGTGCCATCATATAATCATTCAAAGGAGCATCTGGCAACTATGAGGCATGATTATATAACACGCAACATGTCATCTTTCTCTCTCTCTGTACCTTCCACATCTCTCCACTTCACCATCTCTTCTTGCTGCTAATCCAAAGGCTGCAATTGGAGACAGCAATCATAAGGATCATTTTGATCTGAGCATGGAACTTTCATTACTAAATTCAATAGTCCCCCATGCCCCTCCTCCCAACCAAGCTGCTAGCTACCCCAGTGCAAAAAAGGTTCTCATTTTTTTAAGATAATCCCTTTTGTCTTTTGAGTTTCTATTTTCAGTAATCTAGTAATTGTCACATATGGGGTATGACTAGCCTGGAGCATTTCCCATAAACTGCCACCCTTTCTTTCCAATTAACATTCAAGTTCTGGAAATATATCATAGAAAAAGTTGTGGATGTTAATGAAAATAAATATTTTCTGTGATTCCCCTGATATGAAATCTCACTGCCCTTCAGCCAATTTTGTGATTTACTGCCTCTGCTAATCACAATGGCCAATGGTAGCATGATCATTTGATACAGAAACAGTGCCAGTCTCAAATATCTCTATAACTAAACAGTTGGAATTGTTAATTGATTCTGACAGCACAATAGAGCTGACTTATTAGAGCTGTGTGAAGCTTCTTAAATCTTGATGAACTTTACAACTTTAAACATTTATTTGTATTCCTGGTTCCAATTTTTAAAGGGAGCATGCTCCCAAGTATGCACGGATAGAGCAGAGGCTGGGTTTTGTTTGTTTTGTTCAATCCTGCAGTCTGCCTTCCATATCTAGAGTTGTAAGGCACACTGCCAGGTTGAACAAGG
This sequence comes from Python bivittatus, assembly GCF_059951505.1. Lineage (NCBI taxonomy): Eukaryota > Metazoa > Chordata > Lepidosauria > Squamata > Pythonidae > Python > Python bivittatus. The sequence goes on from NW_028277088.1 coordinate 56,036,933, forward strand.
CAAACAAAACTCAGTCTCAGTTCTATCTATGCACACTTGGAAGCTTGCCAAGAAGGGCTCTTCCTGAGACCTGTTCTCAGATTCCCCATCAACTACTTCTCTATTGCTCGACTGATTGCTACACTGGTCTCCTGGCTCCCATACTATTGTGAGGAATTTTACTTCTGATTCTTCTTGAACTAGCTACTACACTGCTATTATCTAGGGGAAAGCTGAAGTATTGAACAAGGATCTGAAATGGATGTGAATGGACTGGGAGAATCTGAGCCTAAGATAGATAGATAGATAGATAGATAGATAGATAGATAGATAGATAGATAGATAGATAGATAGATAGATAGATAGATAGATAGACAGACAGACAGACAGACAGACAGATAGATACACACACAAGCACACACATAACATGCACACATAATTTCATGCAATGTAACCAGTTTTCCCTTATGTAACCTTTTCTTCCAAATGCATGTTGTAACTAGTATTATGCATTTGTATACATGCCTGCATGTTTGGAACTGCTCAGAAGCACCTGCTCAGGTATTTACTTGAATTTTGGGAACCAGGAATACAAATAAATGTTTAAAGTTGTAAAGTTCATCAAGATTTAAGAAGCTTTACATCGTGGTACATCAGCAAGGGAACAGATGTCTGATGGATTACATTCAGATCCTATCAGAACTATTTCTTGTTCTACATGTGCATTGGTGTAATAATGTGGACCATTATAACTTAACTGTAAATAATGGAAAAGAAGAAGAGAAATGTTAGGTGCATTGTTTTTACAAATAATGATTAAACTAAGAAGCCAGATGGATAGGGCAATGGATCTTGAAATCTCAGGTCAGGAACTAAGTTCCTATTTCTTGTGGGCAATTACATCTTTTCTAAAATGGTGGATGACCTAAGCTTTGGGAAAATATTGGCCTAATTTTGTAATAGCAATGCAAGAAAATTCAAGTAAATACCTGAGCAGGTGCTTCTGAGCAGTTCCAAACATGCAGGCATGTATACAAATGCATAATACTAGTTACAACATGTATTTGGAAGAAAAGGTTACATAAGGGAAAACTGGTTACATTGCACGAAATTATGTATGCATGTTATGTGTGTGCTTGTGTGTGTATCTGTCTGTCTGTCTGTCTGTCTGTCTGTCTATCTATCTATCTATCTATCTATCTATCTATCTATCTATCTATCTATCTATCTATCTAACTTAGGCTCAGATTCAGCTATAGTCCCTAAGACACAAGACAAGACATGGCATAGCTAGATAAGCATCTTAACTGCATACTGGGATAGAGTCGCTTAAAACAGTCAATTGCCTTCTGTCAGGATAAAGGTGCAATCCCTACTTATTTTCACTGGAGTCTTGTTCTGGTGCTTCTTTTTTCCAGCCTTCCTAATGTTTAATGGAAGTTAGAAGCCTATAAACCATTCAAGTTTCTTTATCTGAATCATTCGTATTCCTACTGAACCAAAACTATGTTTCAGCTTGTTAAACGGATTTAGGTAAGATACTGCCCTTCCCCTTAACAATTTAAAGATAATTATACTTACTGAATTTATAGAGCTCTTGCAAGGATTTTTTAAATAACATGAAATATTTTCAACACTAGCCTGAAGTGCTACATTTATGCTAAATATTGCTATTTGGGCACAGCTCTTTGATTGGCAGTGTGATCACAGATCTTGTATCAGTTTGATGAATAGATTTATGGAAAGCTAGATGCAAATCAATCTCTCTCTCTCTCTCTCTCTCTCTGTGTATAAATGTATGTTTGTGTGTGTGTGTGTGTGTGTGTGTGTAAACAACCTTCAATCTCTGCCACAAAGCAGGATCCTCCAGAGAAGAGCCAAAAGTTGCTGTGTTAAATGTGTGCTATTGAATGAGATCTACAGATTAAGTCACAATGTGTTGCTGAAATTGTGCTGACACTTAATTCAGATTAGCAACCTGGTTCAGTAGGCAGGCAGGCATAAGGGTCCTCCGATACTGCCTGATGTGGAACATCCAGCTGCAGGACAGTGGCACATGGGTTGCCAAGTGAGGCTCCAGTTGCTGGTGGCTGCAGCCTGCCATCACCTTCCTGGTGGTCAGCTGTACAGCTCGGGCATAATTAGACTGCAGGAGTGGAAATGGATCAGAGTGAAGGGGTCCAGAGGAGGCTGGTGGGTGATGTTATCAAACACTTTGAGAAATGCAGCTTCAAACTTGTAGGCCTCAAGTTACTCCAGGCCACTGAGGGCTTCTTGGCTGAAACATAAACTGCATTGGAAGCTGTTTTACCAGTGCTTCAATACATGATCTTTGGGTCCATTGTTGCCCTGGGAAGGTTATGACATTATTGGGATTTCCAGGGCCATGGTGGGAGAGACAAATCCTGCTGAAGCCAGATACTGTCTGGGGCAATTTTAGTGTCTGATGTGTAAGGTTTACCCCATTCAGCTCCAAAGAAACTCTCATGACACGCAGGTTCAGCAAAGAAGTTTACTAGAGTGTAACGTAGGTAGGTACAGACAAAGCCAGGGTTGGCTTGGCATAACTTACATGGTGTTTTATAGTTCCCCCGTTCCCATGCTTTACCCCGTTGCCTAGTTACCGATTACCCACAGTAATCCCCCCTCGCCTAAATGGCAGATTCAGTCCAGTTCTTTTGTCTTCTTGATTGCCGTTTATTGTTTGTGTGGTTATTGCATTTGTTGGGTTTTCCTGTTGCATGTAAAGCTGGGAGTTCTTAACCGCATGCTGATCACTGCACTTCCGAGCCACTGCGTTTCCCTTTGTCTGCAGCACTCGAGGGAAGCAGGTGATGATACAATGTATCTGCTCTTGGCTGGAGTTAACCGCTGCCACCTGTCAGCAATTAGTTCACAGTTTGGCTAACTTCCCCTTTTCCACTGCTAGTGCCTGGGCGGTGAAATTGACTAGGTGAAACTGAGCAGTGGTGTTCGCTGTGCCGGGCCGGCTGAATCTGACACCATGCAGCACAAATGTCCATGCCAGTGACTTGGTGGAGATGGCCCAGAGGAAAATACTGTAAGTTTTCAGTTCTGCAGCAACAAACTGAGCAACTGGAACTACTCTGATCACAAGATCATGTATGAACCCTGACCTGGCCTCATCCATTCCCTGACACAGGATCTACTATTCTGGCCTGTCTGTTGCCTTTCCAAAGTGATTGGTGTTTTCAGCTGGCACATCACCAGCTTAAATCCTGGTGGGCCTAAAAGGGAAATGAGCTGCTCTCTCAGCCAAAAATGCTGCCAAGAAAAAGAGGAGTCAGGACTTACCAGAAGATGCATGTGCACACATTCACAGACAACCCTAGTACAAAGAGAAGCAATGGGAACCAAATAGCATTTCTGTATCTTTGAAAAGCTGGAAAAGAACTAAAGAAACATGGTACAGACGCTTCTCAGAGATGGATTGCAAAAAGAGAGGGCATCATTGTGAGAAAAGAACCCTCCTAGAGCTAAATTAATTTTCTGGGTATCATAAAAGCAAGTCAGTAGGGGCTTAGGAAGTTAACTGTCAAGCAAGACGTGCAAAACCAAGGGATTAGGGTTGTGGGTTTTTTCTTTCTATTGAATTTTTTTTTTTCAAAACTATGTTTTGAAAGGATGTTTCTGTGGGAGAAGAATATAGACAAAGATCCTTAGCTCTCACTAGCAAAATGCATATGAGAATGCAGCCATAAAGATGAGTTGCACCTAACTGGGGGATAGAGTGCCGACTGTTGTATATTTACTATCACAATCTTTGTTTCTTGGTTGCTCTGACATGGGGCTTGGTGTAATATCATAGAACTAGAATGGCTTCCTAGAGCAGTAAAATGTTCCTGGTACAATTCCTAGGGGACATGGGTGGAGAAGGACTTCTTCCAGATGAAAGTTTGCAGGATGTCCCTAATATGCATCTATTCATCTCAATGAGTCTGAATATCATTTTTTCCCCTCATTGCATCTTGACATATTTATAAATTCTTCCTTCCTCTTCATCTTTGATACCTGGCAATGTACAATTTAGATACAACATAAATAACAGCAAAAAGAATAAATATATATATTTTTAAATATATGTACGGGTAGTCGTTGTTTAGTGACTGACTTATTTAGCAACATTCACAGTTACAACTGTGATGAAAAAGTAACTTTACAACCAATTCTCACATTTACGACCTTCTCAGGTTTGTAAAACAAAGGAAAGCTGAAGTGAGATCGTAAGCACAGTCCCAGTTTCACTTAGTGACCACTTTGCTTAACAACTGACGTGCTGGTCACAATTGTGGTCACTAAATGAGGACCACCTGTATTGCAACTATAAACACAAACAGGAGAAGAAAAAGCTTAATACAATGGAATTAGAAAGCAACTATGGAACACACTAAAAATGCAACCAAAGAAAAATATTTCCTGGAAGCATAATAAAGGGAAGGAGTTCCATAACTGAGGAAAAGGGAATGCACTACAGAAAAGGTCCTGTCTCAAGTACCTGCCAATTGAATTTCTCATGTGGCAAGACACGTAACAGGGTTTCCAGTCAACCTTCATACAGGAGGAAGCAGTCCTTGAAATATCCTAGTATAAACCATTTAGGGCTTGGTAGATATTGTGAATTTTGTTCAGAAACCAGCTGAAAATTAAGATTGCTCAAAAGCTACTGTTATTAGAACTTTTATATAAATACCTGACAATAGATGGGTCATTGCAGTTTGGACTAATCGTAGTTTTCAAAAGGGCAGCCCTCCATATAGCATTTTATAATAATATGACAGAAGAGACTATGCATAAGTCATTGTCACTTTGTCCACCTTTCCCAGGACATAGTGAGCACTCCTGGAAAAAGCTGGGTGAGGCGTTCTTGGCCAGTGTTGCCACCTGACCAAAAATAGCATCTAAAAGCATATCCAAACTGCACACCTGGTCCTTTGAAGGAGGTCAACCAATTCAGATCAGTCTGCCAAGGTTGGTTTTTTCACCAGTATGGCTTACTCCTTGTGCGTGGGTATCATTTCAGGTATCCATTCTGATGGCGTTATTCTTTTCCTTCCCTCTTGTCTCTTGTCCTGTTTCCCCAGTGAGTTTCAATGTACAAATGTTAATCAACATGCTACATGCTTGTAATTTTTCATATCAGCTGCTTTAGTCCAAAACAAAATTAATTTTTAGTGATGTTTCTTTCTAGAAGGGTCCCTTGTCCAATAACAATTCATTTAATACCAGTAATACCACCAAATGTCTAGATATTTGAGAGCATTATTGAGCTTGCAGGAGAACCCAAATATAGAACATTTAACTAGAAAATTGTTTTAACAGAAAACTCAGAGACACATACTTCAACAAGTATTATTTAGAACATTAAAATATATAAAAATAATATCCAACAACACTGTTGCTAAGTCTCTTTTTGTGTGAATGCTACGTAATGCACAAGAATTCATATAAAAAGATATGAATATAAAATATAAAGATATATAAATATATGATATATAAAAAATAAAAAATAATTCATATAAAAATATTCCTATCATATTCTAACAGGTTCTTATTTCAGACAGTTTATAAATATTTTTTATTATCTAACAAGTGGATGGGACTTACCCAAGCAATTGATTTTGGCTTGAAAGGTGATTAAAGGGCAAACTGGAGGAACTTACAACATCAATAATGAATTATATTGCAGAGGTGATCCACTTTACTGTCTCTCAGTACAGTCAGGCAATAGGAATATGATGAATTTTTGCATATTTGTTGTTTTAAGCTGATCTCTCAGGTTCAGTTCAATCCTCAACCTGAAATCAGATTTTGATAACTTTAGATAGTACTGCAGGACTTTATAAACCACTGAGTGATGCTGCAGCAATTACCATAAGTCGTTTGTGTCCAGCAAGAGGTCAGTTTGGGTTAATGACTGCATTTGTTTTGCAGTTTATCGTTTCTACAGCTTGGCTTAAATCAGTCTTTTTGTTAGGAGTAAAAAGAGAGAGCACATCTCTCATCCATTAAGTCAATGAATTATTTGTTAGCATATGATTTCTATCTTTTACTACTGGTGCTTCTGTTTTTGGGTGCGCTGGAAGCATGATTTGTATTACTGCCTTCCCCAGATAATATAAGAAAGATTCTCATAATAAAACCTGGCTCACTTTTAAGATTATATTAAAGAAACAACAACAGTGTATTTCTATAAGAATTGGAGCCATTAACTTGAATAAACTTATGAGAGGTAAAAAATTACGATTCTGATCAAACTCTCAGATCTCTTCAAGCAAGAGCATAGTTCACTTTTTTAAAACAATTATTTCATTCTGACAAACAACAGACTTGGTAAGAAACACAGGAATCTCAAATGGTGTGAAATATTAATGTGGAAGGTCAAATATACACACTTGCCCCTCCTAACCTGTGTACTTTGCCTTTTGGCATAAAACTGTGTAGATTTTGCCTACTCTTAATGCAGATTCCAAATAAATATGCATTAACAGCCACTGAGAATAATAGCTACTATTTCTTTTAGTATGCTAGAATCCTAGATTATGTATTTCAAAGGAAGACTTTAGCCCAGTCTTTATTATAGCTGCAAAAAAGCATCATTTTTATATTCAGCTTAAACAGAACATTTTGGACAATGAATACAATTGTAAATAAAAGAACTTTTCATTCACAATATGATGCTGTACTTATGAACAGGGTCTTTTTCCTGAATGTTCTTCTCCAGCAAAATTGGAGCATTTCACACTTCCTTAGAAAGCACTTTAAGCTCAGATTCCGGAACAACCTTTGTGCCTGAATTTTGTGGTTTATAAAGAACAGAGTCTTCCTGGCATGCATTAATATGATCTGATGAATAAGGGCAGTAGATAAATGTATGTCTGCAAAGTAGCAATTTTGGTTGATACAAATCAACATCTACAAATATTTCAACCAATTTTCACCTATTCCTATCTCAATAACTGTGATATCCTGACATTATATAACTGTGTGCATGCTTTATATCAGGTTTCAATTCCATTGGGATGAATAGGAGTGACTTTCAAATATACACACACAGGTTGGAATGGAACATGGCCTCTAGACATTGCTAAATTCAACTCCACCAGTTTTACCCAGCACGGCCAGTGAGGAAATATTATGGGAACTGCAGTTGAACAACGTCTGGATGGCAGCCTTCCTTAAGGGATGCTAAACTGCCATTTCAAGCTGCTTCTGAGAGACAAATGTTTAAATCCTTTTGCATCTAAGCTACTAATTTTGTATACATATGTAATAAATGAAAATAAATATTAATTTAAAATCTTCCATCTCATAATTTAATAATTTCAAACATTCACTACTTAGTCCAGCCGCAGCTTCATACAGCAACAGACTGATCTGTTGTCTGCTTTCATCCCTAATGTGTAATATAGATTGACAAATTCATTTGCTAAAGCAGGAAAAACGTGAACAAGGCTTATATGTTAGGCTACAATCTAAATTACATTTCCCTGAATGTTTAAAACTATTAAAAATGTTTAAAATTGGACTCCATGTTAGAAGAGGAATTGCATTCATTTTATTTATTTTTTTACTGGCTTTTTGAATTTTTGCCTTAAATTATAGTTTTGATTATATTTGGTAGACCTTCTGCTCAAAAGCTGTCACTTACAGTCTCCTCCTCCCAATGCAAGACTCTAGACATATCAACATTTTTGCTTTTAGGTGGGAAGGATGAATAAATAATAGGAATGAAGATATTTTTTTATATATATAGTAGAACTGTAGGAAAGTTGTAATGGAAGAATTTTTTTACAGTACAGTTTTGATATATTGCCCATTTATAAATTGAAATTGATTTCAAGAATGCAAAAAGATGATGCTTGATTAATTTGATTCTGAATTCCTATGTGAGTTATTATTCTTTGGCTGCAATGTGGATTGTAATTTACCTATTCACCTCATAGAACATGGCCTCAGGTCCCTATAGCATCTTTGTCATCTTCCTCTGAACCTATTTTAACATGTCAATATTCTTCTGGAGGTATGATGCCCAGAATCATAAACGTGGTCTCCAGGTGTGGTCTCACCATTCTACAGGGGAATAAGGACGACACAATGCTTCATCTAATGCAACCCAGAAGTGTGTTAACCCTTTCAGAAACTCTGTCATACTGCTAGTTTATGTTCTGCTTGTTGTCAGTTATGATGTAAGGATCGCCATGTTCAATGCTGAATAAAAACCTTGTGAGACACGGGCTTGGACGAAAGTTACTTTACTCGGGTATAATGTGTAACAGTTACAGACAAAGCCAGGATTGGCTTGGCATGTTCCTTACAGTGTTTATATGGGATTTCCCCCCTTGACCCTGCAGTAGCCCGCTTCTGCCTCTGCCCTTCCGTCGTCGAGCTCCCCCTCCCTTCTTCTAATGGCAGATTCAGCCTGCTTCCTTTGTCTCGTAATCACTGTGCTCATGGAGCTTTTCTTCTGTGGGTAAAGCTGGAGGTTTTTAATTGGTTGTTGATCGTTGCTGGATTGCCGAGTTCCTTGAGTATTGTGGTTGCCGTTGCCTGGGGCGTTTGGGGAAGCCAGCTGTGTTACAAGGTATCTGTTTCCCCTTTGTTCTCGCCCCGGGTTAATTGCCGCCACCTGTCAGCAATTGACTTGCGGTTGTCTGTTTACCTTTCCTGGCCACCTATGCCTGAGGTGGTGAAACTGACTAGCAGTGGTGAAACTGAAACAGTGCCGCTACTTGGCCGTGCTGGGCTGAATCTGACATACCACACCTGAGTCCTTCTCTTATATAGTGCTTCCAAGCCCTAAATCTATCATCTTGGATGGAGTTTCTACTAAAAGTAATATCTTACATTTCTCCCTATAAAAGAATATCTTGTTGCTTTTAGTCCAGTTTTCCAATCTATCCAGATTAGACTGCAGTCTTGTTTTGTCACCCTTGGTATCAGCTAGACCTTGCAATCTTGAGCCGTGTGCAAATTTGATAAGCAGTTCATCAATCTTGTTGTTTATGTCATTAATTAAAATGTTGAATAATACTGGTTCCAAGAAAAATCCCCATGGGACCCCACTGGTTACTGTTCTCCAACTCAATGTAGAGCCATTAATGTTGATTCTTTGAGTACAGTTTGCCAACCTGTTATGGATCCACTTTATTTTAGTACCATCCAAATCACACTTTAGCAGCTTGTTAATAGAAAGTCATATGGGGAGGGGGCATCCACTGACAAGAATGGCATGCTGAGCTTTCTGCTCTTCCCCTGATCCAGCTATTTTCTTTAATATAGCCAGTTTACCTTATTGAATATCTTATCAAAGAGTAAAATAGGTTAAGCAGGATGTTAAGGAAGGAGATTCTGCACAAAGGAAAGGGGATCAAAGCTTATTTGGAAGACCCAAAGGAGGTTCAGGAGGCACCCATTCTCAGCAACAAAGAAGTAATGGAGGATGAAAGCATTGCCCACAGGCAAGGACAGACATCTGATATGGAAATGATTGGACAATTAATAAAACAGTTTTAAAAAGTACTGAAGACAGAATGGGACAAACATACTGTGGGAGTTTCTAAAGACTTGGCAGATATGTTTGAGCAAATGAATAAACAATTTAAGGAAATGTCATGGCAAATAGCAGATATTGTACAGGTAGCAATATCAAGCTTATGATATGGCTACAAATAACATTTTAATCCTATATTACTATACAATGTAGCAACAAAGCAATGACTAACTGAAACTTTGATAATTTGTTTTCAAGAAAATAATACACATGACACATCAATAAGAACAAGGTGGATGCTATGAAGACAGTATTAAGAGGAGAGTGTATAAATCAGATGAGTATGATAAAAAGACATCAGCACAAAAGGCAAGTAAGCTTTATTTATAAATTAACAATTGAATAGCAAACTATAGTAGAACTGGATTAGATAGTATTTACTGGTAAATAAAAGGAGAGAGCTAGATGATTTGGAGACAGATAAAATCTCCTCTCAGATTATTTTTGCTAAGCAAAGATATTATGAGCATGACAATAAAAATTCTAAAATACTGGCAAATTGAAAAAAAGCTAAGGGAAAAAATGCATTAAAAATTAAAAACAGCAATGGTAAAATTGTGACCAAAACCAAAGGTATAAGTGAACTTAAACTTTTTTCAACAATTATATTCTTCAAATAATCCATCACCAATAAGAATTAATCAATTTTTACATAGATTAACATTTCCAGAATTGACTCCAGAAGATATCCAAATTATGGAATCTTCTTTTTCTATTTCAGAAATCGCTGAAGTTTTCAGTACTATTCAAAATGGAAAATATTCTGGCCCTGATAGATTTCAAGGGGATTTTATAAAGAATTTAAAGACATTTTAACACCTGAATTCTTATTTCTATGCAATACTTTGCACCAAGGGGACCTTTTACTAGAGTCTAGGAAACAGTCTAAGATAATTTTGATCCTTAAATTAGGTAAGAATTCCCAGGATTTTGCATCTCATAGGCCTATTTCACTTCTCAATACAGACTATAAACTGTACACGAAACTGTTAGCTAATTGATTAAAAGTGATTATAGGTAAAATTATTCATATGGATCAATTTGGCTTTATTCCAAACTGAAATATATCTACCCCATCAGGAAATTATTAAATGTTATATAATTTAGTAAAATTAATAAATCTTCCCTAGCCATTTGTTCTTTAGATATATTTAAATCAGTGTTGTCCAAACTTGGCCGCTTTAAGATGAGTGGACTTCAACTCCCAGAATTCCCCAGCCAGCATGGCTGGCTGGGGAATTCTGGGAGTTGAAGACCACTCATCTTAAAGCGGCCAAGTTTGGACAACACTGATTTAAAGCTTTTGATTCTCTGGAAATACAATTTTTAAAACAACTATTAATTAAATTTAAATTGGGGGCTGTTTTTCATAAGATGATTTAACATATTTATTAACCAACTAAAGCCCAGACAAGATTTAACAGTCAAGATTCAGGTCTCATCATGATTTTAAGAGGTACCAAGCAAGGTTGTCCTTTATCACCTTTACTATTCAACCTAGACTTAGAAGCGTTGGCAATAGCACTTAGATCCAATAATCAGACTAGTGAGATGAAAATGGGAGATACGATGTATCTTTTAAATCTATTTGCAGATGATATGATTCTGACTCTCTCAAATGCTTCTTATTCAGCTGGCTATATTAAGAAGGAGTTAGAGGAATTTGCAGAGGTGTCAGGACTATCAGTTAATTTTCATATATCACATTTGATGTTTTTTTCATGTTCCTCCAAAAACTCAAAAGGAAATTTCCAGTTTTAGGGATTCCAAAAGTATATAAATCTTTAAAATATTTAGATATTACTATTACTAAAAATATTAGTAACAGCTTTACAAATAACTATGTACCAATATGGAAGAAATTAAATAAAGAAATGAAAAATTGGGCTTCAAAACATCTCAATATTTTAGGGCGAATTGGGGCAAAGTTAAACATTCTTGCTCAGTTTAACATTTATTTCAATGTCTCCCAATGGTAATTTCAGACAAGGCTTTAAGACATTGGAAGAAAAGAAAAGAAAAGAAAAGAAAAGAAAAGAAAAGAAAAGAAAAGAAAAAGCTTCTGCTTTCATGCAAAAAAACTGAGAATAAATAGAAGGATTTTATATAGACCTCAGAAATAGGAAGGCTGCAGCATGCCGAATTTGCTAATATATTATCAAGCAGCATAGTTGGGGCATATGATCCCATTTATTATGGAAGACTCTTTTAAATCATGGATTCAAACTGAAACTATGTTAAAGTGAAATAAGTTAATAAATCAGTGTTTTCTTCAACCAAAATATTTTCCTAGCATAAAACAGATCGAAAATGTTTTTACTAAAACAATGCTTTAGATTTGGAAGAATAAATAAACAATTTTGACAAAGGATGTTTCTCCTTTAACTCCTTTGATAACATATTTTGATCAGGATAATTATTACATTTTGGCTAAAATGAAATCTTTGAGAGCGTATAATGTTTATAGACTAAAAGATTTTTATAGTAATAGTTAACCTCTCAATAAAGATCAGATAAAGCATAGGAGATCACCATATGGATTAAAGGAAGCTTGGAATACTGATCTTGGTAATCCCATACAGGAGACATACTGACAGCAGTGATGGAAACCAGGTGGAGTCACTTCAGTTTCAATGCAAGAATTGCAGTGAAAGATGATACATTGTTGGCATTGGATACCTGTTAGATTAGCACAAATATAACAAAATTATTTTTCCAAATGCTGGAGAAGTTGACAAAAAAAAAGGGGGGTGTCATTTTTTCACTTGGGGTGGTCATGTGATAAAGTTATACCCTTTCGGTGAAAAATGTTTGGAGAGATAAGCATTATCACTAAAAGAATTAAATGCTCTCCAGAGTTAGGTTTGTTGCATTTATTTCCAGGACCAAAACAAAGCTTAAAAATAAAGAACTGATCGTCTATTTAATTTTAGCAGCCAAAATAATAATTGTTCAACACTGGAAAATTTTAGATAATATAACAATTGAGTTGTGGATTAACAAGGCCTCTTCAATTGCCACATTAGAAAAAAATCACAGATGAAGTTAAAGTAATGAGAGTTCAGAAGCAGGAACTACAGTTTTAACAAATTTGGATGGATTTTTTTGGTTTACCTTAACAGCAGTAGATCATAATTTGGTGTATTCTATATATATGGTAAATTTTCACATACATAGTACAGGTAGTCCCCAGGTTGAGAATGCCCAGGTTACAGAGGACCCATAGTTAAGAATGGAGCCTATTGAGCAAAATTTGAGTTAAATACACAGTGATTCAAGTTAAATACACAATGTTTTGAATTCATTGTACAATAGTACTTATACAGTATTATATAATAATACTGTTCTGGCTTACTGTACATACAAATTTGACTTAAGGACAGACCTTGGGAATGGCACTCGTTTTTAAACTGGGGACTACCTGTAGATATTTTTTGTATTTTCTATATCTTCCTTTTTTCTTTATATGTATCTTGGATTTATGTTAATGTGATTACCTGATATTGCTTGAAATAAATAAAAAAAATTAAAAATAAGAAAGTCATATGGAACCAATCTCATCTTTATACATTAAACTTTGTGATATAACTTTCCTAAACCTTTTAGAAGATTTCTTAAATTTGGGAGGTTGCATTTTGTTTTTTTTCTACAGCCATGACCGTAGCCTTATATAAATTGTATTAACAGCATACCCTACCATCTGCAAAATACTGTGAAAGGAATCAAGGCCAAGTTGCCTCAGGTATAGAAATCTGAAGACTACTGCTGATATACATGAATTGCTAGGTTCAAAATGTTGCATTCTAGGATCCTAGTCTACCATACGTTTTAGGTACATATCATTACTGATTTTTACAGAATTTACATAGGGATACTAGTGCTGTATGCAACACTAATAAAAGTTGCTCAATATATCTTGATGAACATTAATATTTAAACATGAATGGTATTGCACTTATGCATGACAATTAGAAGGTACATATATTCTTTCAGTTCTCATTTCTTCTTCCAAACAGATTTCAAAAACTGCATTGTGAAAACTGATAGGGTCTCAGGGTCTCACTTAATAGCATATTGATAATATAGTGCTTAAGCCTGAAGTGACAGATTTCCCTCCTCAGGAACATGCTATATCATCTTTCTTCCATATCATGTAATTCCTCTGACCCAGCATAAAGTGTTCATTTTGATGCTCTGAAAGTTGACATCACTGTTCTTACTCTGAAAAGACACCCGGGCATTGTGCTCCTTGCAATCCCCCTCTGCTATCTTGACAATATCCTCTATCCCTCTTTGTCAGCAGTTGAGCCAATAGGAAAGCAGGGCCTTGTGGTTTATCACCCCTTTCCAAAATATTAAAGAGGCTATAGCTGCTGGGAACATAGCAGAAGCAAAGCAGAGCAAAAGCCAGTGCTTTGAGGATTATAAATTCACAGACAATGGCTTCTTGCAGCTTTCGTATTAATCCACTGGCTAATCTTTTGGAGACTAACAGCTCTATACAGAGACTCCTCCCCTTTGCCCCAACAATAAAATAACATACATAATATTCTTTAAATGTGGGAAGCAGCAAACATTTTCTGCATATTTCATAGCAAAGCTCATAGTGTTTTGGTGCCTCTGTGTTCTAAGTGCATTAAAATGTTAATCCCTTTTAAACTATGATGCTAAGAAATCTCCACTTTGAAAAAATAATCAAGTTTAGAAAGGAAAAAAATAATATTGATGTAAGTGATACATTTTGCTGATCTTTTCAAAGCTCTTTTGTTTCTTTAGAGAAACTACGCATTGTGCCCAAGAAAATTTGCCTCAAATTTTTTCTTACATAGTAGCTATAATTTGGCTGCTACAATTCAAGTTCCCATGGGTGGTGATTCAATTCAATCAACATGCAGTTGAAGCAAAACAACTATTTAAAAAAATTCTTTTATAACAAGAATCCTAAGTGTTTCTCAGTACAATAGATCTTCCTCCTAGTCAGTAGGTTGCAGGTGAAAGTATGCTGGCTAGATTAGAGATTCAAATTTATATACAATAGTGTTGGCATGCTTGGGGTAAAATTGGGCTTTATTTGTGCTTCTGGCATCCTGACCACAATGTGCCCAAGCTGATCAGTACTGTGGGTTGGCACTGGTGGCCAATAGAACCAGGATTCAAAGGTAATATGATCAGACCAGGGTGAAATGTTAAAAAGGATTTTATTGAACAAATATTAAGGCAGTCACAGAGGAAAAAGATACACATGTCCACGTCCCTTCAGCTTACCAGGAAACCCAAAAGAAATGGCAGCAGGTGGACCTCTGAAGCCAGCGTTGTGTAGTTCTTCTAGGTCTTTAGATCTGTGCTGAGGATTAAAGCATCTGGGGCTTTGCCACTGTTTTGTACTTTTTTCAAGAGACGGAGTGCAAACTGCACAAGACCTGGAAATGGCTTGGTGGCACGTCATATTAGAGATTTGGTTATAAGTCAGTCAAGGTAGCATATGTTGGAAAGTTTTGATTTCTGAGTGTAAATATAAACAGGTACAGCATTCACACAGGAAGTTGGAATATCTGCCCATTGTCATCCTGATGGGTAGTATATTGATTCGCACCAGTGTGATTAATAGCATCCATCATTAGAGCCTTTCTCTGGTTACAGGATCTGGATGTCATGGCTGTACTACTTATTAATCAATCTGCTAATATCTCTAAGACAGTGGCAAAATATCTGTCATTAGAAATTGTTCTTAGAAGCCATCTAGTTCCTGCTTAATATAAATTATTATCTGGCTTATTTGTTTAGAGCATACTCTTTCAACGTATATATTGTTGTTGGTCTTGGACTGTAAAGATAATAAACATTGTCTCCAGCAGACAGCACCTTGGGAAGGCCTGATGACACATCTTGCCAATATTTTGGGAACTCAGACAACTGACCTTCTGCAAAGATATTTTTATGTGAGACATTATTTATAATGTGTTGCTATTCTCCTTCCCTTCTGCAGGTGTTAGATTAGGGAACAAATGTCATTTTATTTATCTTAATTCTTACAAGTAGCAACACAGATAAAACATTCAAAGTATGATTACATAGGATTCTTTCTAAGCATGGGATGTGAGGGAATTTACAATACAACAATACAATTTGCAAAGCTTGTTCAATAAGACTGATTATACATAAATTGGAATAGCTTTTCAAGTAACTGTTGCTACAGATGGGTGTAGAATATTTGTCTTGTATGTGCAAAGAGTGGATCATACTACTACAATCCCTTGCCAATTCTTCCGTGGTGACACTATATACTGTCCTTACCACTAGCAGGGGATGCTGCATGGGGCAAGGGTGCCACTGAGGCTGGTAAGCTATTATTCAACTTATATATAAAAGTATTATGTGAAAGCCTTGATTAATCAAAACTATATTGAGAAGAAGCTATCAGTATCTATGGGCTCATTTAATGATAATCATGGTATAAGAAGACTGTGATTTGCAATACAAAAAGAGTAGATGTTAACAGCACTAATTAACAAGTAAAAGAAAGGAAAATAGGAGTATTGGTGAGTCTGTGAAGAAAAGGGAAAGGGATGTAATAAGAAAAAGGGAAAGGATGTAATAGATTTGAATGAGCTGGTCTGATCTTGTGGAGTGGAGTTGATGCATGTATGCAGGGAAATGAAGGTGGAGGCTCTACTATGTGTGTCAAAATTATTCTTATCTAGTTTTTTGTGGGTGAATGTCGGAACCTGCATCACCCTACTATTGTTGTTTTACATTGTATTGCATTCGATGGGAGTTGGATTGATTTGTTTCTGCCAATTCTAACTAAGGGGGGGTGCAGTTAAAGGTTGTACTAGGAGTAGTAACGGGTGGTGGGACGGTGCTTAACCATATATGGGCAATTTAGACTGGCCTGATTGCCGGCAAGGGAGCTGGGGCCCAAAGAGCCAGGAAGGAGCTCATGTAGGAGGGGGAGGAAGGAGAGAGGTCAACACCAGGTGATGAGGAATCGAGACGCCAGGTAATAAGGGGAGGAGGGATAAATAGAGGGAAGTTTACCCAAGGCTTTAGTTTTAGCAATGTTCTGTTTGCAAGCTACATGTACCACTTAATAAAGAAGTATTTTTCTGAACCAAGCCTGATTGTGTGAGGATGCTTCTGAATTGGGTTTTGGACATTGTGGACTTGACAGTGAATATGAAAGCAAGAATTCACAGATTGGTAAAAGTTGCATGTTATGCTGCAATGGAAGAGTCATAGATGAATTCTGAATTGTGCAATGGTTTGAATGAATGCAATCCAGGAGAAAAATTATTCTGAACGGATAGGAAGGAACATTATGATAAAATACGGAGAAAAAAATGACCAGGCTATTCACAGATCCTTGAAAGAATACAAATGGTTACTCTTTAGTGAGTTATCTGCATACAAAAAACATACAAAAAGCAGATAAATTGTTTAAGCAGAAATCTGTGGATAGATACATTCCTGTGGAAAGGAATGAATATAAAGGCATAATTGATTAGATTGCTCAGAGAATTAATGAAGGACACAGAAGTGAAGAATATGAAACAAACCATTATTTGGTAGTGCCAAGAGTGGATCTCTCCCCCCACCCCCAAATGGACATGGAAGAAAAAGAAAGAAGTGAAAAATATTAAAGTGAACTAGAAGAACAGCAGAAAGAGAAAGTATGAAATATGAAAAATGTATTAGAAGATAGATAAATTTTCCAGTAAAATGAATGGAAACTGGGCATAAGCAAAGAGGATTTGGAAGCTGCTTGGAACAGGATGAAATAGAATGTATGGAAAAGAGTGCTGGGTAAAATAATTGAACAATTGAAATAATTGCATATAAGTTATTGCTGCAAAACAAAACAAACAAAGGACAAGAGAAAGTTGTTGTATAATGTGCATTTGAAAAAAAAAGATATTTGCAAAGAATGAGGTCAGAGAAAGCAGGAACGGTTAAGATGCAAAGAAGCAAAGAAAATGCTGAGTGATTTTGATGGATTTTTTTTTTAATGTTGCTGAAGTACATCAGAAGGATTGAATAAGAAAATCACATGAGCTTTGAAAATGTTGAAAAATGGTAAGGCTGCAGATGTATGTAAGTGGAGGAATCTTAAAATATAGATGGATTTGCCCATGGAGTAGTTTTATGATTTTTTCACACATGCGGAGGCTGCATCTGTGTTTGACATTTGGAAGAATACCATTATATAGAGTAACAATAATGGCATTCTTCTAATTGTCAAACACAGATGTACCAAGTATGAAAGCCAAAACTACAGGGGGATTAATTTATTAAGTGTAATACGGTCTAAAACTGTCAAGGCAGGAACTAACACAGAACAAATGTCCAATTTTCAAGGCTGGGAAAAGAATGGCAAAAATCAATTGAATCAAAAGGGAAGGAGTAAAGACATAGGATTTAAACCCTGGGACTTTCTTAAGACATGAGTTCAGTATTGAGCCATAGGCAGATCTTCTACATATAAATGACTTCTTTCTTGTTTACAATAGAGCAATTCATCTAGTCATGTAGACTCTGTGAAGCTAGTTATTTCTTGAAAGCTGAGTTTGGGGAGAGTCATGATTTATTGCTGTATCTGTTATGAAGGCTTTTTGGCAGAATTCTGATTGACAAGGTAGGAGAGATGACAATGAACAAGTGCAGTATTGCTTTATGACAGGCCAGGCAGAGATGTTTTGCCCATCAACAGGTTGAGAAATGTTTGAATGTCATAACATGGAGTTTATTGTAAATTTGTTGATGATAAAGTAAATACATTATGGAAATAATTTTGCAGAATTATGGAGTTTAAGGGTGGCTGATGAATGTGATAAGAGTCGTTTATGATGGAAGGAAATCAAATATGAGACTAAATGGAATGCTTAGCCAATGGTTCAGTATTGACCATGGAGTATGACAAGGACATGTGATGCTCCTTAGTTGTTTAATGGATTTATAGATAAATGTATACAGAATGCTTGTGGTGTATTGGTTGGGGACATGAATATGTGTGTCCTTTGTGTGCATATCACCAGTACAGATGATTCTGTGTTGTTTCTGAGAATCTGAATATTTTGCAGGGAATGTTAGACAGATTGTATTATATAACAGGAGACTGAATCTGCAAATTAATGTATCGGGGTAAATGTAGTGTTTAACAAGGAGAATAGAGTAAACAATTGTAAATCATACCTAAATGATGAAAAACTAGAACTGGTGGATGAATTTATGTACTTTGGTATACTTTACTAAAGAAACAAAAATGCAGAGATTTTAATACATGCAAATGATGGTAGAAAGGTAGTAGGCAATATGTTGTCTGTTGCAAGGAATTATTGCTTGTTGAAAGAAATGAAAATGCCAGTGTATAAAAGCATGCTTCTGCCACTTTGTTATACGGGTACATCAGGAGAAACCTTTAAGTAAGTTGAATGTGGTGGGACTGGCTTACTTAAGAAATGTGTATGTAAGAGGTAAGTGAATTCTATTGGTATAAACTAGTTTTAACTTTTTGTTTTGTTTTTTTCTTGTTTCATGCCTTTTGGTTTTCTTTGCTTTCTATTTCTTAGTATATATGCATATATATTTCCTAAATGATAGATATTTTCTTCTGGCACTCTATCTGTGGCTCAAAGAATTTCCCAGTATAAACTTTGGACCTCATATACATCATCATGACATTTTTTTCTTTCTGAGAACCATCTGTTTCCTCAAAACCTCCACCCCTTTTTCCCTTGCAGAATTTCTCAGTTGATTTGCTATCACAAACAAATTATTGATAATGTACCAGAATAACAGTAGTGACTGAAATGAACACTAGTGCTCTGTGAAGAGAAAAAATGAGGGAACTGATAATTAGATTAGGGGGAGAAAGAGAGAGAGAGGGAGAGAGACAGAGAGAGAGAGACTTGCTTAATAATACATAAATAAACAGTCAAATTTCTAGACTGCCTAAATCCAAAATAACTCTGGCCAGCCTAGAGTAAAAAACACAAAATCCAACATTACATAAAAATACTACTAGCTTATGAGAGGAACCACAAAATCATAACATACCACAAGATCATCCTTAGATAAAAAGGGACCCAAACAAACCACCTAGCCCAAGGCCTGTGGGGAGGGGATAAATCAGGGTTTTAAAGACCTCTTGAAGGTGGGCAGCTTGGGACCCATACAGATCTCTGGGGCAGGTGCAGCAAGGAAGAAGCCTCACTTTGAAGGTCCCGTTGGATTTTATTGTTTAATTGGGGGACCTGAAGGAAGCCAATTCTGTCAGAATGAACAGGATGGGCAGACATTAGGGGAGATAGATGGTGCTTCAAATAGCCAGGCCCTATGGCTTGTAGGTCTTGATAGGTGATAATTGTGCATTAGTAATAATTTTGTTATATAAAGGATGGGGCAGTGCTTTTCTAATTAAACAAATAAACAAAAACCCACTATCATTATAAATCTATTGCTTATAAGACTGATGTTTTCTAATAGTTTTAAACCTGGCATAACAGTATCTAATTAATAAGGTCTACACTGTGGCCAAATTTCAAACTGACTAACTAAAGATTTTCACATATGCAGCAAGTTAAAAAGAGTGGGCAATTGAAATATGAACTTTTCTTTCTCCAGCTGGTAGACAGACATATTATATATGGCTGTCATTTTCTGTGAAAACAACTGACATGTTTCACTCTGACTTCTGCAAGTGGCAGCCCTTAATTGGTTTGTTGAAACCCAAAGCAGCATTTCAAAGTTTATTATTTTTCCCGCCCATTAAAGCCATATTATGTTACATGGCAAATATTCTGAAGCTAGAAGGCTGCCAATATGGCCTATTGTGTTTCAGAGGCATTTTATATGGTAGACAAAGCATATACTGTACCAATGCCTGTTCCTCCTGTTATGGAATAGCAGGAGGAACCTTGGAGGGGGTAGAGGGGAAAAGTCAAAATGGTGGCTACAACTGTATGATCAAAGCACCCCATGTAAAAAAGGCGCAGGGCTCCAATCATTCAGCAGTAGCCATCATCTTGACTTTTTGTCCCTTCTCTGTGGCAACCGCTGTAGAAAAGGATTTCATGGGGTAAAAATATAAATTACTCCAGAATCTAGTATAGTGGGGTTAGAACAGCATTCATCCTTACCCACTCCAAGATAGTTGCAGCATAAATCTTTTATGTGCTTTGAGAAAAAGCCATAGGAATTAATGAGAACAGTTTTTTGGCGAGACAATTTTAAAAGTGCAAGCACTGCATTTTAAGATAGAGAAAACTAACCTATGATTACTAGTAAGTGGGGAAAGAATTGTCATGGGAATGCTGTTAGTAACATCCCTTTGCAACATGTAATCTAGCTGTTTTTTCTCCTATAAAATTGTCTGTGTACCTTTATTGTACAAAATTATAAGTCACAAGTTTCTTGTTTTAGAAGTAGTTTAAAATAATGGATATCCTGTTATTTGAGGTGTTAGAAAGAAAGATATATGAAAAAATTACATTAACATTTCCTTGCCATTGAATTCACTTGTGATAATCCAAAATTGTCACTTTCAGAAAACTGCTAATATTAAAACTAAATGTAACAAGATTATTATCCAATAGAAATCTTTATCTTTCATTTGAATTGTACTTGTAGGTCAGACATATAAATCTACCGGGTATCAATAGGTTTCTTTGTAAGACATTTTCCATGCATTTAATTTTCTTTTCAAAGGAATCCTAGATAAAGAAACTGGGATATAAATTGATCAATTCATTTAGTGGTAAAGATTTTGCTGAGCCTCATACACTGTCATGAATTTAGAATTAATGCTCCTTCCAGTGATATTTGGAATATTAGTATTTCAAGCCAAAACTGGAATGAGGAGGGATTTGTTCAGGAATACTGAACAAATTATGCAATTGCATAAATTAAAATACCACTCATGATAGTATTCTATAGGCAAAAATTCGATTCATTGTCTAGCTAGAATATGTTGCACAAATTCGCACTCTATTTTGAAGGTTTTGGCAGCAAGATTATAAATCCTACTCCATAGCATTAAAAGGTTGTAATTTTGCAGTTATTCCCAATGTAGTTGACATGACTTAAGGTTTCCTATATGAGCATTTCTAGTATCCAAATATTTTCAAAAAACA
Source organism: Python bivittatus (assembly GCF_059951505.1). Classification (NCBI taxonomy): domain Eukaryota; kingdom Metazoa; phylum Chordata; class Lepidosauria; order Squamata; family Pythonidae; genus Python; species Python bivittatus. The sequence continues at coordinate 56,058,611 of NW_028277088.1, forward strand.
TTTTGAAGGAAAACAATTGTAAATGGGAAGTGAATGAACTAGCTGAGAAGAAAAATCAACAAGGTGTGAGCATGTAGGTATTATAGGAAATGGAATAGCAGAAAAACTGTTGAACACAAAACACCAGAGCTGCATTTTAACAGAAGGCTAAGGTACTTGAAATGCTTCCCCTGAGTCACAGAGATTCTTAATTAATGACAATGTTAATCAAATATCTGTGCAAATATACTACTGTAGCATCTGCCTACTGCTGTAGTTTTTAAATCCATATTGCTAATAATCTACAGGAAGACATGAATTCAAAGAAATAATATTTTACACAGAAAGCTAACAAGGAGTGTCACTTCTAAATGCATAATAGCATAAGAAGCACAGTTTGTGTTGTGCAGTTATTAAGTGTTCAATTTGTAATTTGCTGGCTTTCTTGATATGAGTTGAAATTGGAATGAGCTTAGTGCTATGATCTTATAGTGAAGGGTTTTTTATTATGAAATTTGTTTGCTTTTTATAATGTCGGTATTAAAAAGATACCAACATATCTATATTTATATCTTTCTAAATAAATATTAATCTGCTATACAAAGCTTGAAATGCTCTAATAGTGACGCAGGGTTAGGATAACCACAGAGGTTGTTATATAGTACAGAATAATGTGTCATTTATTTCATTTGCATGATGAAATAATGTGAAATCACACATATTTCATCATGCAAAAGACATAAATGACATACTATATGTCACTTCTGTCATTACATGATTGATACAATTACATAATTTGTGTCATTTATGAAATGAAATCATGGTATGCATGATATCATTATGGTTTCTACTAGATGCTTATACCAGGCTTTATGTGTATCAAATTTCATACTCCTACAATATCAACTTTTAATTCTATATAAAATAAAATTAAATAGAACATTTAGAAAGAAAAAGCATGAACATAAAGGCAACATTTATGCTTAATAAAGAGCGCTTTTTCCATGATACACGAACACCCCCATCCCTACACATCCACTTTTTGATTCTTAAACAAAAAGCCACTATAATTAAAATTAAAGCTTCCTTTCCAGTGAAAGAATTTAAGTGAAAGACAGCAATTTCCTGTAAATAGGTGTCAATTTCACTTGTAGAAAAGTAGCCCAGCAAAGTTAAGAAGAAAAAGAAAAAGTTGCGTTTAAATCCATTTATTTCACATAATGCTGATAAACATTTCTTAGGAGAAAGTGTCACATGCTATTTTGATAACTTCAGACAACATGTGTATATGTAGTAACCCCAGCAATGTGGTTTCATCCTTGCTGCTGAAATAACACAAGATGTTCCAAGCTATGTGAGAGGAGGCTGTGCTGCGCTGGATTCTGTTATCTGAAGGGGGTAATGCTGTCATAGGGAGCAGCCTCACCATTATCACTTCCAACTTGCCCCAGATCTTCTCCCATTATGCAATAGTTCAAGGAAACCCAGTGTTCAAACAGAGCTCTCCTGAAGGCATGCAACCCTGGAGAGGGTTCTTGCCCGGGTTTGGATATGGCTTAAGGCCACTGGGAAAACTCTTCTAAGTCAAGTTTGGAAGCAAAATCTCACACGGAATGAGAGGCAGGTTTTTAAAGTTTTCTTGCCTGCATTACCATCATTTTCACTTTGTTATATTTTGTCTTTCCATCCCTTCCTTGGCAGCTTACAGACAAAGAGAAAGAAAAGTAATCCCAGTTAAATATAGCAGCTAAAATAAAAAGGAAGGCCTTGACTTCTTCCTAAAAGAAACAGGGAGGCTAAATGCAAGTACTGTAAAAGTAGTCCACAAACAAAAGAATATCCCCTAAATTCATACTTTCATTTTACGTTCTTACCCTTCAATCATTAAAAGGAAGGGTTTATTGCTATTTTCTTTTCAGCATTTCTCTTACTCAAGAACTTTAGACAGTTTTGACTCCCACCCAAACCTCTCATCCCCCGAGCTGCTGAACTGCAGCAGCCTCTTTTATTAGCTAAGGAAGTTTAATTGCTGATTAGAGGAGAGGACCAGCCCTATTTGCAGGGGACCTCTCCACGTGCTCTGTCCTTTCTCCCATTCATTCCTACTAACCTGCTGCCTTTTATATTGCCAAACTTCTATGGGAATCATTCATAGAGACTCTTTAACTATACTGGTCAGATAACAAATGCAATTATTTATAGTTTGTTAACAAGGGAAAACACACTAACTTGGAATTAGTGAACTAGATCTAGATTCAAACATAGAGGACACCCCTTGAATTCAATGGGATTCAGTTAAATGTGCCTTGTTTAACTGAGATTACATTAAAGCTGTGTTCACATGATACAGATGCCCAGTGCCTCAAGGGAAATTCCTCCTTTGCTGGCAGGGCCCATTCAGATATGCCCCAGAATGTACAAGGTGCAAAAAAACCTAGAAATTATCCACAGTAATTTTCCAACATTTTAAACGTTTTAACCAAGTAAAAGGCAACTTGGTGCTTTCCAACTGCTTTAACTTATGACACCAGTAAATCTAAGTTAACGTGGTCCATGGCCATAGCTTCCAGAAGTTATAGTCCAAAACATCAAAAGAATATAGCTTCCCTAATTTGGTGCTTGCTTTGATCATGTTGCCTTGAGGATTATAACATTTAAAATGGAGAGCAGAAGTGTAGGGAGGAGTAATCTAAACACTAAAACTAGTTTTTGACGGTTCAGAATTTTATATACGTGTGTGTGTACACATAAAATGAAGATCAGAGGTATTTCTGATTCTTAGAGCTACATTGGTTTTGCAACCTGTTAACACCAATTTTACATACAGAGAGAAAATCTTTATTAATGTTTGATCAGCTTTATTCATATCTCTGTGGTTAGTTTTAGAAAGAACACCCACATGGTTTTACAGGACTCTAAAGGACAAGTTATTTCAAAGCATACAATGAATAGAAATTGTTTTCATAAAGGTATAGTAAATGCAATTTGTGAGTTGGTTAAACATATACTTAACTCCAAACATGAAACATTCTGGATAAAGGAACTGATATGAACAAAATCAATCTGTATCTCACTTTAGATCTCATAACTTAAATAAATTAGTTTATACAAATTACACTACTTGTATGTCATAATGTAACAACTGCAGCCCTATTCTAATTCAGATGATTAGAAATGTATGAGCAGAATGCTAGCATGAGCCAGGTAGCTTTGCATATTCGTCCATATCGTCACATCTGGCCTCTACTGTATATAGCTCTTCTGCAGACGTTCACAGCTCAGTACATGGAAGGCATTGATGATGGGTTTGTGATGGACAAGGAGAAGCCTGATTGTAGGCCTTTTCTACCATCTCCCAATTCTAATCATAGGAAGAGAAGAATGCCTAGGTAAGGTTCATATTTTATATTATTATTTTTCTCTTTTTCTTTTTTCCAGATAAAATCAGTATATGAATAGCTATCTCTACAGGAGTACAGTGGTACCTCGGGTCACGAACTTAATTCGTTCCGTGACTCTGGTCGCGACCCGAATTGGTCACGACCCGAATCAAATTTTCCCATAAGGTTCAATGTAAATACGGTTAATCCATTCTGACCCCTCTGAATTTGGTCGCCAACCGATTTTGGTCGTGTCCCGAATCAAATTTTCCCATAAGGTTCAATGTAATTACGGTTAATCCGTTCTGAACCATGTGTATTTTTTTTTTAAACCACAAAAATATGAAAAAAAATACAGTACAGTACAGTACGAAGAGAGAGAACACTAACCTTACTCGAGGCGACTTCTGGCGTGGAGGAGAGGAAGGCGGGTAGGGAGGCGGTTATTGCTTGGAGGGAGAGTCCCCCTCCCTACAGGAAGCCACGACCACGTGTCATGGCAGGGAAAATGGCCACGGATCCTGTTTGTCACCTGATGAGGAGTTCGCGGACGGAAGCAAAATTTTGCGAACAGTGCTGTTCGTGACCCGAATTGGTCATGAACAGAAGCGTTCGTGACCCGAGGTACCACTGTAGTTTTAACGATACTATCTGAAGAATTACTTTGGGGCTGCTCCTGAATGTAACAAGAACACAGAGAAATGTGAAAGAATAGGGAAAGAAATAATTAAGAGTGAAACTCTTGTCTAATTTCTAGAAAACTCATGATAATATTATTTCCAATTCCCCTTAGTTAGGGTTAGGGAAGAAAGGTAAAGACACTGCTTCACAAACAAAACAAGAAGAAATCATCTTCAGAGTGTCTTACAAGCAATTTATTTAGATTGCCCAATGCAATATCCTTGTTTACTCTAAAAAGTAACAGAGAAAGTAAAGCCATAATATGCTTATAAAAATTAACACTTTAAAATATGATGATTAAAACCACTAAGATTTGCTACACTTCTAACCAAATGTTATGCAATAAAAATAAATAAGACATAGAGACAAAACAGTTCTTGTTATAAAATAAATGGACTTTTTGTATTTGTCTGACCTCCATTCCTATCTCCTGTGCTATAGTGCTATTTGTGATCTGGCTTAGTGGTTCTTCCACTGCCACAGAGGGTTAGGGTAAGAACACTACAGATGCTAATCTGTGTAGCTAAAAAGTTAAGTTCAGCCATGTAACCAGTAAGTGGGATCCACTGAAGTCACTTCTGCCAGGCTCTGAATCTGATTCATTAATTCTATACTGCATCTTCTTTTCTCCTACTCAGGAAACCAGTGTAATTGTTTCAAAATTCAAAAGCTAGCAATGCCAAACATGGCTTCCATGTTCTGGCTTGCCTAATGTACAGTGAAGTAACATTTTAACACCGTTGTAGAAAGTCCCCATAAAGCAGGTCCAGTGAAGCAGCTGTGTCCTGAATGAATGAATGTCAAGTGCTATTACCGAAAGGATAATGGGAAGTTGTTGTCTAGTAACATCATTCTCCCTGGGTGACAACCTAATACAGTTAGAACAACAGCTTGGACTGGAGACTAAATTTATACTCTTTGGCTTTCCATCTCGTTCTCTCATACAACCAATGCCAGCAGGAGCTCTTCAGTTTTAAAATCTAAACAATACATTAAATAAGGTGCCTTATAGACTGTCGTGGTAGAATTCTGGAGTGCAGGTTTCAAATTACAAATGAGGCACTGCATTTTTTAAAAAGATTCCTCTATTTAAAAACAACTATCTTAGACTTTCTGCATTTAAGTAACTGGATACGTATGACGGTTTCATTTAATAAAGAGAGTAAAGTGCGAACTTGATGAAAGCGAGGATGATTTGTAAGAATGGGAAGTTATGTACCAGTACAGTGAATGGGAATGCTGTAATTTAGTTATTTTTCTCTTATGCTTTGTTCAGAGAGAGCCCCATATCCAGCTCTTACTTCAGATTTATGAAGGCAGCATCACACTGTCTGCCCCTTTTGTATATTTGTGCGACATTACAACACACATTATTATTATTATTATTATTATTATTATTATTTATTTATTTATTTATTTATTTAATTTGTCCCCGCCCATCTCCCCACAACATTCAAAAGAGGTGGATCCTGTGTCATGACAGTACTGTTTTTATCATTTATCTCCCCAATTCCCCTTGTGGACACCTCTGCCCCCCCCTTAAGTTATTTTGCTACTTAAGTTATTTGCTACTATTCTTACTCTTTTGCTGCACTTCGCCTAATGTTGCTTACTCTGAAGGCGAATTGTGTGATAGATGCATATATATTTATATATGTCTTTGGTTATTAGAGATATGACAATGTGTCTACATATGGGATATGTCAGTATTGCCTGTATACAATTATTTTCTGTCTCAGTTAATAATCATTCTGGAAATTTAAAAAAGCAAGGAAGTTGGCATTTGTTTTCATATGTAGCATTTTCCTACTGTACATCTCTTTCTCTAAATATATGCATTTTTGCATGCAAAAAGCAAGAAATATTTGAGATAAACATGAATGAACTCTGTCAACTACATGTCTGTACACAGCAGATTCTGTTTTGGTGAATCATGTATTTCACTTGAAAAGAAATTCATGACAGATTTCTCTGACATTTCTAAGTGTAGGGTTTTTTTTTCCCCAAGTGCTAGTGGACAGCTATTTATACATTTATTATTTATTAACATATACCTCCCTGCTAGCAGCTATTTATATAGTGGTAAATTTTTAAAAGTGACCCTCTTCTGTTGACTGCAGTAGTGGAATATGAAATTCTCCTACCTGAATCTATGACTTCATTTTATTTAATATGTAGGTGAACTCAAAGAGGGATCTTCAAACATTTGAAGAACAAAAAGTCCCTTGAATTGCTGAAAGGTATAATATACATTTTTATCCTATATCACATTGTATGCCTAACATTTGTTTGTATTTTTTCTACTGAAGTTTCTTTAGTCGTACTTTCTGTAGGAAGGTTGAACTGCCTTTTCAGTTACAAAACATAACAAGAAAAATGAATCTCTAATGAGGTTATAAATATTCAGAGATCTAAAAATTGCCAGCATCTTTCTTCCAACCATTGTCACTCCCACTATCATGCAGTTCTTGACATTAAAATAACATTTAAAAATAATTTATTCTACAGTTTGTTAGATAAAAGTTAAAAGATCTCATAGAAAAAGATAAATAAAAAGGAAGGTAGCTATGTTGAAATCAAATAACTTTTTCTTATCATCTGAACTTCACTTGTATACGTAATTCTTATCTAAAAATATCATTAAATCATGGGGGAGGGGAAAATCTTTAGTCCAACTAGTTTTTAGAGATAGATAGCAGGCTCCATGGAAGAAGCAAATACTGGAGGAACTGGTCCATTGTGGACTCATCCTCCAGTCTGTATCTATGCTAGGCTTGGATGAAATCTGAAACATGCTCAAGCAGAGAACTTTAGATCTTGATTAACAGAGAAATAGAACCAACTCTTCACATCCCCACTAAAATGAGCTCACACTCCCTCCCTTCGCTATCCCCAAATATCTGCATCATTTACTAGTCCCATCTCATTGGAGCGTCTTTACATTGGCACATCTGGATGCTCTCCATTCAGTGGGACTGTTGGGCAGATTCAGTGGTATTCCTTATCAAGAGAATTTATGTATTTGCTAAAACACACATACTTCTGAATTATTGTATCTACCACTCTGGGGGGTAGTTAATTACAAACTGTCTAGATTGCTTTCATATTGAAAAGTGTGCACTACCTGGAGTAGAGAGTAAGGAAGAGGATCTTTACAGAGATATGCAGGAACAGTACTTAGGCAAAAAGGGCTGAAGCATTTCTAAGTCCAGAACAAAGAGATAACTTTTTGAAGCAGTTCAGGAAGACTCCTCCCTAATTCACTGAAGAAGGTGGAGGAGGAGGAGGAAGAGGAAGAGGAAGAGAAGGAGAACACATCAGACTTTCATGGTTCTCTTAATGTAGCCAATCTCAATTAAATTAGTTTTAGCCTTCCTGCAGAGTTGATTTCCTAGTGGGGATGACAATTAGATGTTTCTGGATCTGATTGCTCTTCCAGGTGTATTTAATTCCACGTGTATTTAGTATTTAGTTAGGAATGAGTAGGCTTTTAATGAACATCTGTGCCATGTATTCTTTTAAATGTTGTGTTTGGTTTATGAACATCATGGTATTTGTCACAGACCATGTGTCCATACTAAGTAGGAGATCATCTAACAGAGAAACTGAACCTAAACTTAGATGGTGGTGCTATGATTAGTCAGTTTCCCCTCCAGTTCCTTCATGCCTATCTGCATTCCTCTGAAATTTTAACTTCTAATGGCAGCTCAGTTACTGTACCCACCAGTGATTGTATTTCTGCTGAGGTTGTCATGTTTAATTGACCCTTACTCCAATCATTCTGGTTTTCAGATACTGGGCTCTCTTCCCCCTTTACCAACACAAACATAATCTCTACAGCTAAAAATTGAAATTCTAAGCCCAAGAGAATTACCTAACAAATATATGTGTGGGTTTATGTATATATTATGTGTGTGTGTCATAATACATAGGTTATATGTTGACCATAAAATATGTTATGTGGTCTGAGACAACCCAAAACGAATTATAGCATTCAACTGATTCCAAAGACAATCAATTTACTAAGTCAGTTTGAAATTATAAGCAATGGACATTCACATTTAATCGTATTGAAATTGGTGTGAATGAAGTCATTATTAACTTGTCCCATTGTTTTCAACTGGAACCACATTCAACATAAATTGGACAGAAGTGCATAGGCTGCAGGATTTAAGTGTCTATTATTGTTCCCAATTAGAAGGATGGTTTCACTAGATAAAAATAAAGTCCCACCCACCACTTTTAATTGAACAACACAATTGATATCTTGCTTGCAGGGTCCTTTGAGGGTTGCAGAACAAGCTTCTTTCAACCTTTATTGCCTATAACAGAGAACCTTTCTGATGCCATATTTCTGATGAAAATACAACAGCTGGTGGCCTTTTGCTTATAATATCAATATTTCTTTCTTAGCAAAGAATCAATTTCAGCATGATATAATCTGCTCAGAATCTCACAAAGTTCAGTATTTTACATAATTCTAAAAACAAATACTAAATTTACCCATTAATAATACAGAAAATGTATGTGTGTGTGTGCATATTTACATAATTAGAATTATTAGAATACATTGAATAACTTCCTTTTATATCCTAAAATTTTCATAAATAGATGAGCTTATTTTTTGTTCCTTAAGATCCCTAGAAATCAATAAACAAGAAAGCAATAAACAAAAAATCAGTTGCCTCCTGTATACAGTTAAGCAAACAGGGGACTTCTTTTCAGGTGAGGCCTTCAACACTCATTTTGACCTACTTCCTCTGCCCCCCTCATCTCTCACCCAACATGGGGGAAACTACGTATGCCTCCCCACATTACCTACCCAAAACCTCCCAACTACAAAACCAGCCTAAACCCTCCATTTCCAACAACCTGTCCTCTTTTTCTCGGCAGAAAGTTATAATGACATCAGAGTTGTCTCAAGCCACAAGGCATGACAAAAACAGCCACTTCCAGTCTCTGACAGTTCAATAAAGCACAGAGAGAAAAAGAAGAGGACAAATACAGCTCAAAACAGGTGCTGTCCCATGTGGCTGAGCAGATAGCAGAAGATCATGGAGACCCCATGTCTCCAAACTGCTGCTCAGCTTCTCATATGTGAAACTTCATTCATGCCATATTGACTTAACTACCAATCATAGCCCTGGTATTCCTTGCACAAATCGTCATGCCTTATCTCCTTCACCTTTCGCTCACAGGTAGTCTTTGTGGCAATAAAGGATAACTCCCTGTCCTGCTAGTTTCCATCCATCCATCCATCCATCCATCCATCCATCCATCCATCCATCCATCCATCCCTCTCTCTCTCTCTCTTTCTCTCTCTCCTTTACCTCTCCTGTCACACTAAACTTGGGGTCTAACATCTGTCTCCTCCCAAACCAGCTTCCTGTCCTCTATTCTCTCCTTTACCTCCTCTCCTGTGTTCAACAATTTAGGTTAACAACTTTAAACTTTCCTGCCTTGCATCTTTCTCCCCTGCAACTCATGAGTCACATATTTATTGGGAGATCAATCCTGACTCATTCTCTCTAAATGACCACTGTTATTCAATCCATATTCATTTAGCACCCATTCATTCTTGATTCCATCTTCTTCTTTTACACCACTACATTTAACTGATTTGTATGTTTCTCTTGACATTCCCAATTCTTACTTCAAAATAACAAAGTGGACAGTAGCACACTCCTATAACCTGCCATTTGGACTACACATTACAAAATACTACTAACTACCCCACCACCTTTCTAGCAGCATACTGTATGTAGATTCTTCAGCATTCCCCCATTTTTAGCAAGCATTCTACCAAAATACACACATTCATCTCTAGCTCTATTTTTTTCACATTTTATGTATCACTTGTAATCATTCACTCCAATTTTGCTGTCAAACCCTAATATCTTGATCTTTGGTACATTAATTTTCAGATTTGTACTCATCATTACATCTTACAGTCTATATAACTTTCATTGCAAATCATTCAGGTTTTCAGCCAACAATACAGCATTGTCTGCCCACATAAGTGCAAATACTTTTACATCCTCAACTAACAAACTTCTACTATCTTCATAGACATTCCTTATATTTATTGATAAATACATTCAAGATTCAAGGGAACATCACACACCCTTATGTTATCCCCTGTTCAACATTGAACCATTTGTTAATGACACAATCATTTTTTTCTCTGGCTCATCTTTTTCAATCCATTCATTCATGTCACTTAGAAGAATAATTTTTTCCCCTTGGATTGTATTCATTCAGAATGTTCTAGTTTTTTCCAGAAAATCAGATCTGGTTCTTTCATTATCACCATTCACTAGTGTATAACATCACCAACCTATTAATTCCTACTTTCTTCAAACCCTCAACAATCAGATAACACCAATTCATACTTTCTAACACATATTTTAGCTTTTATATTTATTATTAAACTTACACTTTCACTGTTTGAGCCAGTTTGGTGTAGTGGTTAAGGTGCTGGCCTAGAAACCAGGAGGGTGTGAATTTTAGGCCTCCCTTAGGCATGAAAGCCAGCAGGGTAATTTTGGGCCAGTCACGCTCTCTCAGTCCAACCTACCTCACAGGGTTGTTGTTGTGGGGAAAATAGGAGGCAAGAGTATTAGGTATGTTTGCTCCCTTGAGTTGACCAAAAAAATAAAAAAAGTGGGATAAAATAATTATAATGATAATGCTAATCTGCATGTATTTATCAATTCCTTTATAAAAGACCTCCTTCATTCAGATCTATGATATCCTCCCTCTTTTTCTAAGATTCACATAGAATATCTATATCTATATTTCTTCCATTTCATCTCCTTTTATTAATTTAATTTAAACCAATAAAGCTATTTATTTGTTTGTTTGTTTATTTGTCAAATGTACATGGCTGCCCAGCTCACATGAAGTAACTCTGGGCAGTGTACCATAAAACCAGCAATTAAAACATTTTATGAAACCAGTTTAAAAACAATGAACATAAATAAAGCAAGTTCACGAGAGGTAAGATATTACATATAATAATACAGCAGGCTCCCTATTACCAGGGAGTATGTTTGCAAATACTTTCTGAATTCAAGTAGGTTTGAGGATATGAATGGAAATACAAGATAATTTTTGAAAACTACTTAATTATAATTTATCTCTATTAGAAATAAAAGCTGTCTTTAATATTTGTTTCATTTTTATATTCTTATTTATTTATTTTATTTATTTATTTATTGGATTTCTCCACCGCCCGTCTCCCCCACAATAGGGGACTCTGGGCGGCTTATAATACACAAAATCCAAAGTAGCCTCAAAAATAAGAAATATTATCCTGACTCATTGTTTTAAAAATTGTCCCAACCAATCAATCGCATAACATCTAGATTAATCAGCTATCTAGGATATGCTGGGAAAGGTAGAAGAAAAGAGAAGAAGAGGATGACCAGCAACAGGGTGGATGGATTCAGTTACAGGGGTGGTGAGTGCACCATTGGAAGACCTGAAGGACAAGGTTAGGGACAGATTGTCGTGGAGAAAATGCATCTATGTGGTTCCCTAGGAGTCAAAAGCATCTTGATGTACATCATCATCATCATCATCATCATCAAGATAAAACGATTTGCTCATTGTTAATATTTTGATTGCTCTAAAGAAATATGAAACTGTTTTCTCAGCACATCATATTTCATAGCACTTTCAAGAGATCAGCAGTTGCTTTGTTTCCTTCTGACAGAAATCTATCTTGTCATGATAGCTCATGAGTTTTTTGTGAAAGAAATTTACAGAATAATGCATTGTGCAAATCAGTAGGATAATACTATCTTAGTATACTGAAATACCAGATCCAATGAAGGCAGATTATGTGAGATTTAGGCAAAGTTTCTTCATACATTATGTAAATTACAGAAGCGCAACCACAGAAAATGTTCATAACTTCCTGCATAAATGCTTTTAAAAAGAGAGTAGACAAATCCATGGAAGATGTGCCTGTCTATCCCTATTAGTCATGATGTTTACATGCTATTTCCTAGATCAGAGGTAGAATCTTTAAGAATAACTAGTTCCTGGGAAACAAGAGCTTCTGCCATCATATTCAGCATCTGAATTTCCTATAGGTTCTAGATGACCACTATAGGATATAGAATGCTGAAATAAGGAGGTCTTTGGTCTGATCCATCAGAGGCCTTTTATTTTTATTTTCATCCCTAAATAATATATTCCTTCAGACTAAGTAATAATTTACTGATGCCTCTTAAGGGCTTTAAAAAGCACAAAAAGTATTGTTTTTCAATATAGAAGTAGTCTATAAATAAATAAAAGTATGAATTTGGTTGCTCATCAGGGGAGTTGACCATTGTTAAAACACTTGGCCTTTGATAGTATTGTCTAATACAGTATATTGTTTGTCAAGCCAATTTAACATCATTTTGTTACTTGTAATTTTGTCTGACCGATTATGGGGGAAGTGACCTTTATTTGCTTTTGATCATTGCAAATGTCCTTCAAAATCGAACTATCTTTCCTAAGGCATGAACCATACTCATGGTCTTCTCAAATGCTCTGTACAGTTTAGAGAAAAAAGACTGACAGTGAGAAACATTAGCAGAATTTAAAAATAAGGTGCTTAATATCCTTCTTTTAGATCCATTTTAATCAAGTGTTTGTCATGGAATGGCATTCTGAAAGACATTTTCTTTACTAAGCTGCTGCATTTTTCTTAGAATCACATGACAATCATGAAGCTGCCAGCTGTTCTATTAGGTATATTTCCTTGTGCTTTTAACAACAATTTTTGTCACCCAGCACAAAAATAAAATCACAGGAAAGTTTTGCCTGCCTAACTTGTATAGTATTTAACAGATTTCTGTTAAAGACATCACTGAAGGAGAGATCATCACTCTCTCTGCCCCTGCTAACTGTTGGTTGCATACCATCCAGGTCATAGGATGTCCATACTAATTTTAGTAGCAATTCCTATTGATCCTACTGCTTGCTGAAATGCTTTAAAAATGCTCACTCTGCAGTTGCTACTAGTATCTAGGATAGACAGTATTTAATTTTGTGCTTATTAGTAATGGAATTTAGTGGAAGGAGATTATATTGTTCATTTATTGTGGCTTTTTTTTTTATCCTATTTTTGTTTTTTTATTATATAGAACAAAGTGATATTTGGAAAGAGATTTAAAAGGCAAAATTAAAATTCAGACTAAAGCCAGTAACAGGAATTGTAGCAGCAGAAAATATTGGAGGAGCATTTCTTTGGAATTGGAACTTACCATAACTTCTGGTTCCTTTTGGATAACAATCTGTTTGACCTGGGGAGGAGGAAAGATGTTGCTGGGCAGCGTGAGGGTGAGAGATAGGAATTCCTTGGATAGGGATCGCATTGCATCAGTTCTGCTTTGGTGAGAGCAAGTGGTAGATGGGCCTCAATCTATAAACTAACATACGAGACCTCTGTTGTCTGGGTGGGTTTATGGTTGGCCACAGTTCTTTGTGGAATCTCATTTTATTCCACTTCCTTTTTCTTCTTTCTAGGAATGTGTATAGATCATAAAGAACGTCCCTGGAGTGGAGAGGCAAAGAAGAATAGAGCAGGCGTGTCCTCATCCACATTTTCACAATCAGAGATGGCAAGGGATGGGAACAAATGATATCCATGGGCCAGAGACCATAGATTGCTGTGAACCTTCACTCCTTCTGGTCCCTCCTTTCCCTTTATCAGGTGCATGGTGGCATGGTTTCTGAAATTTCATCCCTAGTGATGTTGCTGCTAAATGCCAGGTCAGTTGGTAACAAGACCTTATTTATCCATGACTTGATTTCAGATCAGCTCCCTGATTGGCCCGTATTACTGAGTTCTGGGTTTTATTCTTTGGAGATTACTTTTTTGTCCCATAATGCTGCAAACCCTACCAGTAATTACTTCATCCAATCCTCAGTTTCTACCTGTTCAGACTGATTTGCAGCAGTAAATCTTGTGGCTACACATTCTGGCCTAAGTTTTGGACTTTTTAAACATTTACATTCCCAAAGTACTGCTTGAACATTGGAGAGAGAAAGTTCATCTAACCCAATGAAAACTTCTGAAATTCTAAACATTCGCAAAATAGTTTGTGGTGGTTTGATTAATCCTGAGAAAAGAAATTCCACACTGTGGATTTAGAATTCTTTTTCTCAAAGACTAGGTTGTCTTTGTTCTTTCCAGACTCCTAAACAATTCTTTATGCATGAAGAAAAATGCAGATCGTAGTGTTTTGTTACTCAACACTATTAGAATATCACAACACAATGGACGGGGCCAATTTTCAGGAGTCTTTCTACCTAATTGGCTCCTCACTGAGTATTCAACTGAATCCACCTAACTGATCTTTCTGATATGTTTGAACATGAGAAGTAACTTCTCTGTAGCTTCATATGTATGTCAAGGAAATGCAGGCAGATTATAGGCGTAAAAAAAAAAAATCCCAATGAAGTAGTAGTTGTAGGATGATGAGTCAAAGAGAAAGAGACAGAGAGAAAAAGACACTAAAGTACATGCATGGTACTAATTATTTATGTGCCTTGTGAAAAATTTAGCACTTCTGTTCACCCTCAGTGAACACTTCACTTGCAGTAAACTTTTTACTTTACAGAATAAGCTTTTTTATAAATGATATGGTCAGCAACTATACATTTTCCAAAAGTGTCCAAGCAGCTCAGACAAGGTCAGGGCTGCAGTCTATGTTTCTGTAATGATGTTCTTGTAAAATATTGTTGATAAGCTCAAGAAAGCCTAAGAGCACTATACTGACAGATGACATCCCAAATCCAACTCTAGTTGTACACAATATCTAGTAGCCAACTGTGGCCAGTAGCCAACTATTTCCATGAAAGATGTTTCCAGGGAATTGATTGGGAGTTAAAAAAGACTCATCAAGCAAATCCAGATTGCATATCCATTTCTGAATTTCCATCAGCTACATGCTTTCAGCCTCTGTTGCAAGACTCCATGTTATGGAGGCAATGCAAATTCTGTAAATGATATCTCCATGTTGGTGGCTCTCCAGTATAAAATATCACTTTTTTGCTAGTTGGGACAGTATCCCCATATACTATTTGTATGCATCTGCATTGTCCTCAGACCAGCACTTTTGCTGATAGGATACAAGCTACCTGTTTCACTTGATTTCTTCCAAAGAAGTAAATCTCAAAGGGGGTGGGGGTGGGAGAAAGACAACTTCATGCATAGTTTAGTAATCTCTTCTGTCTCCCAAGGATCATTTATCACATCAAGATGAAAGTGCATGGATATATATACGCACATAATTCATAGTATTCAAATGCAAAACTTTTCAAAAGCATGTTGAGGTTTTGTGGTCTTATTTCCTAAATGGCTTTCTTTACTTAATACTTATTAATATTGCAGTACCTGCAAACAATCATGTACATAATGTGATAAATAAGACAGAAATAATGGATTAAAATATAAAAGACAACAAAAACAAAACAAACAAAAATACCCCAGATCAGATTCATAAATGTTTGATGCCTGCTTCCATTTCAGCTACCAGTGAAATAATGGTTGTTATAGTGTTTAATGTCTGTTTGTTTTCAAATCAGACAGCTCACATATCATCTAGCCAAACCTAGGAAAACACAATATTTTTTTTTAAAGCTGCCAATTTTAAAAGATAGCTAATTTCTGAAAAATATGCTACCTCATCATAATTTTTTTAAAGCTTCAATAACATTTAGCAGAAACTATATAGTCATGTTCTCTCATTCTTTCATGCTTCATACACTGCCTTTCTTTTAATGTTTTGCACATAATCAGATATGTAATCATTTCAAAAGACTCATTGGAAGGTGCTTGATAAAATTCAGTAAAAATTAAAATTAGATCCATTACTAAAAGGAAATATCTAATAATTGCTAGCCAAATATCAGACCAACATTTGGGAATGTCCAGTAAATGTGATAAACATGAGTCCTCTTTTACATTTTGATCTAATATGTTTTATTTTGAAAAGTTGATAAAATACAGGGAATCAAACCTAGGATTGTTTTCTGTCTGATTTGCATTATACTCACATTTGCTTATTGTGTCAGATATATTTTATTGTTTCTATTAGACTAAAACAAACAAAAACAAAAGCAAACAGAAAGACTCCAGATCAGATTCATAAATATTTGATGCCCACTTCCATTTCAGCTACTGGTGAAATAATGGTTGTTATAGTGTTTATGTCAGACAGCTCGCATATCATCTAGCCAAGCCTAGAAAAAAATCTTGAATGCTATTAAGTTGGCAAGTAGGTCAGCAACCACGTAACCCTTTCAGGACTTGTTGATGAAGTGGCAATGCTGAACAGGGACCATTAGAAGATGCCTTGTTGTGTCATCTCAGAATGTTTAAGCATTCCAAAAAGCACTCCACTCCCTGCATTTCCCTGTACAACAGATTATATATCCAGGAATGTTTTGCAAACAAATAAATGGTATCTGGTGGGCAAATGCACAGACTGCATGAGAGAGGGGCTGACACTAGAAATAGATTTCCTTATTGTTTCTCTTTTTTATTCATGTAAATTCATAGAGTTTTGAAGCTGGGAATAAGACTATAAATTCACCAATTGTAGCAGGGAGAGTAAGTGCTGATTGGCTGTTGTTCTCAGGTAGGTGGGCTGCTATTCTTTGCCTTCAGCTATTGGGTCACTTAGACTGAGTAATGTTTGACTGAAATGATTGACTCCCTGAGACCCAGATGAGAAAGTGGCATGCTTAAAGTATATGGGAACTGTGCATGGTGAATAGAAAAAGAGGAAAATTCATGATGGTAATAAAGTGCATTGGGTATGACTTGCAAATCAAATGAGTTATGGTGTAGTACAATAAACCATTATTAAGATTTCAAATATTGACAGTATTCTAATGTAGCTTATCTTGAAATTTAAAATGTAATAGATATTAAAACGATTTGGTCCTTTACTTCCTCTATATATCTAGATTCCAAATTGATACTTAGATGTCAATGATCTGAATATGGCTGGATTTGCACAATATGCTAAGCTAAAACATGGTTGGCTAGTATGAACTTACAAGTAAGTAACATGGATCTGTTGTACAAATCCAAACCATTGAGTTAATTAAGTATGGTTCATTTAACAATGGCTTAGTGAGTGCATGAGCACAGCCTATAAATTGTCTTTAAAGAATAAGGAGTAATCTTTCTATAATCTTTATATGGTACATGGAGAAATTTTCTAATGCAACTGTATATGCATTAAATGCCAGTGCTCAACATTTCTTAATTCTCACACTATGTCACATTTATTTTGGCAAGCATTTAGTAGTGCTGACTTGAAGACACCAGAATAAAAAAATGTCCATTCCAGAGTTTCAGTGCCACAATCAATGCATATTTTCCTCCCTCCTTTCTTTTCTATTCCTCTCCCTGTGTGGGTTTTTTTTTTTTTTTGGTCTTTCTGGGCAATGCCCTTCCTAAGCCTTTTATCTTCTCTAAGCCCATTGCCTGCCCTGACCCTTCTCTACCTGAATTGATATCTTGCAGTATTGAGAGATTCTGTGTTTTCCATGCAAGTGTAGTTTTGTTCATAAGTAGTAAAATCTTATTGTACTTTGCATGCATCTTCTTTTTTGTATATCAAAAGTACCTTGCAACCTGGAATCATGATCCATCACTGCATTGCTTAACCCAGGGTCATTTGATTTGTTCAGGCAACTGCAGGTATCTGACCTTCACTTTCATACAAAAACAGAAGTATTTTTAATAAACCATTTACTAAGCTGGATGAGGGAAAAAAATTTGATTGACTACAGAACAATTATAGTAACTGCCATTAAAATGTCACCATTTATCCATGGTTTTCACACACCTGTCTGTATCTTAGATACAGAACAGTTAGTTGCTGTTTCCATAAATGGGAAGAGTCTTGGTGCTAAAAATGAGTTGTTTAATTTAAATATGCAGGATTTTTTTTTCCCCCTACAGCCTGGGTTTGTGCATGAAAGGGTGCATTTTTACTGATAATAGGTTTAACTGATAATAGGTTTAACTGGCAGATTAGCCAAAGCTGCACAATGTAATCCTAAGAATATTTACTTAGAAGTCCTAATACATTCAATATCATTGAACATACCTTATCAAAATTAGAACTATAACATTGTTATTTTTTCCCCCCAGTGAAACTGCAAGTAACCTTATAGAAAATCATCATCAGAGATTCCAGAAAATTAGTTTGGGGAATGAAAGGGACAGCAAAGGCTATTATTTGGGAAGAAAGAATTTTCCTGTGAACATTAGATACAACTATATTATATGTAAAAACTAAGAAAACAATTGGAAAATACTTTGGAAGACCAAACCCATTCTTTCTTATATTTTATTTATTTTATATTTATTTATTTATATATCAAATTTGTTACTGCCCATCTTGTTGAAACAACTCTGGGCGGTTTGCAAAATGGTTAAAATCAATTAAAATTACAATATACAATTTTAGAATTATCTTTGTGCATTACGATTAGCATTTGATAAGGCCACCAGGAATCCCTGACTTGCAAGATGGCTATTTGTGATTTAAACTATAAATGTACACATTGGTAAGGGAGTAAGCCCTGTTATCATTACCAGAGCTTCTACAAAGAGATACTGTATAAAGACTTGCAGTATCTGGCTGCAGTCTGACAGAGCATGGCATAATTGTTACTGCTGAACAAGAACCTGTGAGATCCAAATCCAAGTCTACCCTCAGGCATGGAGATTTACTGGATGGCTTTGGGCCAGTCACTCTCTCTCAGCCCTACCTACCTCACAGTGTGGTAGGGGGAAAAATGGAGGAGGGAGTACTATGTCATCTTGTGTTTCTAAAAGAAAAGTGGGAAACCTCACAAAGAAATTTGCCTAGGAACAAGTTATGTTGAACAGAATGAAATTTAGCTCTAAGTAAACCATTGGGTTGCCTGGATGACAGAATTTTAGAGCTACTCTCATAAGCCAATAGAGCAGAGATAGAGACTAAAATAAACTGACAACAAATGGTTGCTTACTGGAAATTTTCCATTCAGCTGAGGGGCTTGAGAAAGTAGAATCAAACTGCTTTGCTTATGCCCAAAAGGATTTAGTAAAGTGCCTCCAAGTTTAAATCTGTTTAGGAAATAGAAGCAGGAACTTCAAAACTCATTAACATTGTGGGCAGTGAAACTTAAATATATAGACAGTTGACTCAATGTCATGAAAACAATTCTTGGTGACAGCTACAAGTATGTTTTCTATTTTTCTCCCAAGATGAACTTAGGTATGTGTGGTATTACAGAATCAATGTGTGCCCAGAATAGTATTTTCCAACATGCTTCTGGCTGACACACCCTTTTTTATGAAGTAGAATTGGGAGTATATTTAATTCATACATCCTAAAGATGTTTCCTGTTTGAAAACTATTGGATTTCAGAGAGATTCATCTTTCTGAGTGAGGTACTATTCTGACCATGCCTTATTGATCCGTTTGCCATATATTTATATCCAGCTTTCATGTCTCAAAGCTTTGCAAAGCAGCATGTAATATAAATAAACCAGTACATGCATAATTTAAAATCTTGATTAAAAAAACAAGAGTACAACTTCTGATGGCTTTTTAATGGAACCAGCATAGCCAGTGCTGCACATTTGACTGGATTCCTCACTATTTTGCATATTTCCATGCTTTTAGCTACTCAACCTAAAATTTACAGTCAAGGTGGCAGGTGGCTAGCAGTTGACTTTTGGGGGACAAGAGATAAAATATAAAAAGATGAAAGTAGCGTTTTAATTTTTATTTTTTGAGAACAGTGCCCTTGGGAATGATACTATGTCATGACACAGTATCATGAGGCCTTTTACAGGGCTAAAGGTAAAATGCTCATTGCACCTTTGCCATAGCTTTAGACGTGGCGTATCTGTGTATGTGAGGAGTGTGAGAAAAAGAAACTTGTGAAAACTGCCTCTCCTATGGTAGGAATGACAACTTGGGGGTTATGTTTGGGCTCCAAAACTCAGGTTCCCTGCCCTAGATTGTGTTGCCTCCTTCAACTCTTAGAGATTGAGACCAGTGTAGTATATTGGTTAAGTTGTTGAACTAGGAGCAGGAAGACCCAGATTCTAGTTTACCTTCGGCTACAGAAGTTCAGTGGATTACTTTGGGCCAGTCACACTCTTCCAGCCCAATGTACCTCACATGGTAGTTACTGTAAGGAAAAAGAAGAGGTGGGAGCACTGTTTGTGTCATCTTGAGCTCCTTTATAAAAGCCAGGATATAAATCTAATAAACATGATGATACAAATTCAAATAGGGCGTCCTTTAGTAAATAGTAAT
This sequence comes from Python bivittatus, assembly GCF_059951505.1. Lineage (NCBI taxonomy): Eukaryota > Metazoa > Chordata > Lepidosauria > Squamata > Pythonidae > Python > Python bivittatus. The sequence continues at coordinate 56,078,988 of NW_028277088.1, forward strand.
GCTAGCTTATAGATTTTACAACCACCTCACTTTCAAGCATTGCAAAGACAAATTCAAGGGGAGGCAGAGCTTCAGCCTCCGTGATCATATTCTCAAATGTTTTCAGTAGAGACTTTTCAGGACAGGCTCAAAGAGATAAGAATAGGTAGGGCTTGTAGCAGTAGCAGAAAATCATGTTTATTGATAGCACCCTGCCTTTTATTCTTAGGTTCCAAATATTATTAACAATCTGATTCATGGTTTAATTAAGAAAAGGAATGCAATATTTGTTTCGTTAAAAGGATTTATTCCAATTTTTGGAACATTTCTATAGATTTGTCTTGGTAGTTGAGGAGGAAGAACTACCTTAAGCCCATAATGCATTCATTTTATTTATCTAGTTATCTGTTTAAAACACTTTTATGTAAGATGTTATGCAATACTTCTCCAAGTGATATAATACAGATTTAAAAATACATTTAATTACAATAATAAAATATATAAAATACAATGAGATAGCTTGTCCCAGGTGTCTGATGAATCCTGAACATTTTCTGAGAGCACGTTGGGATTTCCAGGCAATTTGGCAGACAGTTACATCTTAAATCTATTTGATCTCTGGTAAAAGAGAGTTGACCAAAGCGCTGAACAAGTGTGTTCTTAAAAGATCTCCTCCCAGTTGCTGTTCCAGAGCAGCTCCCATGTTTCAGAGGAACTCTGAGAGATGAAGCAAGTGAAAAAATGCCTGGGACGATGATGGCATAAGAGTATGACCAAGCCCTTGAACATGCCCAGTTTCAGGCCTACACAGTACCTGTAGCAGTAAGAGCCACAACGCCTTTGCATTTCTTTGCTTTTACTATAACTGCAGATTCCCTCCTGGCAGTCCTGCTCACAATGATCTGTACACTTTTAGGAAAGTATGGGTATGCAGGCCAACCAGATAAATTTACAGACCACTTTGCAGATAAAATTGCTTGTATTCACTCCAGCCTTGATGCCAAATGGGCGTAGCCATGCGAGGTAGGTGGAATGGCATGTTACATTATGGCCTGGATTTTTTTGAGCTTCTGGAATTGGAGAAAGTGGATAAAATGCTCAATGGTATGAGCTGCACTGCCTGTAGATTGAATCCATGCAATACAGTACCTGGATCCTTCAGGGCAAGGCATGTGCTGTTGGATTCAGGAGGTGATTAATGCTTCTCTGGAATATGCTGCTCCCAAGGTATACTTGGTGCTTACATTTCTAGCTTCCCGAAGGCACTGAAAATCATACTTTTAAGTGGGCATTTGATGCCTATCAATTAATATTAAACAATTTTTAGTATTTTTAAACTGTTAAATTGTTTTTTATGGGTCTTGTTTATTGTTACATTATTCACTTTTCTGAATTTGCAAGAGGATGGTATAAAAACATTGTAAGATTAATCAGATGAACAAAGAAATAAATGATGAAACTCCCAATGTAACACCCTGGTTCTCCCTCCTTAATGTCCCCTTAGCTCAAACACATGTTCTTTTCAGCCTGTGAGGCTACCCTGCAAGCTGAAGACAATAGATTCAGCGGTGTCCACAGTAGTTCTGAGGCATGTTTGTTTGTTTCAGATTCAAATATGCACAACTCTACAATGATGCTTTGACTATATTCTGGATCCATTCAGCCTACCTTTTCTATCTAGTTTTAATCATACATGAAGGAAAAGAATTGAGGGAGCAGGTAATCAGCCTCACAGCTACAGATGCCTGAACTGAAACTAATCTCACAAAATTTGGGTCAAAATTGTTTTCTTGATCCATTCATGTGATCTTCTGGCTTTGACTTTCAGACAGTTTACTATTATATTCTTTTTCTGCTGTATGTTTGTGAAGCTTCAGGATTCAGCCTAGAGCAGGATGTAGAGTACAGACTAGGTCAAGGACATATTCTGACATATGTATGGACTCAAAAACAAACTGGGGCATTGATGTTTGTAATAGAGGCTATCAAGTCCCAACCATTAGTCATAAAAATAGTCACAGCTAGTTCATTCAGGGATGCATCTGCAGTATACTAGCAGCATCTTCAACCTGTCCCTATTTAAACAACAACTTCCCCTTCCCCTTCCCCTTCCCCTTCCCCTTCCCCTTCCCCTTCCCCTTCCCCTTCCCCTTCCCCTTCCCCTTCCCCATCCTCCAGCTAATGCCAGGGCTGCTGAGAATATCTGGGCGGGCAGAGCAGGGCAAGATTCCTAACTAAGACCTCAATGGAAGTTTAGACTACTGAGCTTTTCTAATCAAATGGTAATACCACATAAAGCCTTTTCTCCATCAATCATAGCTCTTCCCTTTTTATTTAAACAAGATGAACGGCATAGCCATTATGTCTGGTTTACATCTGATTGTAATATGATCCATTACATTAAATATTAGTACTGAATTATTTTTGTTTTCCTTTTTCCATTCAACCCTTTTGTATTGTGTCTTTTTATATTGTAAACCTGAAGGCAGCACTCATATCTCTTTATTGATCTGAGGTATCCTCAGATCTGGAATCCTCTCTGATTCAAGTGTGTGGTATAAATTCTTTAAATAAAGTAATCAATAGACAAGATTGTGTTTTAGAGATTTCTTTCCCAAAATGAATGAAGCTTGACCTAGCCTCTAATCAGGCTGATTGCAAGTTTTGGGCAGGAGCATAGAGCCATTTTCAAGCATAAATAGGAACATCGTTTAGTATCAGGTAACACAGGATCAGTACTTTTTTTTCCTCTTGAATTGGGAGCCATAGAAAACAGTAAACTCCACATTTTCTGACATGAAATGGCTCTCAATAGAAAATTCAAGAGTGTTATTTTCATTTAATGAGAGACTCTGTCCTTATTCGTAGTGAGCATGAAAGCTTTTTATTTTTTATTTTTGTCCTGGGATGAGGATGGGTATAAATTGAAGAGTGGGCATGGATGAATGACATTTCAAAATGAATTTGAACAGTCTTAGCAGAACTTGAAGTGAAATGCAGCTTTAAAAACAACAACAACAACAACTGTACATGTGTGTCAATATTTTAAACCTTTCCCTATGCAATCACATCCACCATGACTTTAATGAACATAGCTTGCTTAATAATTTAAAAAGCCAATTATTTTTAGCAGAGTAATGGTAAAGCTAGTTCTGGATTGCACCATTTCAGACTATACTTGAAGGAACTGTGTAAGAATGTCCCTCTATCTAAAAAGTGAACAATTCTACATGTACCTAAGATATGCAGAAGTTCGACTAAGCTTTCTGACATGCTATTTTCCTGTGTGCAAGGATCTTCTTTTTACTGTACAGAAGCTTTCTTATTTATATCACTCACCCATTTTCAGCCAGGACTAGGAGCATTTCACCACTTGCTATTGCATAATTCATGCAATTATACTTTACCCTGTATGTTCTAATCTCTTCTTTTCACCCTGTCATCTTTCCTTTTGTGTCTCAATCCTTCTTCATGAGGCCTCAAGCAAAGTCTCTGTGAAGTGCTTATTTCAGGTTTATATTGATTTACAGCATTTATGAACCACCCTAGTCTGACTGACTCTGGGCAGGAGCAACTTCTGCATTGTTGCTGCTCTGTGGCATCGAGTGCTCCACCCCAACTAAGTCAGGGGGAGGGCCAGAGGGGAAGATAGGGTATTTATGCAGATGCAAGTTACATGTCATACAAACTACAAGTACTGTATCAATTAACAATTTTAATGTGTTAAAAACCCACTGTGTGTGTTAAGATCTTTTGAGATAGCCTGAAACCTTTTGATGCATGTGAGTTCAGCAATCTCTCACTCATCTGTGCTGATAGTTTCCACATATACCCTCTCCACCCCCAATATCTATTCTGAGATCTGAAATGGAGTCTCCTGGGAGGTTGAACTGCTCTGATATTACTTTGTCCTTGTTTGATTGCAAACTTGTGCTCATTAACTCTTTTGTGCAAACTTTGGCCTCTGCCAAATGGGTCCCTATCTCTCGTTCCCCTGCCTCATCCCAGTTTAAACCCTAAATCAGTTTAGCCACTCCGTGCACCTTAGGAAGTGAGGCATAGCTCACAAAAGGTGATGTCTTTTAGTAAAATGTGTAAACCTGAAAAAGTGACACCAAGCTCCTACTAGTTTGGGGGATTAGATGTATTTTGCAATAGCTTCCATGCAATCTTTCCTGGTGCAATGGTAAACTCCTCTGTTGGTGGCTCAAACAGTTCAGCTAACTGAAATGAGAACTGAATAGATCCCCAAGGGCTGTCTAATTCCTCACATGTATGGAGCCACTGTCATTGCCTTTTTCTCCACTATGGCAGATAAAACAGCTAGAAAAGGTCTTAGAATCCAGGTAATTGAGTGCAGCACAAGGCAGGACTGTGCTATGCAGCCACATTCTTTCCTTTATATATTTCCACAATCTGCATTGCAAATGAGTGAGAGTTTTAGTGAGACTATTATATGCTCAAAAGTGGAAAGGTTCGACACTACCCACAATGGAAAAATGGTTGGTGAAGATGATGGAGCTTGCAGAGATGGCTAAATTAACTTCATTGATCAGAGAAAAGACAATATCTACATTATGGCTGAATGAAAACCCCTTATAGACTTTTGGCATGAAACAGGAAAAAAAAATGCAGTTATTACTTGTGTTTTTGTTTATTAGAAAAAAAATGGATAATAGAAAAAAGTGAGCCTTTTTTGTAATCATCGAATAAGAAATAATTTTGTAATAATACTTATATTTGCTGCACAGAAAATCAGAAGCCTCTTCTATTTCTTTTTATTCTTTGTCACTGCACTTTTGTGTTTTCTTTCTTTCTTTCTTTCTTTCTTTCTTTCTTTCTTTCTTTCTTTCTTTCTTTCTTTCTTCTCTCTATTTTGTATTAGCTTGCATTAGTTTTTATGTTCTTTTTAAAAAAAGTTGGAGTTTTGCAGGAATAGTATATATATAAGGAGATACAGGATCTCTCCCTACCAGAGCAGATGTTTGTGATTTACAAAGCTATGGGGCAGACCTGGTCCTGATGACATTGTATCTCATAGCTTCTACTCTCAAACATTCAGGATATTCCAAGAGCTCATCATTGGTTGTTGCATTTCCCCCAGCACTGCACTGCTTGGCCTGGTTTCTAGAAATTATGCATTTTTTATACATATGAGGAATTTTGCTTGATATACATGAAGATGAAGGGAAATGGTAGTTAACTGAGTAAAATTGGGTAGGTAGGAATTTGCAAGAGATGTCTGGCTGCTGGACAACATAAGAGAACTAATTAGAATTCCTACTGCAAGATAAAAGTCACAAAAGCTCTTGGGTCTTTATAAATACAGAAAGGCATGAGAAAAATGAGAGACTAGAATAGATTATCATGTTAAATTATGTTTAGTTTGTGCATCTAGTCCAAGCAAAGGAGGTGGCGGCAGTTGCTTAGCGAACAAATTACTGGGGCTCTGACAGAAAGTCATACCAATGGACACAGACCACCCATGGAGGTGGCAAATCTGTGAACCTTCATTTCATTCAGTTTCTCATTGTTTTCCTATATTAACTTTGTACTTGCCATTTCTATATCAGTTTGCCACTACAAAAAAATCCGTATGGAATTCTGCACTCAGACTTTACATATTTCTTGTAATATACAGTACATAATTTTGCATGCCCTTTTTTGCAGGCAATTTTCATTAGTATAATGCATTTTATATGTTAATTTGATCATTATGGACATTTTTGTATGCAATTTTACATACATATTTTACAGTGGCCAAAATCTGAGGGAATCACTCTGCCTTCTCATTGCTGGGATTCTTGGAGAGAATGTTGGACTTGATATTGAAACTGATTTCTTATGTTTTAAAAGAAGTATGAGTATTCAGCAGAGATTTGCATCAGCCAGCTAAAGCTTGGATTGCAAGGCAGTGTGAGGTACTTTGGAACGGATGTTCATTTATTTGCGGTGGAGGGGACCAGTCTGAATTTGCCCTTTTCCAATGCTATACATTTAAGAACTTCTATTTCCAATCAGTTACTTTAGTCTGCCCTCAGATCAAAGTGATCCTAACGATTAGACCACACTGTTCCCCCTAATCACAGCATGTTGTATTGTAGAGAGATCCTGGAGGTTGATTAACTCCACCATATTGTTCTTCAGTTTTTTCATCTGTTTGATTATGTTACATTGTTTTTGTGCTGCATTGGCATAACAACTAATATACTTGAAGGAAAAGACCAATTAATTCATCCATTACAATCAACTTTACCAGATTCAGAGTGGAGCATCATAATTACAAACACCTTCCCCAGTGCACATTGTGTCCCACTCAGTGTATGTGTCTGACATATTATATATACTGTATGCAGTAGGAGTCACTACTGCTGCAAATTTCATTCTGTCCCAAAACAAGAAATTTACAGGGTTTTTTCCTGAAATTTGTCACACTTTGTATCCTTATAGATTCTTAACTTGCATGTCAATTTCATTTCATTTCATTCTCGTAAAAAACCCATAAAGCTCCAGTCATTTCTGTTTTTCCTTTGCTAGTCTAAGAAAGAATGAAGGTTCAATTTCCTGACTCCCATTCCAAATCTGGAAACTGGTATCAGATAAGACTATTTCAGAAATAAACCAGGAAAGATGGGCAGATTTGGGTGCTTTAGATTGGGCTTCTAAATTGGACAAAATGGCCTCAGTACACCAGTCGTGTTGGATAACAACCTCCACAACTTCCACCAGCATTGCATGGCTGATCAGAAATGTGCCAGGTCAGATAATTTAATATATGCAAGTGGACCATCATTCAAATTGTTGGAGTGTGTGTGTGTGTGTGTGTGTGTGTGTGTTAAATAGATCACTTGAGATGCAAATAATTCCATCTCTACTACAGATCAGAAATAATGCATTGCTTATCTGTGTAAGGCAAATATCAATGTCCATAGAGATTCACAAGCAAAGTGCAGTTAGGACTGGGCTGAAGGCTACCTACAAAAACAGAAGAAGAGCTCTGCTGATCAAGTTATTGGCCCACCTTGTCTAGTAAACTGTGCCACTTGGTGCCCAAGAGGATGCATTTGGGAAATGCATAAGTCTGGACTAGAGAGTGAGCCCTCATCTTCTTTTGCTTCACATTTCAAGCACACTTCCTAAGATTGAGGAGATGATAAATAGCTCTATCGGTACTAGTATATCTTCCATGAACTGCCCAGTCTGCTTTAAAAACATTCAGATTGGTTGCTATTACCACAACTGCTGGCAAGGAGATTCCAAGGTGGAGCAGCAGGAGAAGAATAGTAGCGCCATCTATGAATGAGGTGGATCAGTGGGGGTAGGGATCATCTAGCTACAATACTACTTTTTCACTGAGCTCTAGAAGCCCTGCAGTAGCTCTCCTTTAAATATGGTTGTGTGTCTAAAATTCACTAATGCTATCCAGCATTCCTATCTATATGCACTATTTATCTGTGTATGTTTATTTATATACGGGATGGTCCCAACCCAATCAGCCCATTGAGGCTTCCAACAAAATTCAATAAAAAACAATCATATCCAAATAAAATGTATCATAAACCATTACAGTATCATAAAACAAATAATCACAAATAGAAAAAAATAGAAAAAGAAGCAGCACAAAAAAGATGGTGTCACCATAAAAAAAAAAAAAATCAGGCAGCAAATTAAAGCACTATGGAAGAAAGACTGTAGTATAAGTACCTTTATATTTTCCTTAAGTCAGACTGAAAAAGAGGCAGATCCTCCCATTTGGGGAAACAAATTCCTTAGCTCTGGAGCCACCATTGAAAAGACCCTCACTCTGGTAGATTCCATGTGAATCTGGAAGTGGCATGTGGAACAGTTTTATCCAAAGATCAAAGTTTCCTGGCAACTGCTTATGAAGGAAACTGCTCCTTCATGCTGGCAAGGCCCAGGCCATTTAGAGACTTATGTGCAGTGGCAAGCACCTTGAATTTGATTTAAGGATCTATTGAGAGACAATGCAATTTAGCCAGAACAGATTTTACACACTCACTGACACTTCTATCACTCCTGACAGAAACCATTGCATTTTGAACCCATTTTCACTATGCTATAGAGTGACTAGCATCCCCATGAGGAATAAAACAAATGAAATGTTACAGTTACATACATCCTTTGTTATCCACAGTTTCATTAACTGGGCGTTTAGTAGCCACAGTTTGTAAATATGACCCAGTCTTAACTACCTTATCTGTGGTAGATAAGGTGGTTAGTATCCATGGTTTTTGTTGCATAATTCGATTTGGAAGACTTTTGGAGGGTTTGTTCTTGTGTGTGGACTTTCTGAATTGTATAGAGCTTTAGGAGTTTTAGGAGGTGCAAATTGGGAGGGGGGGTTCCCTTTAAAAATCAGTTTAAAAATGACTTCTAAAGAGGAAGGGGAAGGCTGAGAAAGTAGTTGGATGGAGTTGATGAGGTCCTCAAAGAGTGGTGAGAAGTTAAAGAACAAAAGGAAATTTATGAAGCAATGTATGAACAAGGTGAAAGCAGGATAGCTTGCAAAGACAGAAAGGTATGATATATTGATTGATGTTGGTGAAAACTATTTTAGTGAGGTTTCCTTTTCTTTTTCATCTCATACCTTTGATTAATTTTGTTATTATTTCGTACTCTTTCTGCACTCTGCATAATGTAGCTTATCCTGAAAGGGCATAGCATGTAGAAATGTCTTGTCCTTCTTTAATGATATCCCTCATAGGTTCCAGTTTTCCTGGAGAACTTCTGAACTGAAGTCTGAAGAATATGCAATTTGATATAAGTCCTTGTCCTCTCCTGCCTTCCCTAAGTAAACAAAAAACAAAACAAAAACCCTTCATGTCTGACCTAGTGCAGATTCATCTGCACCTGAACTTGCTACCTGCAGTGGAAAAAAAGGCACAGTGCAGACATCTTTCCACTCAGGAGGATATGTGTGACGATGAAATATGCTTTCATTTCTCACTGGGGTTGAAAATACTTTTATAAAAGAACCATTTTGTATTTTTATCCATTTAAAATTGGGTTGGTTTTTCTGTATAAAATGCTTTCTCTTTCCCTTGTCTTTCATGTCTGAATGTTTTACAGATTGCTTAATTAATTACTTCCTTTTCTTTCCACCTTGACTCAGGACTCACACAAGCCTGAGATAAAAGCAGGACCGAAAAGTATGTGTGTTTGTACGCATATGCATGTTTTAATACTGTAGATTTTCCCTGACCTGCATGAATACGTAACCTGTATTTTCATACTCTCTTTGCATCAAAATAAATTTATCTGCTTAAAACTGGGAGAGTGGGAGCATGCAAAGCAATCTCCATCCTTGTGACCGAATATCCTTAACCCAGTTTCAACAATAAAGTATACTTTTATTCTTTCTGCACCTCTTGCTAATTATGTCTCTGGCCTCACAATCTTATGAAGTAAGGCAATTTTTATATTACTTCCTTGCATTACCCTCTGGTTTAGATAATCAATGTTCAAACTAGGAATTACTCTTTTTATTTTTTTTCCCTGTAATTAAGAGATTAAAAAACCAATTATCTTGCCGAGTCAAGTTCTCAGATATCTTGAGGCCATAATGATAAATATATCTAAAAGGAACAGAATTCCAGCCATGTCTTAGATTGCCCTTCAAATATTTCAAATGGGTGTTTTCACAGAGCATGTTTTAAAACGCCAAGGTTCTTTTTGCACAGTTTTATTGCCAATATATATTACTTGGTATTTCATGGATAAGATTGTCACCACATTGCTACATGACCTTAGAATTGACATTGATTACACAGAACACAATCTTGTCCCTTATTTCTCCCAGTTTACTAAATATACTGCTGATAGTCTTGGAAACCAGCTATGCAGATGTAGTTACAATAGTACTCTTTTACAATATATAAATTACTGAAGGACAACAAGAAACATATGAAACTTTTCAATTTGCAAGCAACATTGAATAAATTAAATCAAGAAAACTTTGCAAAAATGCAAGGGACTTTTGAATGACACCTGACTGCTTGAGGCAGCAAGCTGCAGCACTCTAGGTATGAATAAAATAAATATTCAGAATTTGGGGTTCAGGACTAGAGATTTGACCAAGTTACCCTAGTTCTGGTCTAGCATAAATAATATTTTATGACTGAAAGGTGCTTCTCATAGCTACCTCAAGTCATTGGCTTCCTTGAGGATTTCCAGGCCTGGGGAGCAGGGTTCTTGATGGGGTATAGACTCTTCTGAGAGTCTAGATGAACCTCAGGTCTCTCCCTCAGAGCCAGAGGACCCTGCCTAAGATGTTATTTCTTCCTTCAGTTTCTGGGAATTCCCAGTCCTTGTCATGATAACTATTATAAACTGTCTGCAAAGTTTCAGGGCCTTTTCATAAAATCAACAGTTATTATAAGCTATTAATAGTAATATTAATTCCTGGACTGGGAGGCCTTGCTCACAGTCACTCATGCCTTAGTCACCTCCCCTTTGGATTACTGCAAAGCGCTCTACATGGGGCTACCCTTGAAGACCATCTGGAAGCTGCAGCTGGTTCAGAATATAGCGACATGTTCAGTTTTGGATGCCCCGCAGTTCACCCAAGTAACACCACTGCTGCATGAGGCTGCACTGGCTCCCAGTTGCTTTCCAGGTGCAATTCAAGGTGCTGGTTATTACCTTTAAAGCCCTACGTGGCACAGGGGCAGGTTACTTGTGGGACTGCCTCTCCCTGAGGGTATCTGCCTGTCCTACTTGGTTAGATAGGGTGGGCGTGCTCCAGCTTCCCTCCCTTAAATGTTGCCACCTTATGGGACCTCATAGATGCATCTTCTCAGTGGCCATCCCAGCCTCCCAACTGAGATCAGAGGGACCTGTGCCCTATTAGCCTTTTGGAGGTCCATGAAGACATGGCTCTTCCCCCAAGCGTTGGGCCAGGATGAGGGTTGAGCTGGGAGGCTGTTTGGCTGGCACCTGGGGGGAAGGGTACTTTTGTTTTTAACCATGTTTTTATGGATTGTTGTGAGCTGCCTAGAATGAGATAGGTGGCCATATAAGTCCTGTAAATAAATAAATTTGCAACAGCAAATATACTGCCTAATATGAAAAAATAATTTAGGCAAAATACTCTGTGTTATTTATTCACTTAAGCAACAACAACAACAACAACCTGGAGACCCTGATTTCTAAGATATTTTATCTACAACCTGGGATTCTATTCCTCATTAGTTAATAATGTGCATTATTCCCTATAAGACAAAGACAAATGTGTTTTTGCATTACATTAATAGACAAACTTCACATTACATGCAAATGAAATACAAAGTCAACAACGTTACATAAAAAAAGAGAGCTTCAGGAAAATATCAATTTGAACAGAGAAGCAACAGTAAATATTTGTCCATTCTGGGTTTCTTATAACATCTGATGGTAATAATTAGTAAAGAAGAACAATTTGGGATAGAAAAAATGTTCCTGGGGAAAAGTTAAAAACATCCCTTGCATTTGTTCAAAAATATTCTTTCCATAGCTGCTTCCATAAATATATAAATCTATATATACTCACTAGGACATTTTTTATGTGCATTCAATAACTTGGATCAACACTGCAGCTTTTCATTAAATAGAGACTATCCTAGACACTCATACTGCTGGATCATGAAGGGCATATTGAAATAATAGATATGGAAGTTTTGTATTTTCAAAATTCATTATAGAATTCAAATGCTTTGGGAAAAATGGGCTTCATTTTTATTCATCCCCATAGAAACATTGGCTTCAACAATCTGTGGAAAAATAATTTAAATTAAAATATATGAGAGTCACAATATTTGATAAGTTTTTATATTTGACAATTAGAGTGTGTGAGACTAATCAGATTTTGAATTCATAGTACAAGAAATTACCCTAAGTCTCTGTACTGGCTCTGATTTCACCCCAAGGGAACCAGGGACATTTGCTGAGTAAGACCATTAAGCTGAAATATTATTCCAGTAACAACAATTACCATTTTTCAGATGCATTTATCACTTTAGTTTAAATTCTCTCATAGGCAAAATATCTGGTTATAAACTATGCATTCTCAAAACAGTATATTCTGCTTCAAAGGTATTCAAATGTCTTTTACAACTATATGGGATTTGCATTTGAAACTTTCCATGATGACAATGACTTTCTCTGGAGAAATAAGTGCACATGATCACAGTTGTCAAACATGAGCTCTCTAGATTTAGAGTATATTATAGCAATAGCAGGAAGCTAATTACCTCAATATCAACAAAAGTAGTGAGACAAGGGTGTACTCTGGCCTCACATGTATTAATTCATTGATCCATTGATCCTAAATCCACAGAACATGTTTTTTTCTGAAGTATAAATGTTATGTGGAACTATACTGTCAATTAATTTGCCCTCTAATGGAAAAAATGCTGGCCCATCTCAATCAATGTTGCATAGAAGTTTTCTGAAATGACTGGTGTCCTGAAATTACCCGTGTAATTGCTAATTCTTGTGCCCTAGCCATAAAACTACATCATATCCAGATTTGGTAATAGAAGTACACCATGTATCGCCATGTATTATATTTTTAGATTGTACTTGCATTGTTTTAACTTATGTTGTTCTGGTCTTGGGTCATTATAAAGAATGATGATGATGCAGATGGATACAGGTAAGGATTGTAGCAATTTATCGGTTGCATGTAACAAATAGCCACTTATTAAACTGGTCACCTAGCTAGAAGATTAAGTAACAGTTCCTCACAAATCTGGATCAGGCATAGAATTCTAGTGAAACTTTTCCATAGCACCAGATGGGTCAGTATAGGTGACGTGTCTTGACAAAAGATTTCATACGGTCTATCTGTACTTCCTTGCTTTCAGTGTAATATATACTTCGGTGAAATTTGGAGTGCATATCTTGCCTTGCCATATTTCATGCTTCTAATAACGCACAAATAAGTTTATATATATATATATATATATATATATACACACACACACACACACACACACACACACACATACAAGTCTAATGACTTCATTAAGGTTGATTCTACTTCCCCTAAGCTGCTGATTCACAAGATACCTTTGTTTCTATGTAGAGTGTGTGTGTGTCTGTGTGTGTGCGTGTGTGTGTACATACACACTCACACACACACACTACTGGCAACTTCAAGAACAAGTACATGCAATTTGCTTGGCAACATTTTGTAAAATGGTTTGCCATTGCCTGCTTCCTAGGGCTGAGAGAGAGAGAGTGACCAGCCCAAGGTCATCCAGCTGGCTTCGTGCCTAAGGTAGGAACCCGAGTTTCTCTGCTGTAGTCTAGACAGAAAACCAACCAAAACCGGCTCTTGGGAAGTGATATAATGAATAAATGAGTGAATAACATGTAGATTTATTCTCCCCACAACTGAGCTCTGCAAATGCATTATTAGATACATACCTAGAAAACATTATTTAATTTTACTGATGTCTTAAAATAGAATTTAAAAAATATTTTGGTATTTGAAGCCTGGCAATTTTTGAGAAAGCAAAAAGATGACCCAAAGATACTGTCATTATAATGTTAGGAATAGATAGTAAGAGGGAGGGAGGATCATTTTGTGCATCTCACTATTACTACTGCCAGTATTCCTAGCATGAATGGTTTTTAAAATCATAGAACAGCATTATAAAAATATATTATTTTCCTATTCCATTTCACAGGGCTAAAGTGGTGCAAACTGGACTTAATATAAACGTGATTAGGACTCATTAAGGATACACTCTGGGAAGCATTAGCTCTTGGCATGTAATAAGTGATTTAGTTGCAGCCAAAGGCACAGTAGGTGTCACAATTTAATTATTGCACAATTTATGGGATTGTGGTAGAACAGTTCTTTTACAACCAAAGTAACATGATTTGATGTCAAACTACTGGGGTTTAATGGTCTTATTTAGGTGAAATTGGGAAATGTTCCAAATGGCCTAACTTAAGAAAAGGCTGTTGTCCCAGATTAATAGGCAGAGTGTCAAATTTCATTTTGTAGGACAGTGATTGGGATAACTCCTCAGTCTAAGTACTGTAATGCAGAGACAGGGCTGTCTGGATCTGAACCTATCACATCTACTATTGGATTAGTAAGTTTCTATGTATTAAACATTTTTTTTTGTTTATAACTGTCTCTAATATATAGACATTAAATGCATATTTCTCTTGAATGTGTATAATTGTTAAACATTCTCTGCATTTTTCTTTTCTTTACAATGTTCTTTATTTGTATATACTTGTTACTGAAAGCTTTTAAAATGCAGTTTTCAGTTTTCCCCCAGGGTAACTGGGGGAACAGGGAACAGTTATGTAACAACAACACAACTTTCAAAAACATTCTTTTTTAGATGTATCTCTGACTAAAGAGCAACCTGTAGATTACCACCTACCAATTCATTTATTTGACTTTAGTGTAATGTCCTAGTTTGTTGTTAGAGAAGGACAATAGTTTCCCAAAAGCTGCCTAAAGAGCATTTTATTGTTCGAAGCTTACTTGCGTGCTTATCCATCCATCCATCCACTTATCCCCATGGTCAAGGCTTCTTCGTAAGCAGTTGTATAAATTGGCTTATCACCTAACCCAGTGCTGTCCAGTCTGACTTGCACCACTTTTCCCAGATCTTGCTGCTTGTGATCCTTCCCCCTACACCCGCCCACCCCATGGATGAAAAGCATCTCTATATGATACTGTGCAGATATCAAGAAATATTGAGCTTGGACTATCTCTATGCAAAATGTGTACTCAGTCAGACAGATAGGGCTCCTCTCCAAAGTGAATTCATGAGAGATTTCCTAGCTAACAGCTCATGTATTGTGCTGCACTCTTTCACAATATTTTTTCAATTTAAAAACAGAAAAATGCACTAATGCTCAATAATGCTCCATTTACATAAGATCTTGAAAGAACCCCCGGGGTTTCAGACAGGCACAATGAATCTCCGCTCTCCAGTTCAGTAATATTTTCCATCCCCTGGCTGTCATATTTCAGGGGTAGTCACTGCTCATAAAACAGCAGGTACCCAGAGCTTCAAACAAGGCTCTGCCTCACTTTTTTTTAGTGCTCACCCTTCTCCTCTATTTTCCCATTATACTTATCCCTGTCAGTGATTCTGCTGTTGACATCTTGCTGCTGCTAGCACATGTGTGGGTGAACTCTCCATGGAGCTGCCACAGCATGTTACTTCTTTTTTTAAACATGGCTATTATTAAAGAATGTGCTCTCAGTAAAATATACAAAAGAAAGCATGCCACACACATTTCTGTCCTAAAATACAGTAGAATCCAATGGGTGTGTCACATGCAACTACCAACTCTTATTGTGGTCTTCATAAGGATTATTAGATGGCCACTATCTGTTATGCTAGATTCAACATTTTCCTGCCCAGAAAAGAACTACTACTAATGAGCCCACTCAGACATGCAAGTAGTCTTCAAACAAGCTTTACATTTATCTGCTTTGAATGCATTTATTATGTAACTGATTGGGGTCACAACAGAGTTTCATTTAACATCGATTGTCCTGGAATAAGAGAAGTAGTTTAGCTTATTCTAAGTCAATATGAGTAAGGCAACAGGGAAGCTAGTTTTTGCTGTAAAAAAGAAATAGTTTGTATAAACAAATCAATAAACAATCACCGGCATACAATATCAACTACATACATAAATATCTTGCCTTAAAAGTTCTCTTTCTCCACAATCACTCTCATCCTCACTATGCTTATCTCAGAAATATAACTTATATTAAGTGACTGCTTTGTACCTCTTGTGATACTTTATGCAGATGGCACATTCAGTCCTTTTTTGAATTTCTTTTCTGGAATATGTTATTGATGGGAATTAGGAGATGTTAGAAATCTCAACAGATATTAGCTTCAGTCATCCTTCAATGACTGACACTGTTTTTCCTTCTTCCCTGCTGAGATGACTGTTTGTAATATGCACACATTGCCTGACGAGTTAATCACCTAGCCTCTTAGTAGATATACTAGATGAAAACTCATCAGAACATGTTTTATAATGTAGGTGCACTTTGCAGTACCCCCCTTAAGCACTTCAGTGCATTTTTGCTTGCGCTTATTGTGCAGTAGTGATGACATCGAAGCAAAACAGGACGATTCTATTTAATTGTTATGGTATAATTTCAACAGTGAGAAGCATTTTAATTATCTTAGAAGTATCAGAATACTACTCATTTACATATGCTAATTAAATTCTTAAAAAGTCTCCTGCAAGCCAGGCTTGGCTCCTGAGGACTTAATGGGCATGCCCAGGTAGTTTGCTTGGTAGCAATAGAAAACTGGTTTGTTACTGCCTTTTTCTGAAATGTTTATTCAACCTTTTAAATCATGTGTAATTGAAGTAGTGTATCCTTACAGAGGGATTACCTTCACACCAAGAGCTGATTACTTGAAAATGTTCCCAAATATACGTACTTTTAAACCAGAAAGTCATGGATATAACTTATGATGTTGTTTGTACAAACCATATGCTCTACATTGGACCCATGGCATCATAAAGCAAGACTTTTTTAAAAAAAATGAAGCTTATTCTGGCACTTGAATGGTTTGCATATTTTGGCCAGGATGTATGTAATCCAGAACTGAACCAGATGGAGGGACGAGTGCAATGCTTGCAATCAGTGTTGTCAGTATTTTAGGAATGGTAATGAAATATCACCCCCTCCCCCCAAACCAATGCTTTACACAACCAAACTTCCTCATAAACAGTCAGATTCCAAAGCTATTCCAAAAAGATATCAGATGATCACACAACCGTATTATATGAGTCAGTGAACCCTCAAAGTTTTTACACCTCCAGCTTAGAAAATCTGATGTCCGTTCTTTCAAATACATTCTACGGGGAGTCCAGTATAATCTAAATCCAATTTTCTGATGAATCAACTTTAATGTCAGGTCTGTAGGTGATCAGTATCAGCACAAAAGTCACTTTGGTGCAATAAATAGCTCACACTGAGGTATGCAGGTCCAGAATTGATCTTGATCTCCTCCAACTTCTCTGGCAAACTCTGTCAAAATGCAGGAACACCAGCTGCACTGCAGTCTATTGAGGTAAATTCTGTCCCAGCTGTTGTGTTAGTTGCATCATGGCATTTTGTAAGTTGGTTATTGGTGTTGTTATTGGTGTAGCAACAATGCTGCAGTGAGGTGTTCAGACAGCGGGGTGGCTGAAGATCAGAGGCTATCTCTGGTAAATAAAGGTGAGATCTTCAAAGAGAGGATGAGACTTGCAAGACTGTGGTCAGTCCTGCCATGTAGACCAGACTAGGAATCAATCCCACGGAAAGGCTAAAACTACTTTTATTGAGAGTGGCTACAATAACAGATTCTTGCAAGTCTGATTGTGCTGTACTTTCTCCCCTTCTTACACTCATATGAATAAGGGAGGTGTATGTCTGAGCCTCTTCCTCATATTTTTTGCTTCACACAAACAAAAGAACTATGAGGATAGGAAGATGATATTGTGACATGGCAAGGAAAGTATTAACAGAAGGTAGGTTCTCCAGAGAGGACTGGAAACTGATACAAGAGAAGAAGAGCACAGACTGAAGACCAGGAAGAAGAAAAAATGATAGGAATAGGGAGTTAGGATGGGCTTGAACCAGAAAATGGGATTTATAGAGAAGGAATTATTAAAGCCAAAACTAAGGAAGAAGAAGAAAGATGGAGGCAGTACCCCATGTGGAAGAACCTAGAAAGCAAGAAAGATCAGAACTGTGAAACTGAGTGCAAACATAGTCTAAGCTCAGGGAAAGAAAAACCGGCTAAAAATGAGCACTGAGATTTGCTATGATCAGATTGAAAGGAGAAAAAAAAAAAAAACTTGCGTCATCCCTATTCAGAACGTTCTGCATTTGTCTGACTAGCTGAAGTCATGAAAACCTGAGATGCAGAACTGGTTCAAGCCAATCCCCACATGACAGATGCATCCTAAAGTGGGGGGGGGGGGATTATTTATTCACAATAAAATTGAAGGAAGCTTTCCTAGGGACAGCCATACTCTGAGTGAAAATTAAATTCTCTGCATCTCTTATCCTGACTGGCTCCCCAAAGCTGATATGTTTTCTCTTTCTAATCAAACATTTTTCGTATATTATAGTTCAGTTCTGAGAGGCATTGTACCAAACATGCTGTGAGTTCAGCTATAATATTCATTTTACATTGCACATGTTAAAATAATGTGTGATATGTACACAAAAGGAACCCATTTATTCCAAAGGAAAAAACGCTGAGAAAACACCCCTCAAGATTGAATTAATTTTTAAATGGAAGATTTGCCAAGTTTTCAAATTATTTTTGAACCAAGCATAGAGTTTGGAGGACATGTCAGCTTTCAATAGTCCAAAAGGTGTCACTTGTGAAGGACCATTTCATTTTATATGGGATGTAGGTGAGATACAAAGCTTATAGATCTCAGCATTTGAAAACATTTAAAGCTTTGTAATTAAGGTAGCTTTGTTTTCACTGTACAATGTGCCCACCTGCCATCAGTCTAACAGACAAGTGTACTAAGATTACAATTGGCAGTGACACAACAGCTTATAGATTTGGAAAAAGGGGGCAGATTTCATCTCTATCAGATGAAAAAGAACATATACAGTATATTAAGAGTTAATTGGTAAGAAAAAAGGAGGAAGAAAGGGGGTGGCAGATGTTGTGTGTAAAGGAACATAACTATAAAATAGATAGATAGATAGATAGATAGATAGATAGATAGATAGATAGATAGATAGATAGATGAAAAATATTTAGAAAATAGTAAGTATAAGCCAAAACCATTGTTAACCTTCAGGGTCCCTATTCTTCCAATACTGTAGTCTCATATTAATTTAGCAGGCAGACATTTAACTATGCTGCCATACGTGTGGCTGTCCATGTCCAGTATGAGGAGCTGTCCTCACCCCATAACCTTGGTGTAATCCACACAGTGCACAGCTCTATTGCACAGAAACCATTTTACACAATGGCAGACTAAGGCTAGGTTAATGGTGTGCAATGCCAATTTAACCATCCCTGCACGCCCTCTTTTAACCAAGGCTTTAGACAGACTGTGCTATTCCAACCCTAAACAGCCAGCTTCTTCAATGCACATGCTGTCCCTTGCATTTGTTGTAATTAGATCATCAAGGTCAAAGGATTCAAGACAGTGGGTGTTTAAGGCTGTAATTACACAGAAGGACTGAGACTTCAGTTAAGCAGCAGCACGAAAGCAATTAAAAATGGCACTAGATGGATATGTAACATGTTGTGTGAAAACAGCCACAGAAAGAAAATAAACCAAAGAGCAAATTAGTGTATCTGTTCGCTCTTGTTTGCTTTCCTCTGTCTCCTCACACCAAACATGATGTGTTATAGCCAAAGGCCAGCTCCTGACTGCTTTCCCCTCAGCTCAGCTCTCTTGTGCTGTTTGTTTCCTGGGCGAGTTTTTCTTCTCCAATCTCTCATTTCTCCCTCCAGCACACAGCATTGTGCTCCAACCTTAATGAATAAATGTAAATGGCTGAGTTGAGTCTGTGACTGTACAATCATGTTGGGAAAATGTTTAATGCACCAAGCAAGTGTTGGAATGGGATAGAAACTGGCTGGATACCTGCCAGCAATTCACACGGAGGTAACACAAGGCAGATGATCAGGATTCATAAATATAATCAATAGCAGAAAGCATCGTATAAGAATCTGAAGGGTCAAGTTCAGACAGCAGTGGTATGACTTGATTAACACAAATGCTATTTAACTATTCTCAGATGAAGACTTTTATGCCACAGCCTCAAAACCTCTATTAAGACCCAGCCATAGTGTATTCAGGTCTACAGAGGTCACTACACTATTCAAGAGCAGTTCCCAAATAGATCTTTTATCTTCTCAGTTTCTGAACAAACGGCTTCTGTTTCATTTCTGACAGCTGTATATGGTTCTCCCTTAGCAATGGTTCCCTTCTGTATGGGGAAACTCAAAAAGAATGAAAAAGCTTCATGTGGTTATAGATTGATGCTCAGGGTTGGCTGACAGCAAAAATGCATGCCAAGATTGACACAAACTGATCTGTGAGGATTAACTTTGAGTTACAGTCATTCGTGCAAAGAATATAAAGACTAAAATCATCTTGGAGAGTTTGGGGAGTAGATTACAACAGTGCTTTTCCTGCCTGCAGATAAGAACCATCTGATTAGTTGAGCTTCAAAAACGATTCAGAAGAAATGGCTCATACAAGCATGAGTACAGTACTCTGGTGCTATTTATTTAAGCAAGCCATCTTTTTTCAGGGTTTCATGTGGGCTTGAACAAAAAAAGCTGTAGCTTGTTTACGGATTGATTCTTGGGGAAAAAAGAGCTGGCCAACAGCAGAGAGGTACTGGGCTCACAATCACCTGAAGTCCAAAGCATTTCTCCCTAATCATTTTCCAAACATACATTTCAATGGCTGTGTTAAGAAGCTTTAGACTGTTATTGGCTGCAATGAAAGACTGGTTGTTATACTCCAATAATGGAACAATGTGCTTTATAGATTAATCTAAGATTAAATTATTGGAGTAGCAGTAACAAAGGGACACTTCAGAGTTCTGCATATTCCTGGAACACACTTTATGATGTATGTAATATGGTCTTCTTGCACCTATTTGTGAATGTCCTATATGTCATTATAAAATCTTCTCTTTAGCTATTTGCAGCCTCCCTGGCTTCCCATGTTTCAAGAGTGGGTATCCCTAGAGCAGTGTTCCTCAACCTTAGCAGCTTGAAGATGTGTGGACTTCAACTCCCAGATTTCCCCAGCCAGAAATCTGGGAGGAAGTCCACACATCTTCAAGCTGCCAAGGTTGAGTAACACTGCCGTAGAGGATTCACCTAGAACAGCTCTTTTTGCCATCTTTGATACACCTCCCCGAGAAAAAAAAGAAAAATTCAAAGGAAATTCTCAAGCACGCTGAGAATAAGGAAGAGAATTAGAAACCTCTTTCCCACATGAAGAAAACATCTTGAAAATTGCAAGACAATTTTGCCATAGTATTACACAAACACCTGAGGGTATTCATTCTCTGGGAGAAAAATGAATGTCTGCAAGAAAAAGGCAATTGCAGAAAGGTATACTTTTAAAATTTCAAGTAAAATATTCTCTCAATATTTCAAAAGGGATAATTGATTATTTATCTCAGTCTAGCATCTGCCTATAATTACTGTACTATCTGGCAGTTCAAATTGGTTTAATTGTTTATTTATTCCATTTATACACTTCCTTCTTAGTCTGGCACATATTTGGGCTTAATACACACACACATGTGTGCGGACATGCACACAAACACACACACACACACAGACTAATGTTGGAAGAAGTGAATATTCAGATTAGATAATATATCAAGCTGCATGATCTGCATGTTGCCCAAACTTTGATATTGCTTTGTTTGTTTTCTGGGGACATTTGGGATCCATGTAATCTAAAAGAACTGCCCCAAATTATAGATATATGTTCTTTCAATTAAAAAAAAAGCAAATAGCAATTTTCTAGTACTGTTTAAAGAGGGAAGCATTGTTTCTCTGACATTATTATTTATCAACATTGTCATCTCATTTTAATTTAGTTCTTTTTCTCTTCTTGCTCTTATGTTATTTTTTGCATTTGAACTCATTCATCTGAGCCAGTGCCATAGTTTCGGTGGTTAATAACATACTTCAAGTTTCAAAAATGTCAAATATAACAACACATAAGGAATCTGGTTTAAGTCATCTCTGAAAATAGGACCCCATTGAGCTTTGCTAGTGCAACTGAAGTACAGAATAAGATTTGATGTTGGTTATGGATGTGTGTGTGTGTGTGTGTGTGTGTGTGTAATTAGGCTGTGATTTCAGAAGATTTGAAATATGTGATATAGAGGATTACTAGCCACACGGAAGACAAATATATTAGACATACAAAATATTAGGGATGTGCAAATCTTTCAAAAGAGATGTTTTAAAGCAGGGTTCCTCAACCTCAGCAACGTTAAGATGGGTGGACTTCAACTTTGAGAGTGGGAGTTGAAGTCCACACATCTTCAAGCTGCCAAGGTTGAGGAACACTGCCCTAGAGGATTCACCTAGAACAGCTCTTTTTGCCACCTTTGATTAAGCCCTCTTGGTTTTATATGGGGCAGATGTAGCTTGATGCCACAGGAATAAGTGTAAGAGAGAATTATCTAGATCTCTCTCACCTTTTAAGCTACCATGTCTGTCTTGGAAAACATCTTCTAGAGGCTGCATCTGACAGAATCACCAGCTGATGTTAAAGATAAAATAGTTAAAACAGCTTGAGAAACAGTTTCTTGCATTAGAGTAGGATGTGAATCACTCCCCCGGTTAAATCTATTTCAGCATAAATTTTAAAAATGATCCTGGATATTTATGGATTATTTCTTGTATAATTGAAGTTACCACATTTTAGAGCAGGTGTGGCCCATAAGGGACTTTTGCTTCTAATTCTACAGGTTATATTAATAACTCTAGGGCAATCAACACCCTTTCAGGACTTTACTTTTTCTCTCTGCTCTTAATGGAAATAACAGCTCCATATGGAATAAGGAATATACATCTTTTCTCTTAGTAGCACCTAGGATGAAAATGAGAAAACATTGGAAATCCAACATTATGTTTTCATTTTAGCAATAGAATATAGAAAATTGCTTTCAACTGATATTCAGACTGAAGAAACTAAAAAAGGCCCACAAAAACAGACAATAAGAATGTGGTATCTCATATACTGTAAGAAATATTTATAAATCAAACTTTAGCACATCAGATTATATGGAAAAGTATTTTCTAAGATTGAGCTTTGGTATTTGAATAACAAGTTTTCTTTATGATCAGTTGTATATTACTTGCAGAGGTATCTCTAGGGTGAGTCAAGAGGGGGGGGGGGACAAATCACGATGCAAGCACCTCCTCTTATGTACATGAATTGTTATGTCACACATACAAATGAAAATGGTGAAATTTGTATCACAAAGGTGCAACACTGCTTTATTTTGCTTAGAACAGTGAAGTGTGTGTTCTGGTTGCACGGTATGAAAAAACCCCATTTAAGTGGGTTCTTTTTGTTCATAATTATTTGTTATAAAATTTTACTATAAATCCTTACTAATTCCACTTACCTAAATTTTAAGTGGTAGATTCATAGTTTATTCATACAACTCATAGTTTATTCATAGCTGCATGAGTTTTTAGGACCAGTGATATTTTACTCTTTATTCTGCCTCTTCCTAATGTTACAGATTATTTGCATGGTGCACGCTAAAAAAATAATTATCTAAATAGTACTGCACCATTCAGTGTGATAAAAATATTATTGCAGTAATGCAAAACAAAAACAAAAACTTTATCTCTACCTGACCAAATAAACAAGGAAAGGAAACCAAACATCGTCATACACAGCAATATTCCTTATGTAATAAATACAGTGAAGACAGAAAGCTGCAGGGGTTTAATTCCTCCTTCAAGGGAAAGATACGAGCAAAGTAATAAAACTATACAGACCAGCAGCCCATAGTTAGGCTGCTTACTGCAAATTGGGTGGAGATTCCCTTACTGTGCATCTCCTAATCATGTATAGCTCAACCATATGGGATAACTGAATGCACACCCAGTCAATTTCTGTCCGTACAGTGGGGTTATCTAAACATTACTCAGTTGCACAGGAGATGGGATTTAAGCATATCATTTTTCTCTCTGGAACGGGGGTAAGGAATTTATTTTACCCAAAGGAACACATTGCCTTTGGGTAGGTACATCAGGGGCTGCATTGCAGCAGGATATGAGACCACAGCCAAGCATGGGTATGGCTACTGCCCCAAATAATATAGGACATCTTGTTGCAGGTACGTGACCATCAATGTGCTTTCTCATACCCGTACCAGTTAGATTTTAAAGCACTCTCTGTTGGTGACAGTGGAGGTATTTAAAGCCTGAATGCATTAGGGGTGGGGGTGATTCTTTGATCACCCAGCACTTTGCCTCATTTAAAATGTCATATTGTAATGACAATGGGGGGTACTATATCAGGCTGAAATCTGTAGTCTAATTTTGCAAACATTTTCTCCTGTTATGAAATTTATGGTTTTCTTTTATTGGAATAGTTTAAAATTTATTTCATGTGGTGTTTTTGAACTACTGCAAGATAGTACAGTTGGTACTTTTTCTGTTGCATGTCTTTCTATCATTCTGCAGCTCTGTTGCTGGAAATGTACAGTATCCTGATGGCTAAAGAAGCACTACTGGAGAAGTTCCCTTTAGAGACTCATAGAAAGATGCTTGTACAGGGGAAGTTCAAGGCATTACCCTTCCCCCACTTCTGCCTTATAACTGAAGTAAGTACCTCCGGCCCATGCCCCATGACACACATGAGGATCCTGCTGTAGTCCTAAAGACTGTAACGAGAATAGAGTTAAGTCCTCATAATTCCTATCTATGCATGATCTGCTACAAAGCTGTGAATCATCCAACACATATTAAAAGTTCCCATAGCAGAAGAAGGGTCAAGTAGCAAGGAGAGAAAGAGGCAAATCTATAAGCCAAAGTAGGGAAATGCAACTAGTTGAACTTAATTTCCTGAGTTGCTGCTGTCAAGGATAGGGGCCAATATCTCACTCCACCACTGTTTATTAGGAATTACTCAGTCTTACTTCAGGCCATTTCCAGCAAGCATTAGTTATGAGGAGAGTGCTTGACCTCCTATCATTCTGGGGGACTGCCTAGTCATAGGGCTGTTCCCTCTAAGGTGTGCTTTATTTTGCCATTCTCCTCAAAAATGTGCATTACTTTATATGAGGTCTGTTACATATTCCCATCAATTTTGGAAAATCATGGATTTTGACAACAAATCACCATGAACTGCAAAACAATTTCCTGCTGTTTTTCAGTAGAAAACAACAGGAAATAGGTGTGCAAGCTTTCATTTAGGGTGGGTTTTTGTTGTTGTTGATGATCCTCTGAGTCAGTCTTGACTCTGGATGACTTCATGGAGAAGTCTATGCAGTTTTTTTGGCAACAAATCCCAACAAGTGATTTGCCATTACTTTTTCTGGAATGTTTTTCTCTCAGTCTAGGGCTAAGAGAAAGTGATGCACCCAAAGTCACTTAAGGGAGGACTAAACCAGCATCTGCAATCACTACACCAAATGGGTCCTCTCATGTAGGTTTAACATACCTTCAATCTCTAAACAATCCTCTCCCGACCGTTACCCTCAGCTGCCTCTCCAAAGGAGAAAAATAAGACCTTTGGCTGTTAAAAGACTCCTTACCCATAGTTAATAATGAATCACATAATGAAGAAACACTCAGACTGTTTTGTGAACATTGTATTGAAATTATCCTCAGTTGTTTCTTGCCAAATGTCAGGTAGATTAAAGTTTTCGTCTCCCTCCAGCCTCCCCCCCAATAAACTCTCTTTTAGAGCTGCATACAAAGAAATGTTTAATATAAAACTTCCCTATAAATGGAAACAAAACAACAGCCGTTCAGAAGTGCTGCCAAAACACCTATTTTTATTGCAGGTAACAAAAACACCTATGTTCCAAACCTCAAGTGATTAAGGCACCCAACCCCTTAAAATATGTACTGCTTCTGATAAATGTGTATTTGCAGCAAGTGTCCTTATACTGCAAACCTAGGAGATCAATGTTCTCCTGCCTTGGGTGAGGAGCTGGTTTGGGTGACTTTGCCATGAAGATTTGACATCAGAGGCTATATCTAGCTCTAATTCTGTTCTTGATTTTGGGGTGTTTTTACTGGCATTGCAATATTTTTCTGAAAAAGCACGAAAGCCATTTTTAAAGACTGAAACAGATTTATGTGCTAAAAGAGGGAAATAAGAGGCATCTGAGGTTTTATGGATCAAATACATCTTTACAGCCTGTCAGAATTATTTGTGCATGAAACTCATCTGCATAAAAATAATTCTCCCAGTTGGAGATTATATTTTTACATTCATTCCATTAATATCCCTTCATAACCCAGTAAGACCCTTGGAGGCTTGCAACATATAAACAACTTCTAAAACAACAATAAAAAGAAAAATCACAATAAATCAAGAAAGTGATAGAAAAAATAATGATGATGAATAATAAATTTAGTACCCTTTATGATACCCTTAATGTGAGAGGCAAGTTCAGGATAGATGCTGAATAAATTTAATATATTAAATATTTTAATTTAGATATTAAAATCATATTATCTGAAAATCTCACTCTCAAACATAAAAAGTAGATGAGGTTGAAATATTCACAGAACCTGATCAGATTCATAAATTTGATAATATAGTTGTTTTATACTTTTAGAAGACAATCTAAAACTAGGCCATTGATACCTTCCTCCTGATATTCATAAATACATGCTAGTACGTGCTCTGTCATTTCTTTTTAATAACCTTTTTTCTATTAAAACTGAGAGTGTTTTCTTTCACTTACGCTGCTGCAGTCTCACATCACAAGGTGACTTCTTTCTTCTCATGCATCAAGTATAAAGCCAAAATCTCTCTTTGTTTTGTTCTTCTACATAGAAATTGTTGACAACTTACAATGCCTCATATAAAGATAATCATATCCTATTTACCCACTGTCATCACTCTTTCTGCCAGTGAATTCAACTGATGAGTGAATGGGAATGTAGTCAGAAAGGGTAACTAAAAATAGAAATGAAATGTCAGCAGGCTTGGGAAATCCCAAATCCGTCCCTTTCCTGCCCCTGCCCACCCCCCCACCCCCCACAATGATATTTGCTGAATACAAATCTCTTTTTTGGGTGAGAATATCAAGCATAACATCTCAGTAAGTATTGAACTGGCCAGAGAATGCTGAGTGTTTATTTTTTTGTGTATAATAGAGAGTAAAAGAGTAAAAGAGGGATAGAGAAAATTGGGGGTAGAGGTGAGAAAATATATAAAATATTTTTAAAGACCTTTTTAAAGTTGGAGGATTACAAAGGAACACTACATATTTCCACATTTTGTTGGACTTGTTTCCTCTATTAGTGACTTTCATAAGCAAATACCAATTGTTACACTGGAAAAAAAAAACTTGCTAAAGAGAGAACTCTTTATATAGATGGGGTGGTGAATGGAAGAGAGCAAATGTGCAGAGAAGAAATACAGACATAAGGAATCAACTTTGCAAAGCTGCCCACTTACTGGATAAAGCAACTTGCAGGTGCTGAAGGAACAACTGAGGCAAGAATCAGTAAGTCCTATCCAACTAGCAATAAACTTCCATCAGAATGAACATACACAGAATTGGGCTACACGTTCTATTGAAATCAAAAGTCTGTGACTCTCTTGGGTTAATCTTAATCCTAGAAATCAGCAAGACAACCAACAATATCATGTAACTGGAATTATCTTCCTATGAATTAGACAAAGTGCATCCTAATAGAGTAGTGAGTGCTACTGCCCAGTTAGGCGGATATCCTGAGTTGCAATATCAGGTATACCACTAGATGGCAGCAAAGGATGTGCATTTTTCATATTCTTTTTCTACCATCTGTTGGTCATTTGGATTATTGCAGCTCAGAAATGCTAACCCTACACCTAGAGTGTGGCTTGTAAACTACTCTGCAGTGTATCAAAGGTAAAGCTGGTAGATAGTTGTGGAATAGTAACAGATAGCTAGATTTTTCTTTGATAAAATATTATCATCAATATCCCATGTTTTCTCCTAGCCCTATGCTGACCTGTGTTGTGATGAGAGTAGAAGTGACATGGGCAAGATTAAAATTCCTTTTGTGTGGAACAAAAAGTATATTGTAAGCTTTTCAGTATGCATACATACCCATCTCACCATTCCTTTGCTAAAAACAAACAAAAGAAATTAAAGACAGGGAAAAGTTAAAAAAAGAAAAAGTCCAGTTCATACCAGCATTATTCTCTCAGTATCTTTCTGTCCTTGCATGCCATTCTTGCTCCCACCATGCCTACACATCCATTCATACATTGCTGTTCTTTAAATTTCTCATCTCCCTCCATCCAACCACAACTTTCTTTTCCTTCCCCTTCAGTCCTCATTCATTCTTGACCCTACCTCTTCTTGAGTTATTGCACACAGTACTAAAGTACCCCATTCTCACTACATTCAACTTTCTTCTTTACTAAAAGAAGCTATTTTTGCTTCTTTTAGTAAACATTCATCCCTCACAACATACCACATAGTACGCACTACCTTGCTGCCAGCATTTATATATCTTAAATTTTGGCCATTCATTTTCCTGTCTTTAGTAAACATTCTAGTAAGGTACAGATTTACCCACTTGGTCTAATTTTTTGCCATGTACATGTAACATGCAATTGTTCATTCCATTTTCCCCTGTTCATTCCATTTTCAAGTATCTTTATTTTTAATATACTAATTTTCAGATTCATATTCCCTGTTGCATCATATGTTCTAACATTTGCTGGGGATCACTTCAGTTTTCAGCCAACAGTACAGGATCATCTGCATATAAAAGGATAGGCACAGTCACATCTCTGATCAACACACCTGAATGTCAGCATAAGCTTTTCTTATACATTTGTTGATAAATAAATGAAAGAACAAAGGAGACATTGCACAATTACATCATGGGGGGGGGGGAAGCAATGTTAGGCAAAACACAGAAAAGGTGTAAGAAATAGACAAAGATATTAAAGGCCTGAGAAAAGAACAAGAAAACATAGCTAAACTAGTTTACACATGTTCCAATCATTCACTCATTTTCCCTGTCAAACAGAAACAAATACCTGTGATACATTGTTAGTTATTCATACTCCTTGTTCCATCATGCAGTTTATTTAATATTCACTGCAAATCATGAGGGTTCTCAGCCAACAACACAGCATTATCTGCATACAAAAGTATACATCTTTGCACACCCATGACAACACATCTCTAATGACACCACGAGCATTTCTTATATATGTATCCATACATACAGTACATTAAACTATCAAAGGGACATCACACATCCTTCTCTTACTCCCTGCTCAATCTGACACATTTTCTAAGCATTTCATTTATTCTCATAATGCTTTGCTTCCATCAAGTATTTTTCTTACCACATTCAGCAACCAAACATCAACTCCATACAGGTAGTCCTTGCTTAGCGAGCAGAATTGGGACCAGCGACTCTGTTGCTAAGCACCGTGGTTGCTAAGCGGAAAATTTCATGACCATGCAATAGGTTTACAACATCACTTCCCATTCTGTCATTAAGTGAATCATTGTGGTTGTTAAATGAAACATCACATGACCGTGACTTGCAATTTTATTTCCGCATTCTCCATTAACTCTGCTTGTTGGAAGTCAGTTCTGAAGCACGCAAATGGCGATCACGTGACCACAGGACATTGCAGCAGTCGTAAATGCAAGGACTGGTCACAAAGCTTTTTTTTTTTTTTTTACACAGTTGTAACTTCAAACAGTTGCTAAATGGGATAGTCGATAAGCAAGTACTACCTGTATTTCAAAATTCAAGCCTAGTCATTTTATTATAATGATATATATACACACATACATATAAATTATAAATTATAAATTTCCAGTTTGATGTAGGGATTAAGGTATCAGGCTTAGAAACCAGGAGTCCATGAGTTCCAGTCCCACCTTAGGCATGAAGCCAGCTGGGTGACCTTGGACCAGTCCCTCTCTCTTAACCCTGGGAAGCAGGCAATGGCAAACCACTTCCAAAAAACCTTGCCAAGAAAACTGCAGGGACTTGTCCAGGCAGTCCAGGAAGTCACCAGGAGTCAAAAACTGACTCAAAGGCATGTATGTATGTATGCATGTATGAATATATATGTTATAAAGAAACATACAATAATTTTTTTTCTCACATTTTTATATTTCTCAGTGAAGAACAAAAGTTCTGGTCTTCACTCATCATGTTTGGCATACAGTCTTAACTCACTCCCAATTTTTTCTCTTTCTCATCTCTTGTATCTTTTCTATCAGAATTCTTCCACATAGCTTTCCAGACACATTTAACAAACTGATTTGTCTGTAGGATTTGCATTCATTTTTGTGACTGTTCTGTTTGGAACAATAACAGCATTCTTCCAATTGTCAGGCACAGTTGCAGATTTTACACATTTAAATAAACCATTCCATAATCTAACATTTATATTATAACATTTCTCCGGTCACACCATCTATTCCTACAGCTTTACCATTTTTCAGCCTTCATATAGAATTTAACACTTATTTTTCATTTTTTCTTGGATGGTAACATTTATAGCATTGATTCAGTTCCATTCTTCAACACATTATATATATATATATATATATTTCTAAATTATTCATTCCAGCATCCCCTCATTTCAATTTCATTTCAAATCATTTCATCACTTTTTAAATAACTCCATTCACTTCCTTGAAGTATCTTTGTTTAGTCCTTTTAACCTACCTGACTGCATAATCTTATACCTCCAAATTGCTTTGCATTTTCTCTGCCTCTTTTAATCTCAACCATTTCTTGCATATTCTGACTACATTCTTTATAACTATCTTTTTTTCCTCTTATTGTCATTTTTCCTTTTTTTTTTTTTTTTACATTTTCTCCTCTTACAATCCAAGTTGCAGTCTTCCATATGTCATGGTCATCAGTAGATTACCCCATAGATGTTGACCTCACCACCCATCATGGCTCTGGTCAATAAATTATCTGTCATAATGCATTTTAGTAAAATTGAGAAAGTATAGATTAAGTTTCTAGCCTTTTCTGAACCTGTGCCATGTGCAGCAATCTGTTTTGGTACATTTGGGTCAGTGTGCCACAAGCACAGTCAAAGGCACAACCCCAAGCATATTCATACTATTCTAAGCAAGCTAGGATATCTAAGGTAGAGACTGCCTTGCAAGCTGAAGTATTGTTGCCCCCAGTGAGAAGATACATGCAGCATACTGGCACACATTTAGAATGCATAATGTAAATCTGATAAATAGTCTACAGTGGGCAAAAAAGTATTTAGTCAGCCACCAACTGTGCAAGTTCTCCCACTTAAAAAGATGAGAGAGGCCTGTAATTTTCATCATAGGTATACCTCAACTATGAGAGACAAAATGGGGGAAAAATCCAGAAAATCACATTGTCTGATTTTTAAAGAATTTATTTGCAAATCATGGTGGAAAATAAGTATTTGGTCAATATCAAAAGTTCATCTCAATACTTTGTTATATATCCTTTGTTATCAATGACAGAGGTCAAACGTTTTCTGTAAGTCTTCACAAGGTTTTCACACACTGTTGCTGGTATTTTGGCCCATTCCTCCATGCAGATCTCCTCTAGAGCAGTGATGTTTTGGGGCTGTCGCTGGGCAACACGGACTTTCAACTCCCTCCAAAGGTTTTCCATGGGGTTGAGATCTGGAGACTGGCTAGGCCACTCCAGGACCTTGAAATACTTCTTACGAAGCCATTCCTTCGTTGCCTGGGCAGTGTGTTTGGGATCATTGTCATGCTGAAAGACCCAGCCACATTTCATCTTCAATGCCCTTGCTGATGGAAGGAGGTGTTCACTCAAAATCTCACAATACATGGCCCATTCATTCTTTCCTTTACATGGATCAGTCGTCCTGGTCCCTTTGCAGAAAAACAGCCCCAAAGCATGATGTTTCCACCCCCATGCTTCACAGTAGGTATGGTGTTCTTTGGATGCAACTCAGCATTCTCTCTCCTCCAAACACAACGAGTTGAGTTTAGACCAAAACATTCTACTTTGGTTTCATCTGACCATATGACATTCTCCCAATCCTCTTCTGGATCATCCAAATGCTCTCTAGCAAACTTCAGACAGGCCCAGACATGTACTGGCTTAAGCAGGGGGACACGTCTGGCACTGCAGGATTTGAGTCCCTGGCAGCATAGTGTGTTACTGATGGTAGCCTTTGTTACTTTGGTCCCAGCTCTCTGCAGGTCATTCACTAGGTCCCCCTGTGTGGTTCTGGGATTTTTGCTCACCATTCTTGTGATCATTTTGACCCCACAGGGTGAGATCTTGCGTGGAGCCCCAGATCAAGGGAGATTATCAGTGGTCTTGTATGTCTTCCATTTTCTAATTATTGCTCCCACAGTTGATTTCTTCACACCAAGCTGCTTGCCTATTGCAGATTCAGTCTTCCCAGCCTGGTGCAGGTCTACAATGTTGTTTCTGGTGTCCTTTGGCAGCTCTTTGGTCTTGGGCATAATGGAATTTGGAATGTGACTGTTTGAGGTTGTGGACAGGTGTCTTTTATACTGATAACAAGGTCAAACAGGTGCCATTACTACAGGTAACGAGTGGAGGACAGAGGAGCCTCTTAAAGAAGTAGTTACAGGTCTGTGAGAGCCAGACATCTTGCTTGTTTGTAGGTGACCAAATACTTATTTTCCACCATGATTTGCAAATAAATTCTTTAAAAATCAGACAATGTGATTTTCTGGATTTTTTTCCCAATTTTGTCTCTCATAGTTGAGGTATACCTATGATGAAAATTACAGGCCTCTCTCATCTTTTTAAGTGGGAGAACTTGCACAATTGGTGGCTGACTAAATACTTTTTTGCCCCACTGTATAGTCAATAAATACATAAATAGAATTGTTCAATAGTAATGATATTTTGTCACCTTCAGGCAGTCTATATGCATTTCCTTTTACCTCTAAGTCTTTGTTCTTGTATTCTAATGTCTTCACTTATGTGCTGGAATTTTCAGGACATAGTTCCTATTCTTATCAGACAGAGAACAGCAAGAAGCTGATATTTGTCCTTAAAAAGGAACAAAAATTAATATCATGTATGAGGACAGGCTAGAACCAACAGTCTGTTACTGTATATGCAGGGAGGGTTTAAAATATGAGCCAAGCATCTTCCTAACATTCTCTCTCTCTCTCTCTCTCTCTCTCTCTCTCTCTCTCTCTATATATATATATATATATATATATATATCTTTTGTGTCAGAGAAAGCTGCAGTAGTGGCATTAATTACTACACAGTGAACTTGATTTTATTAGAGCATGTGTCCCATGCTCTTTCTTTCAAATGCCAGGACAAAAGGATTCCTAACCCCTTTCAACATTAACAACTCTCTAGTGGAACACTGCTGTTTTATTGCTGTCTGATGGGCTTTGAAGCATATCTAAATTTAATGGAGAGCAAAATGAGGAATTATAAATAATAAATGGCATTGGAAACAAAAGCTGTAGTAATCTTACTCTCCTTGAATGTGGATAGCAATTCAATATCCTCCTTTAATATTACTATTATGAAATTTTCAAATGCTCTCTAGTGTGCTGGCCTCATAAAATTGTGTAGATTACAAAACAAGTCTGGGCATTTGGCAAAAGAACATTTTCATGAGTTTTCCACCTCTGTTTTTGCTGTCACCAGTTGGCTCAAGGCAACTGACCAGAATGAGCAACAGGGAAGCCTTTTTCTATCTATTAAATTATTTATATGGGATGGGGGTGAAAACTAAGAAGTCCTGTTCTTCTAATCTATTGAAAGGCTTGAGCTACCATAGTACTTATAAAACAGTGGTGAAGTAAAAAGTGAAAAATCCCTCCAAAACAGTTTAGCCTTTAGCTCTGAACTCAGTAGGAAAGAACATGACAATATAAAAACTCTGCTAGGTAGAACAAAGGCCAGCTAGTCCAGAATTCTGTTTGCTGAAGTGAAATAATAGATGCCAACTGGAAATCCACAAGAAGGACATGAATGCAATGGTACCCCCTACTGCTGTTTCCAAGTAACTGGTACTGAGAAGTATGCTTTCTTTGATCCCTGGTAATATGCAGCCATCATAGTAGACACAGAGATTATTATAGTCAATGAATTTATTCAATCTGTATTTAAAGCTGAATAAGTTGGTAGACATCACCAAGTCTTGTGGTAGCGAATTCCCAGTTTTAACTCTGTGCTTTGTGTAAAAACATTTTGGTTTTTTCCCATCCTGAATGTCTCACCATTTGGCTTTAGTGTTAAGTTGTTGTCTACTTTCTATATTCTGTCATGGTACCTAGTTCTATGAGGTGGGGGAGGGGGAGAGTTCCTCAAAATTTACTATTCTATCTCCTTCACCAATTTGATTGCTTCACAGTCACATGCACACACACACACACTGATCCAGTATGACTGTGGCCTTTGTAGGATATGTAAGCACACCATTTAAAATATCCTAAGAGGTATTCCAGATGACTCTGGAAATTCACAAATAGGTTATGAAGATGATGGTCATTCCCGAGTATTTATCCCCACCATCTGTTATTCTAATGTACAATACTTTTACATTTATATTTCCTAAACAGAAACTATTACATTAAACAAAGGAATATCTGATATGTCTAAACAGTTACTGTGTTAAAAACAACCCCATAGCAAGCCTGTTATAACCACTATACTGCTTTGTCCTTCATGGAATAGGCCTGAGAGCATCCTTGTGTGAAGGGCAGCCTCTTAGCAGAACAACTTCACCTTCTCAGCCTGTGTAATTGCCACGCTGGTCTAAAAATAGCTTTCTAGAAAATATGTAGGAAGCAATGAAAATACTTAGAGAAGATTTTTATTGCTTTGAGCATTTCAGTTTAGGGAATCTCTCAGCTTTAAATCAAGCACATGGGGGGACCAATAATATATAACAGAAAGCCACAACAGGTCTATTACATAAGGTAGGTGTTCTTCGGAGAGTTTCACATGCCTTAAATGATTAAGATCCTAGTAAGGTGGTGATAAAGGTGCCTGCAGCATTACAGAAACTAAC
This sequence comes from Python bivittatus, assembly GCF_059951505.1. Lineage (NCBI taxonomy): Eukaryota > Metazoa > Chordata > Lepidosauria > Squamata > Pythonidae > Python > Python bivittatus. Next base: position 56,113,719 of record NW_028277088.1, read on the forward strand.
TAGCAGTAAAAGAAGCAGAAATCCATGGCAAATAATAGATAAGAGTATTGGGAGATAAATGAATTCAAAGCCCCACTGAGCCATGAAATCTCTAGGTGATAAATTAAGATAATCAGGAGTTCTGTAAGGGCTAAAAATATGAACTGGATGGCTTTTCACATTCAAACATAATATGTACCTCTGCCCTTGAAAGAAATTAGGTGGCAACAAGGTTAGAGATAGGAAACTTTAGTTAGTGGAATTCTTATAAATACGCTCAATATTCATAAATATTTAGTATGTTTATTCTGTTCTGGTTTTAGTAGGCAAAATGCAGTAGCATTTCTACTGCCAAATTATGGGAGCTTAATCTAAAGAAAGACATCAGTTAGAGAAAAGTTAGCTGAGTGGCACAAAAGGAATGGTCGAGTGGCACACCATCTATTTAATGAATAGAATGAATACCTCTGCTTTCCTTGCTGTTTAAACTCTGGAAAATTCTTAATCAATGGATCAGTTCAGGTCCTTTTCCACATTCACTGCTTACTGAAGAGTATAGATGCCCTCTCCAGCTCACCCTTCGATTGCTTTCCCAATTGCTTGATCCCACTATATAAGAATCCATGGGGAAAAGAGAGAGGGGAATGATGACATGCACATGAGGACATCATAGCTGCTAGTTATGGACACCACTGCTGCAATACTGTCCAGACATTGCAAATGAACATTTGTCCAAACAGCTCATTATACTCATGAAGGATCTGCACAATTTGGAAGCCAGTGGCCAGGCAAGGGGTGGGAAATCATGGTCAAAATTCCCAGTCACAGGCAAGGGAATGTATGGTACAGGAGGGTAAGAGGCCAGTGGAGAAGGAGGAAGATCAGGCATTTTATGGATTCTAGTTGCCTTGTCCTCAGGTCTTGTGGTGGTATTGGTTAAAGGCCAGACTGATATATGACCACATTCACCCATACATTAAGAGTGAATGAAGATGTGGGATTTTGTCCTGTATGTACGCTCATCTATTAAATGTTGCCATATCTTGTTTTATTGCCCTTTCTGTAGATATAACTTGTTTTTATTATGCTTTGCATTTGAAGTTTTGTTTCTTTGTCTGTTTTGTTATGCTTTACTTAATAAATTCTTTTAGCTTTTACCACATTTATGTGTTTATTGCTTTTGGATCCACAAACCTCCTGCCCATATCATAGTAGAGCAAAACAAGGTTACATTGGTAATAGAATAGAATAGAAAAGAAATTGAGAAAGCTTGCTGTGGTCTACAGGAATTTCATCTCTCCAAGACTTTCTATTCATCAGATATCAGCTTTGAATGTTTGCATCAGGAATTGTGCATTCAAAATAGATCAGGGATCCACAACCAACCAGCAGTGCAGTAATGAATATAGGAACTGACAGGTATGATTTTGGGCTTATACTGAGGACTCCCAGGTTGTTGGTCTTGTGGGAGGAGAAATCTTAATGCTCATGTCAGAATTATTCAGTTTAGGGCAACTCAGGTATTAATGGATGCCATGACAACTGTGTGGCTGTCACAACATATTATACACTAGATTTAGTTTTCTCAGCTTGATTGGAAGACAGTAAAAATGCAGTATTTAATATCATCCCAATTCTTGTGCATCATTACCTGTTAAGATTCAATTCTTGCTGACTTTTCCTATCTATAAGGTTTAGTGGGTTTGCCTCTCTAAACTGGTTTTGCCCATAGATTAATGAATCCTAATTATTTTCAGAATGTGATAAGAGATCATCCAGTTGCCATGATAGGTGATTTTATACTGTAGAAGGTATAGTGAAGAGTTGTTGCACTCTTTAAGGAAATGGAGTCACATCCTCAAGGGGTTGGTATGAAAAATTTGCAAGAAACCTTGAAAGTAAGGTAATTTGCATTTGGCATAATATCCTTGAGTTTCAATTTTCCAGTTGAATTGAATGAGTTTCAGTTGAACATATAGCCAAATCTAGAAAAATATGAACTCATTCAACTACTTGTATTCTTAACTCTTGGACTTGTTACATATAAGGAAGGGATAGCTAATTGTATCCAGGAGATTTGAGACACAGTGTGATGCTAAAGGCAATATTCATCTAACCCTAAAAACCCATCCTGGATCCAGAAACAATGGCTAATTATAGATGGGTGCTAATAACACCATTTTTGATAAGATTCCCAGAAGAGTAGATGCCTACTAGTACCAAGGACTTTTAAATGACCGTGATTCTCCTTATTCAGTTTCATCCAGATTTGGACCCAATTTTGGGAGAGAGATTTCATTGGGATGCCCAAGAAAAAGTTAAGGGGAGTGGAACATTGTTTGTGGGGAGGGGGTCTCAACCACTTGTTACCTTCCAGTACTATAGGTAACTTCTTGGAATAGCTGGAATATCTCAGAAGAAAGGAGGAGAAAGGAAAAAGGGTACCACAAGATGTGGGAACACACTTTGGACCCCAGCACTGGTGAGAGATCCTAAGAGAAGTTTGAATGATTTGCACTTGTGTACTTTGGGTTTTAGTGAATAGAAATAGTGTAGTTGATCTTATCTACCAAACAGCAATAAGTATTTTTCTGGCATCTTTCCACTCCAATAAGACTTAGGAAACTCAACTTTTTGGTAATTATTATGTGTGAATATAAGTGTTCCCAAGTAGCAGCAAAAGGATGAGGCTTTCTTCTTTCTGCAATAATGCATTGATCACAATTCCCAGTAGATAAATAAATCAACAGATTAACTCATAGGAATGAGGCCATAAGTCAAGTCAACTAGGTTTTGAAATATTCTGTAATTTTTAGGTATATCTAAGTATAGGTTTGCTCTTTTTTATTTTAATAATACTGTCCTCAGTGCATATGACTGTCTCTCTGCTTGCTCATTGGCTTGAACAGTCTCTGCTCCAACAGTTCAGTAAAACAGAACAGTCAGTTTCCATCTCAATAAAGAATATGACAGATTATATAAGAACATGGTTCAGAAAAGTTGGATTTGGGGAAAATAAATAGGTACATTAAAAAAGTAAGTTACATTATATGTTTCAATTTCATTGTGCAAACAATGACAAGGAATGCCATATGAGTGCATATATTTTCATATAGCTTCACCCCTACTTGAATCCAGATTCTGTGAAGGCTCTTACTGGCATTCAAGTAAAAATAAGTAGAAATCCCATTCAGATTTTATAATGGGCTGTGAGAATAACCTTGGGAAACAGGAGGAAGAGCCAAAGCCTATACAATGGTCTGTTAAGAGAAATCTGAGTCCAAAGGAGGGATGGGGGTGGAGAAAGCATCTCAGAAGAGACCCTCCCTAATTCCATAAAGTTCCATAACCATAAAGGTGGTGGTAATGGGGAATGCTTTCTGACTTGTAAGACTCTGTTTCTGTAATCTTACAATAAAAGTAGTATTAACACTCATGGTTTTTGTTTCCTGTCTAGACTACCTCAAAGGGCTGACCTGTTTTCCATTTACATAGAAAGATTGGGTACTGAAAGGGCAGAGAACATAGAATCATAGACTTGAATTGAAGTTTAAAGGTTATCTAGTTCAACCCTTTGTTCAAAAAACTAGAGTAGTCTGATAGATAACCATCCAATTTCTTTTTAAATAACTTCAGTGAAGAACTCAACACTACATGTGGCAACTTTTTGTACTGGCTGACAGCTTATGAGGTCAGATTAATCTTGATGTTCACCCTGTTTACCTCTTTGTACTTTGAATCCATTGGTTCTGGACCTGCCTTCTGGGGCAATATAAAATTAGTCCACTTCCTCTTCCATATGACAACCCTTCAGATATGTAAAGACTGCCATCATACCTTTCCTTAGTCATTTATTTTCTAAGCTAAACTTACCCAGATCCTTTAACCATTCCATATTGGCCTTCTTTCTCACCATCTTAATAGTCCTCCTCTGAACTTGTTCCAATTTGTTACTCTCCTTTTTGAACTGTGATGACCATAACTGGACACGTCATAAATTTGACCATGTTCGAATAGACAATTACTTCCTGCAATTTGGACTAGATGATGATGATGATGATGATGATGATGATGATGATGATATATTAAATTTGCATGCTCCCCAACTCGCAACTATTCAGAGTGGCTCACGACAGTCAAATAGATATTACAATAAAATCAATAAATTAATGTTGTTGACTTGAGCGCAACTCCTGGGAAGGAGGGGCAGAGCACAGCTGAGCGCGGCAGAGAGCAGCAGGCTTGGGCGAGCAGCAGGCCTGGGAGAGCTCCAGTGTAGTTCCTGTGTGGAGTGGTGGGCCCCAGTGAGCTCCGGAGTGGGGTGGAGAGCTCTGGTGGATCCTGGCATGGGCGGTGACTCTCAGCAAGCCCTGGGACAATGTGGTGAGCCCCAAGGGGTGCTGGTGCAGGGTGGCGAGCCCACTGAGCTCTGAAGCAGTGTGGAGAGCCCTGGCAGGCCCTGGTGCAGGCAGCAACCTGTGGTGAGCCCCCAGAGGCATTGGTTCAGCATGGAGAGCCCACTGAGCCCTGGAGTGGAGCAGGGCAGCGAGCACTGATAAGCCCCCAGCAAGCTCTGGTGTGGTGCAGTGAGCTGCAACATGCTTTGGAGCGCAGAGAGCTGCAATGAGCCTTCAACTGGCTAGGTGAACTCCAACAGGTTCCAGTGTGGTGCAGCAAGCTGCAGTGAGTCTTGGTGAGCCCCAGTGTGGCGCAAAAAGCCCCAGCGAGCCCCAGCACAGCGCAACAAACTCCAGCAGGCCTTGATGTGGCATGTCACGCCCCAGGCGCAGCAGGCCTAGCAGGCCCCGACTTGGTTCAATGAGCCCTAGGCCTAGCAGCAGGCATGGCATGGCACAGCAAACCCGAACAGACACTGATGCAGCATATCGAACCCCAGGCCCAGCAGGTCCAGTAGGCCCTGACATGGCACAGCAAGCCCCAGGGAGCCCTGGAGTAGCGCTGCGAGTTCCAACAAGCCCTGGAGCCACATGGTGAGTCTGAATGAGCCCCGGAGCGATGCGGAAAACCCCAGTGAGCCCCTATGCGATGTGGGGATCTGGAGGCGTCTGGTGCCCTAGGAGCTTGGCAGTTTGGCAGCCATTAACAAGGACTGTTTTGGTGCAGTCATTCAACCAATTGAGAGTGCATCTAGCAATATTTTATCATTTGATTGAGGCAAGTATAATGGGGGATTCTATCAAAGGTTTTACTGCACTTTTACTGCACTGTCTACAGTACAGTGTTCCCCTGATCTACTAGAGTTAGTAACTCTCTTGAAGGTTAGTGTGGCACAATTTGTTTGTGACAAATCAATGCTGTCCTCTGTTAATTATGGTTTGCCTATCCAATGCCTCCAAACATGCTGTTTGACAATCTGTTTCAGGACCTTTGTCCAGTATAGATATCAAGCTGATGGCTGTTATATTCCATTGGGTCATCCTTATTCCCCCTTTTGAAGATGAGTACAATGTTTGCTTTTTCCTGGTCTTCTGTAGCCTTGCCAGTCTTCTTGGAGTTCTAAAGATTACTGAGACAGGTTCTGTGATCACCTCTGCTGGTTCCTTCAGGCCCTAGGATGTAAACTATCAGGGCCCAAAAACTTGAATTTGTTTAAATTAGCCAATTTCTCTTTTTCTTTCTCCTTGTCTATTTTAAGCTTCAGTTCCCTCCTTCCCCTAGTGGTGTAACAATGATCAGCTAGGACTTCATTTTCTCCTGCCATTTTACAAGTGCAAAACAGGTGTTAAGATGTTCTGCCTTCTCATAACCACCCATTACCAATATGCTGACGATACCCAGCTTTATATCTCCACCCCAGGCTGCCTGAGCGATGCCATGGATGTCCTATCCTAGTGTCTGGAGGCTGTGGGGGCCTGGATGGGGGACAACAGGCTTTGGCTCAACCCAAGCAAGACTGAGTGCCTTTGGGTGTTTGGACCTTCTGGTGCTGGCAACCTTCCATTGTGGGCCTTGGATGAGATGGCACTGCCTCAGGCAGACCCAGTGCGCAATCTGGGGGTCCTCCTGGACTTACAGCTCCTGCTGAAAGAGCAGGTGACAGCTATGGCTAGGGGGACCTTTGACACCTTCATGTTGAACACCAGCTGTGCCTGTTCCTGGATCAGGAGGCCCTGCTTACTGTCACTCATGCCCTCATGACCTCTCATCTGAACTACTGCAATGTGCTCTCATACAGCTGCCCTTGAAGAGAATTCGGAAGCTTCAATTGGTACAAAATGCAGCAACATGGATAGTAAATGGCACTGGTTATTTGGCACATATAACACCACTACTCCGTGAGCTGCACTGGTTGCCATTGTGCTTCCAGATGCAATTCATGGTGCTAGTTGTCACCTTTAAAATCCTTCATGGCTTAGGACCAGGTTACTTGAGGGACCGTCTCTCCCCACTTGTTTCTACCCATCCAATCTGGTCAGGCAGAATGGGCATGCTGCTTCTTATCAGCCAAAGAATGCTGGTTGGCGGAGCCTAGAAGATGTGCCTTTTCTGTCATAGTGCCCACCTTGTGGAACATTTTTCCTCCAGAGATCAGTATGACCCCAACATCACTGGCCTTTCATAAGGCCCTAAAGACCTAGTTCTGGGCCTGGGCCTAGAGCCCCGAGTGTGTGCTGGAACCCACTTCTTGGTTGTATTAGCGATTTAGTGATGTTTCTCAGCTGCTTTGTATTTTAATTTTTGTAAAATTGTAATTGGTTTTATTTTATTTTAATTCTGTTCTCTACCCAGAGTCACTTGTTGAAATGGGTGGCCATGTAAATTGAATAAATAAATAAATTCACCACCTTCTCCCCACAATGGACCTACACTCTCTTTGGATTTCCTTTTGTTTCTAACATTCCTAAACAACCTTAATTTGTCTTCCTTCCTTCCTTCCTTCCTTCCTTCCTTCCTTCCTTCCTTCCTTCCTTCCTTCCTTCCTTCCTTTCCCGCCCATCTCCCCCAGAGGGTGACTTTAGCTTTTCTGACACAGTTCCGACAGTTTCTAGTGACTAATCTGCATTCTTCAGCTATATGCCTTACGTTACATTTCCTATATGTGCCCCTTTTCTTGATGACATTTTACAGAGTTCTTTGTCTATCTGTACCATCCTCTTTAGAATTCTCCCATTTTGACTTCTTGTAGGAATTATTTGTGTTTAGACCTCTAGTCTCTCATTTTGTAAGATTTCCCATCCTTCCAGGACACTTCTCTCCTGCAAGGTTTCAAACCATTTGATCTGACCTACTTTCTCTTAGTGTTGATCAAACTCTGCTTTCTGAAGTCCAATATGCTTCTCAGTTCCTCTGCCCCTGGACATCATGAATTCAAGGATAACATCAACACTTTTTCCAAGGTACCAGCCTCCTGCACTTCTTCAACCAGTTATTCTGGGTTGATGAAGATTAGGTCCAGAATAGCAGACCACCTTATTTTTGGTTTCATCTTCTGACAAATGAAATTGTTAGTTAAGAGAAGACAAAAATTTACTGGACCTCTGATTAGGTTCCCAGCAGATTTCAGGATAACTGAAATCTTCCATTATCATGATTGCATGAATCTTTGAAAGATTTGTCATCTGATGTAGAAAGCCTTATTTATATCCTCTGCTAATGCAGGTGGACTATAATATATTCCCATCCCAGTATTACTTTTGAGGCTCTCTCCTTTTATTCTTACCCAATCACTGTCAAAAGGATTTCCATATTCAGATTTCTGAATTTCTGAATATTTTCCTCACATACAGCACAACACTTCCACACTCAATTCCTTTTGAATGTTGCAGCCTTACAGAGCTATGTACCAATCATAGGTATCATGGTTTTAGTGTTTCAGTGATGCCTATCACATCATATTTGTCTCCCTGAGAGAGACACTCTTGTTTTCCCTGCTTATTTCTAATATTCTGTGCATTAGTGAAGAAACATCAGAGGTTTTGAGTGTTACCATGTACTGTCTCTCTGGTGTAATTTCCTGTGAGACCCTGAGTCCCACCTAGGCCTCCTGCTTCATGTTGTGCTTTCTTGCCCCAGTCTGCATATTTAGTATATTTGGCTGCATATTTGCTTCTGGGCTTTTGCCATGTTCTCCTTTTTTCTAAATTAATTCCCTCCTGATGAAATTGACAAAGCACCCACTAAAAACTTACTTCCAAGTCTTTGGAAGATGTCACCAGTCTCTTCCTGGAATCCTTCATGAAGGCAGCATGGGCCATTGTTGTAGATTCCAGGATTTATACAGGGCTGCTTCAAAGCCAATTCATAAACTTCAGTTCTTGCAAAATTTATCTGCCCACTTGTCTGTGAAAGCTAGATATTTTGGGGCTTAATTTCATATCTCAGCTCATGGGCCTGATGGTTAGAATTATAGCATAGTACTTCAAATCCCAAGAGTCATTGCAACCAAACAAGAAGAGGCGTTGGGGAGGAGTGGTGAGAGGTATATAATAGAGGACAATGGTGGTGCTTGTCTCTAAAACCATTTTGCAGTTAGGAATTTGAGCTACAGCTTCCTGTGAAATTTGTGTTAAGACTAGCTAAGTTTAGTACACACTATTACTACTCACCTAAGAACACAAGTTCCGTCAATCTGATGCAACCAACAGAGTACATGACACTGATCTTTTCAGCAGTTTCTATGCTATGGAACTTCTTCCATCTGGAAATGAATTTAGTAAGTTTGTACAGGGACCACTGACCCTAATCTACTGTGTGGCCAGATCCTGAATAGTATAGCTAATCTCGCATCAGCTTGGAGAGTTTTCTGCTCAGAATCATTCTTGATTCAGGAGCAGAAATTGGTTAAAAAAAAATAGAGCAAAACCCACAAAATTGCAAAAATTACTACTTCTCAAGGTTTTTATTTTCTCCTTTGCAATGGTTACTACAACACAGCTATCTGCAAAGCCTCAGTGTAACATACATGAAGCAGGCTTAATTTGAAGATTTTGAATTGGGGCAGGGCAGGTTAGAAAGGTAATTCCTCCCTTAAGTAAATTAGCATCTGCCCCAATCCACACTACTTTGCATGTTTTAGTATATGATCTTCCATTTATATGATTTCTTTGGCTTATTTTAGCAAGAGAAATCTATTAAGCAACCATAAAATTTAAAAATTATGCATTAGATAGAGGGCAACGTTTCTGCATGGGACCCTATAAAAATATACCTTGGATTTTATTCAAGGCAAAATTCATTGCCAGTACGTATAAAACTCTCTGTGGAACATTTCACTCCTTTCAAAATTCTCTTTAACCTTTCATTGAAATCTCTGTCAATGTTTTGCTGGACTAGAACTGTCAAAAGTTTGGCACTGCTATTGTTCTATTTAAAAACTCAACTTCCTTCATATAGATGGATCTACCAGAGATTTATGAAAAAAAAAGAAAGAGCTGTAACCAATTAGAAACTTCTGTGGATAATGAAATCACACCTACTATTTTCCATGTCCTTAAATTTCAGCAGAACTATTCTGTTATTTCACTAAGCAATCAATGTATTCAGGTTACAATAGGGTCTATTGAAGCCAATGGGAAGAAATGAATATAAATGTTCCTTGAATAGCTTGATTAAATAATATTTTTCTCCTTTATTTGACTTTTGAAATGAAATCATGTGTTTTAAATAACCAGATAACAAGATAACTCATATGGAATGGCTACGAAAATGCAGATTGTACAAAATGTGCTCATAAAGCCAATGAAGGAAAGTAGTCTTGGAAGGAAGGAACGCAAGCAATATCTTGTACAGCACAATTTCAGGAAGCCCTAAGTGTCATTGTAGAAAGATTGGACCAATCAGGATGCCTTAGAATTCCTTTTCCTACCAAAATCCCTCCTTCAATTTTTATTTTATTTTATTATTTTATTTTTTGTGTCTTCAGGTCACTGTTGACTTCTGGCAACTGCCTGGCCAGGTCCCTGTAGTTTTCTTGGCAAGATTTCAGAAGTGATTTGCCATTGCCTGTTTCCTAGAGCTGAGAAAGAGTGATTGGCCCAAGGTCACCTAGCTGACTTTGTGCCTGAGGCAGGACCAGAAGTCATGGTCTCTGGGTTTCTAGCCTGATGCCTTAACCACTACACCAAACTGGCTCTCTCCTTCATTTTAGTAGGTGCTTAATAGCACTGAAAATACAACCTCTGAGACTTTTTTGACCCCTTTTTGGATGTGCAGAAAGATAAATAATGAAAGAATGGGCTGATCTATCTATTAAAGCATATCTTTGATCATCACCATCTTTAATGGTCTGTAAAAGCTTTGGAAACTTTACACAATATTTATTGCAATGATCAGAATTATTATTAGAGATAAGTATCTAAAGCAGATTTCATATTTTATAAAAGAACAGTCAACTCAGTGCAGGTCCTGCTGTGAGGAAGGTACAGTAGAAATATCCCACATTTTCCTGTACTTCCTGTTCTATCTGTAACATCACAATACCCCTACTAGGTTCTCTGAAATTTATGTAAGATATTTCCTTGAAGACAAAGACTCCAAAGTCATGTGACAAGTAGCAAAATTCTATTTGGTAGCTTCCAGGTGTGATATTGTCACATGGCAGAACAGAAAGTATAGGAAATCACTAGTCTTCCTTTTTATTATTGTCTATGGGTGCATTTTATATTGATTTTATCTAGTAACTAGTTTATTTTTTATTTTTTATTTATCATACATAATGAATTCATTATAATGGATAATGATTTGAGACCATAGTAACATTTACTGAATGTTTAAAGTCATGTGTATATATTATATGATGAAACAGTTGGGACAGAATCCTAAGGGGTACTGTATATGTAAGTGTGTTACTTAAACAAAGTTGGAGAACCTGTACATTTATAACTAATATTAATATTACCAACAGTGATTAACAGTTATATCTAGCACAACACTGGAAAACAGTAGAAATACCTAAACTGATATAGGACTGGTATATAGGACTGATATAGGATTGATATAAAGTAGGTTAGGATATTATGGGAATTTTTAATTTTTTTTAATCTGCACTCAGTCGTTACCGACCCTGCAGTGACTGCTTTGGACGAGTCCTTTGCAGTTTTCAAGGCAAGGTGTTTCGGAAGTGGTTTGCCAGTGCCTCCTTCCTAGAGCAGAGCCCAGCTGGCAAGCGCAGGAGGCGGGGTTTCCGTTGCTTCATGCCCTTTTTGGGTGAGCACGGTTGTGCTACCCAGCAACTGCTCCCGACTCCTTTTGCAAGGCGCCGCCAGCATTTTTCCTCCCACCGGAGTGAGAGTACCCATTTATCTACTCACGTGAGTTTTCGAACTGTTGGGTTGACAGGAACTGGGGAGGAAACAGGAGCTCACCCTGTTAACGCGAAGGCTGGACTCGAACCGCTGAAGCGTCGACCATTTCTGGCCAGCAACTTTCAGCGTCATTAAGCCGCTGTGCCACCACGTCCCCTTATTATGGGAATTAGAATTGCATGTAAAATTAAACTTAGTTTGGTAGATGCCAGCATATTTCAAGATAATTAATTCATGTAAAAATTGTCATTATTATTATTGTCATCTCAAATACATATGAGATGTATTAGTCTGGCTGTGGAGGAATTAGCATAGTCATAACGAAATGAGCTGTAAGTCAGAAATCCCTGGTTCAAATATGACCTCAGCCATGACCTCTCTAAGCAAATCTTAATTTTCAGATCCAAATTTCCCACATACAAAATAGATGCAACAGTGATCTATCTTATAGAGATGGTGCAGGGATTACTGGGAAAAGCATATACAGTGTACTGTATATAAATCCCTTTCATGCTAAATTGTTGGATGAAAAAAAAGGAAGCATCTAACAGTATCTCCCTACTGTGTCAAAAAAATTCTAATGAAGAAGTTCCTCTCAGTGCTATTTTTAATGCTAACTTAAAGGATGAACAAAAAATAGAAATTCTACAGGCTTTTTTTTTAAATGCAGGCATGAGAGAATTGTGAAGCTGCAGGCAAAAGGAAATCACTGAGGAAAAAATAGAAGTTTAATTAACAGTATAATTGGGTCTCAATTTCAGTCCAGTCCTTCATTAAAAGTCATTTCAGCCTCCTAGTAAAAGAAATCCGTTATTGCTATTACGCACTGGCAAATATCAAGACAAATCTAAAAACAGTGACCAGGCAGAAATGTAAGCAAATAAAATGAATAAAGTTTGGCTAATTACATAAAAAAAAAAAATCTGGAAAGAGGAGTGAGTTTTATACATTACTATAGTACCAGTACATTCTGCTTTGACTTTTATCTAGCATATACACAATATTAGATTTGTTCAATCTGCAGAAATTTGTGGAGAACTGAATACAATAATTCTGATCCAAACATCTCAAGTGAGGGGGCTCCCTGAGGTGGCAAAATGGTTTGGCACATTTCCACAGCAATGCCAAGCATGTTATGGAAAGAGACTTACTCATCCTTCCTATATTGTCATGTGGAGCTAATCTCTGCACGCATTCATATTGTATTCATAATTATGTTCTCTTTGCTTAATACACATTCTTTACTGGATTATAACTGCAAGGTAATCACACATCACTAGAAGAGATGCCACCTACCTGTGTCCCCCAAATAAGTTAAAACACAATACAGGTTTATGTAGAACTCAAATTTGTTACTGTACAGATATACATTTAGATGTAGTTGCAGTACATTAAGTAGAAATACATCAAATGACCATGGTGAGGATCGAGAAGCCAGCCTCTGGGGCAGCTTAGTCTACTGTCAGGAGGCGAAATGACTTTCAGGCCTCCATTCTCCCTTCCAAATTGAATTTGGACTGAACCACTTTCCAAAAGGAGCACACTGCCAGTATGAATCAAGTAGATTAGTGTCCCCCCCCCCAGTCCTATAACTTCAGCTGCTAACCTTCCATCCCTTGCCCCACTTTCATCCTCATACAGAAACATGTTACTATCTACACATGTGCCACTCTGAAAGACAGTGAACTATAGCATTTCTCTGCTAAAAGCCTAATTTCTTCCCCCAAGCGCTCTGTGCTGAATTGCCTTTTCTTCAGCTCACCACCCTGATTCTCTTTCTATAGGGTGTACATGGCAGAAGATATGATTTAAGTTACATTGACAGAGCATAGTGGTCAAATCTTCTGCATCTCAGAGATGCCCCACACGAAGTGAGAGCACCCTCAACATTTCCCTGCGAGATCAGTACTGGCAAGCACATCGTCTTTTAGGGAAGCTTGCATGGCATTACTGATCTTCTCACTGAGGTAGCCCTGAATTTCCCAGAAATAGTTTGTAAAATTAGGTGACAACTCTAATAAGTAGCCCAATGAATACCAAGAACAAATAAGAGAAATAAATTGATGCTGGAGCTACATTTTTTGTTATTCTGTTTTGAGGCATGCAAACAAACTAAAAGTAGAAAAATAGACCAACTTTAGCAAAATAATACTGAATTAAACCAGTATAAAGACAAGTCTGCTCTAATTCCTAGTGCACTACCCTTCTCTGTTATCTTCCTAGCAATACCAAGCTGAAATTTATTTTGCCCAGCTTTTGTTGAACATAAAAGTATATCCTAAACTGACTGGTCTGCCATTCATAAATACCCCAGCAAGTATTCTGAAAACCTCATTAATGTTTATTAAGCTGCATTGTCAAAGCTAAACTAAATGGTACTCATTGACTCCCTATAAATAGTACAACAGCTAATTCTTATCCTAGGGAGTGCATTTGCTGATTGGCAAATGATAAATATCTCATTTCCAAGTTCTTTGGAGCACTTGCATTGGCAACAACAATGATTATTTGATTAGTTTCTTCTTGGCAGATAATAAGTCCAAAATTTATTTACATGCTTAGATTTGATTGCCCATTACAGGTTAGCATATGAAGTCATTGTTATAATCACTGTTGTATTTCAAAATCTTGAAGTGTGGAATGGCTTCTGTTTGTTGAAATAGTCACTTAGCCATGTTCTCACTAAGCTATCTATTTGTTGCTATATGTTATTTAAAATGTTTAACCCGCATTTCTACTTAAAAAGTAGCTAAGAAGTTCATTTACAATGGTATAAAAATTCAACCTATGTTTTAAAAGACAGTAATAAAACACAGTGTACATATTTTCTGAAAAAAATAAAATATTAGCCTCTCGGAATAATGAGAAGATCAATTAAATAGAGCCAACAAAAACCAAATTTTCATGAAAGCCGAAAGCAGGACCTCAATGAGCTTCAGGGAGCAAGGAATACCATTAAGCGGGAGTGGTCACTGAGAAGATCTGCTTTCATGTGGATAATGCCCACTAAGGACCACAAGGAATGGGAAACCCAGTACAGTCCTTTATGTACTTTGGTCTGATTGTTTGGGACTAGTAAGAGCAAAACCAGTACTATGAATTAATAACCAATGCTACTCAATTAACAATGGTGTTATATGCTCTGATTTCTTAGACTCGGTCAAAATCAATCCATTTTAATTCCCATAGTTTTACACAAAAGACCCCAGTACCACTCTTCCTGAGAAAAGTTGTAGTTATTATAACAAATTTAGCAAAATATAAAGATGCATTTAAGCCAAACCTGGCTGCTGGGCACAACCCATGCAGTTTTTGTCAGAACCTGCATCACCCAACTATTGTTGTTTTCCATTGTATTGCATTCAATGGGAGTTGGATTGATTTGTTTCTGCCACTTGTAACTAAGGGGGGGGGGTGCTGTTAAAGGTTGTACTAGGAGTAGTAACGGGAGGTGGGAAGGAGTTTAACCATATATGGGCAATTTAGACTGGCCTGATTGCCAGCAAGGCAGCTGGGGCCCAAAGAGCCAGGAAGGAGCTCTGGTAGGAGGGGGAGGAAGGAAAGAGGTCACTACCAGGTGGAGAAGAATCGAGACGCCAGGCAGTAAGGGAAGGGGGGATAAATAGAGGGAAGTTTACCCAAGGCTTTAGTTTTAGCAATGTTCTGTTTGCAAGCTACATGTACCCCTTAATAAAGAAGTATTTTTCTGAACCAAGCCTGGTTGTGTGAGAATGCTTCTGAATTGGGTTTTGGACATCTTGGAATTGACAGTTTTCTTGACAAAAGTACAGGCATGGTTTGCTACATTGTCTTCTTCCATGATATTTCTCAACTTCCTAGTCTAGCCTTTTGCTCTGGGATTCCTGCTCAGAGTGAAAGCTTTCATAAGGTTCCTTTGGGAGGTAAACTCTCAAAACCTCTCCAAACAACAGATTCCTGCATCCTCTTAAAGACACAGTGTGGCTATATCAAGAGTCTCCCCACACCATCTGAGCATGCCTAGATATGCCCAAAAGACACCTCCACCAAGATTGCCAGTGAAAAAAGTCTCCCTCTAAGTAGTTTACCCATGCTTGATATGTAGCCAAATATTTTAACATGCTGTTTTATACTGTAAAAATTTTAGATAGCTTGGAAACTAAACAGGTAAAATATACAATTAAAAATAAAAGGAGTAAAAATAATGTGAGTTACTTTTCTTATTATAAAGATATTAGGTTGTCTAAATTTAGGAGAAATATGATTAGGATAAATGCTTGTTCAGCTTGGTTAAAAGCAGGATATTCATATGGAGAAATCCTGATGAAGCAAACACAATGCATTTCTAAAATATTATTTTAGTTTAGGTGAAAAGTGAAAGTAGAAAATATGCTGTTTCGGGGGATGTTGCTTTTGTTTTCTGAGTTGAACAATATTATTTTCCTATGTAACACTCAAGAACCCAAACCCAGAACATCAAATTGGACAAAAACAAAACAAAACAAAAAAAGGGGGTGGATGGGATACCAGTTATTTTTTATAGTGAGAATTTAACAGAGGGAATTCTGAGAAGAAAAATATTCTAATATATTCAGATATAATTTGTGTGTTTATTCAGAAGTCACCAGACCTTCAAATATGGAAAGGTCCTCTATAGTGATATACACTATCCTACCTTGTGGCATGTCACTACAAAACAATAATTACCAATAAACATGCACTATCAACTATTATATTTAGTTAAACAATTTTGAAAGAAAATAATTACAAGCACTTGAATGCTGTCTTCAGATAATTGATACTTTCCCAAAAGTGTACTATGTTTGTATATTCTTTGTAGCTCCTACAGATGCTGCTCTTTTCTTTTCATTTTTCTCCTGAATGAAATTTAGCTAAGAAATGAAATTAATAGACTCTCTTAACTGTCCTTTAAAAGTAGTCTCTGTTATAGCAACTTCCCCTCTTCCATCAAGGGAACAGAAACTGATATCAAGGGGCAATTAAAAGAGGTGATTCAAGGAGTAAATATATGTTATTTGTATTATCTATTTCTTATGTCCTTTTAATTAACTTTGGAAAGAAAGTAAAACCTCAGTGCTGGGAAGAACTGCGGTGTGAATACAACTGTACTGCATGGAACTCCCATTTTAACTCCATTTTATGGTTAAGTACAGAAAAATAATGGGTTGTGATATAAATATGGTTACTAGACATCCAGAAAAGGAGGACACGTCCTCCTTTTTGTCCTCATGTCCTCTGTTTGGCATAGCCTTAAAATCTAATACCGTACGTCCCACTTTTTGAGTATCTACAAGCTATCACTTCCTGAGCAGCTTTTTTCTGGGGGGCAGTGCTTCCCTAATAAATGCTAACCCCAAGTTAAGAAGCTCAGCTCTATGACCTTAATTAGCTGATTAGTACCCACTCCAACTTGCCCGGCTGCCTGAAATTGGCAAGACCTTAATCAGTTACATGCTAAAGGCTTTTGCCTCTTAACACTCCAACACACTCCTGCGACTGAAAAACCAGTCTTTCTGATACTGGAAAAGTAATCTTATACACATGTAGACTTAAGTACATTTTTGTGTGTGTTTTTCAGTATAACTTTTGTTGCAGAGGCCAAGAAAGTTAGTTTGGCCTCCTTTTCACCAGATTTGTTCTCCTCTCCAATTGTCCCAGTCCTCCTTTGCCTGTCTAGATATCTGATAACCCTAGATATAAATGCATTTATAATGAAGTCAACCAATATTTGTTTGAAATAACAGATTGTGTATTTTGCATGTAATTATATTTTTCTCAAAGCAAAACCAAAGATCCAATCAGAAATTTTTTTAAAAAAGTATCTCAGTATAGAACATACTGCAGAGGCTTTTGTTGACTTGGAGTATAAGAGATGTGGGATGTGGAAAATCTGGAATACTACCACATTTTGGCATATCTACATCATCCTCATATGAAGAATTCAGGCTGAATTAGTAAGTGGGAGAAAAGACTCAGAGATTCAGTAATGGGACTGAGTCAGCTATAAGCTAGAGTTTATAAAAATGAAATTAAACATGAAGAACTTTAGTAATAACTGAAAAGGAGCAACACAATCAGCCAGGGTACTGTACAATTTGTAACCAGGTCACCTCAGCTATTCAGATCCAAAGGGGAAAGGCTTGTATGAAAGCTGCATGGGTCCCTGCCCTGTTACTATCTCTCTTCTTGTAATCATGCAAGCCCTGGAAAAGATGTCTTTAAGGACTGCCAACAGGTACAGCAGGTGCACCTATGCTAGATCCAAACCACTTTCCCCCACTTTGTATTCAAATAGCTGTAAATCCCCACTTGTGGCTTAGCCTATGTATTTTGCTATCATCATCATCATCATCATCATCATCTTCATCATCATCATCATCATCATCATCATCATCTTTATCATATGCATGTTTAGTACAAAAATGCATACTGACCTATTGAACCCTTTTTGGGTTAAACAACATTATGCTCGAAAACTATCTATCACATCCAAACTCTACTTTATACATGGCTTTCTGTTTTTTAGTGTACTTTAGAAACCCAAGGCAGACAAACAAAGATACTTTGGTGAACTGAACTAGCAATGAGTTAAATATCATGAAACCACACCAGGAATTTCCCTAGCACGATTAATATAATTAGTTTACTGTGAAACCTAATTAGTTAATATTTGCACATACTGTATAGTGTCCTAATTTACGCAACTATTCCAAAAACTACTGGAAGCAAATGTGAAGTATTTGTCTGAAATATGACTGAACGGATAATAATATGAATATTCTATGATGCAAGCCTAGCACTTCCAGAACTAAAATCAGTTTCCGACTTAAAGGGTTGGGAAGGCCAGTAACTTGTGACTTTGAAAAGCAGCACTACTCAAAGTAAAGCAAAATTAATTCCCAGTGAAGGCTTGAATGTAAATAAGATAATAAATCACACCTCATATTTCAAGAATCTTGCTCAAAATGCTCTAGAGAAAGTATCTCTGAAGAAGTCTGTCCCCCAAATCATTGTTTCGAGATAGGAGGAAATTGTGTTATCTCTTTTTTTCCCCCATACACCTCTTGAGGAATTTCTGCCCCTCATAGACATGCTTTAAACTGGTCACCTAAATGGCTTGGCTTGGCTTCATTAGGATATGCTTCAGAGAATAGTCTTAGTAATAAGTAAACAAATAAAACACCCAGAATAATTGTGCTGGCTCAAGAAGACCTCTGTGTTCCTGGTAACATAATACAAAACCTGTGCAACAACAATTCATTATGCGAAGATGAGAGCCATCTAATCTGCAAGAATAATAACTGCATATGCCAATTAAGGCCCAAAGCCATCTGCTCTTTCAGCATTACTTGCTGTCTCTCCATTTGGTGTGAGAAATTAAAAGCTGTTTCATATGTGTGTGCTAAGACCAAGCATATTTCCTTTCAAATGTATTTACCATCATAGACAGGCCTTAGGTCAAAGTGAAATTTCTTATCTATTTGTTTCTGTTTTTAACAAGTATTATTTGCATAATGTATTTATAACTTTGATAACTATACTTGTAAATTTCTGGGTGTTAAGAGGTGCTTTGGAATATACAGGAACATAAGAGCAGCACCTCTTTAAAGCTGCTGAATCTCTTTTTTTTAAGCCTGAAGAAAGACAAGGCTGCTTTAAAGAGGTACCATGCTGATACTCCTGCACACTTCAAAGCACCTCTTTGGAATCATTTCTGAACCATGAACAATTCTAGATTGCATCACCTAGCCACAATGAGTGCTTGTAGGAACCAGCCAGGTAGAGGGGTAGAAAGAAGGAACAGAGTGCCTCAAAGAAAAAGGAAACAAAGACTACCAAGAACTAAACGATGTCAGAGATAAATTGTGATTCCCTCACCCTGTTTTCTCTTTCTGTAATTAAATCAGCAACTTCAGACTCCCTGCTAATGTTCCACCTTGATGTAGAGAACTGATTGCCATGCTCCTTTCATACAGAGCCAAAATATTCAAGTTTTGACTGGGGTTCAATAGTGTATAGCTTTCATTAGCTCCTAGTCTGTTTCCAGTCTCAGTCAAAATCCTAAAGGATTCATAGCCCAATTTGTACACTGTTTAATAACAGTCTTATTTCATCTCTTGCCACTGCAAAAGAATGTTATTTGGCAAGCATGATGGGATAGAGTCTTCTTAGTTGGGCATACCCCATTATGGATAGCTCTGCCCCCAACTCTGTTGGCATTTAGATTCTAGGTAAGAATAGTATTGTATTAATGTGGCTTTGGTATGAATAATGATTAAATTTGTTCTCTTTCTCTAGATAAGCTGATTCCTGTGATGATTTCTTTAACAATATAAGATAAGCTTTATTATACAGAACTCCAGGTTTCAGTTTTATATTGATTTACCTGGAATAAGACCATTAAACAAAATGTGACTTACAATGTGGAATTAAGATGCAGTGCTCAGAAGACTATATTATCTCAGCAAACCTTTCTACAAGCATACAAGGCAGGTCACTACTGCTGTAGTATTAGTACTACTGTACAGATGCAGTGCAGAAAAAGAAACAGGACGCTTATTCCTTTTTTGCCCACCAAAACATTTTTGTCTGCCAGTGAATTTCACACACTGTCAATTACATCTGCTTATTTCAGCTGTCTTGCACATTTTTTTACTACCAAATGGGTTAGGGTTAGGGTTATCAATCAATGGTTGACAGTTACCTTTGTGAATTTATGTAACCATGTGCTAATTGCAGCAAGAATATTGCACCAATACTTTATGTTTGCGGTGGGCAAAAACTTTTTGGACATGAGATTTTAACACTAGTGGTGGGGAAGGGGGAGGGGGGACCCAGACATAAAGCCATCTAAGCAGTCAAGAACCAAAGAGGTAAAATTTGAGCAGGAGATTTTTCAGCTCACAGTTACTATGATGCTACACTATATTATTAATGTTTTGATACACAGAGTAACTGCAAGGAAAAGGCCATCTGTATTCATCTATGAATTAGATTACACATTTGGGGGGGCTTGGTACATACGGAAATGGGTAACTTTATCAATCAAGATATTAAAATAGATCCACAATGAGAATGATTGGGAATATTTACTGAAGACTATGAGGAAACAGATTAGAAAGAATTGGTTATTTATATGCTGAAAGGGACAAGAATGATAACAAAAATTGATTCATGAAATACTATCTTTAAATTGTTATAATAAGCTCTAGTTTATAGCTACAACAGAAAAATTCTTTTTTTTTTTTGGTGGTATAACAAGTTTTATTATTTATTAATCAAAGAAATTATAGTAAAGAAATGCCTTTGTTACATTCAGATATGAAAAGATAGGTTACTTGTAAAATGTCTGATTTTAGATTGGTAATATCCATAATAGTAATAATAATTTCTAGGAAATTAAGTTGTATGAACATGTATACATTCTGTGAAATTACACTATGTTTTTAACAATTATTTAAATGAACTGTGTCAGTTAACACACACATAATAGAATCAGGACAAGAATTATAAGCAAATGAGCAATTTAAGCTTCTGTAGTTTATCGCTGTAGTGCACAACAAATATAGCCCTAGACAGATATCCTTAACTCTTATTCAAAGCCTTCCATGGAAAAAATATACTTCCTTCCATATCACATCGGTCTTTTGTGAATTTTCTGTACTCTGTTTATGTGCAGCTGTCTCAACATTATCTGAATGCAGCCCACATTATGTAGGCTGATGGAAATGTCAAAATATCAAATTAAATCCTACCAGAAAAGCACATTGATTAAGTTTTATAATTGGTTGTATTTTTATTAATAGTTATCTCTCCCTGGATATGAACTTGATTTGGGCAGTTTTCTTGGCTTCTGTATGACATTTAAGAATATAAAACCCTTTCTGGATCTGACTACAGAGTGATCTTACCCAGCATATTGTTATCACTGTTAGCAGAAAAATGTAACTGAGAAACTTTCATGAGAAACCTTCATGCATCATCCTATGTGTGTTCCTCAGCAACAGTGATTGAGAGGTGTTCTGCCTCTGATACTCCAGCCTTCTCTTCTGTGAATTTATGTCATATATTTAAAGCTATGTTTGATTTGGGGAAGTTGATTACCAAAATCTTCTACTACACTTTATCTCAATGTTGTGATATCACTAAAGCTCATGATTATTACACACCTATCTGAAAAAGCTCCCAACATATACAGTACTATATTTACTTTTTCTTGGGATTGTTTTTTCAGCCACGATGATCAGCTCCATTGTGTACTTCTTCTCTTTAAGCACAGCTCACTACAGCACATCAGAAAGAATTAGGGCAAGGAGGAAGAGAAAGCAACACAAGAACACTACTATTCTGGCTACAGATTCACATTTCCCATCAGAACCACCACATTGCCACCCACATTTTTTTCCAGAGATAATGTTTTATGTATTGTAACTGGTGAGCCCATTAGAGTAGAAGGTATTTGTTTTCCTTTTATTAGACAATTAAGCATATAACCACCAGTGCTAACTCTACTGATGACACTTTCTAAACTCATCATTTTGCCATTCAGGGAAATGTTGGAGAATTTCAGACGTTCAAATAATAGCAATCTAACAAAATGAAGGTTGTTGAAGTATTTAAAGTTCACTTATGTGTCTGGGAGATAATGTTGTTCTGTGATCCTGGAAAAAGGCACACTGCTTTAAGGACTTACAGACAGGTGCTGTGGTCATGTTGCTGCATGTGCCAAATCACTTTTTTGCCTTCGAATCCAGAGCACTGTGCAGCTCTAATCTGTAAGTGACAGGTTGTCTGTATCCTCTCAACAGTGGAATGAAATGCAACCCTGAGCCTACATAAAAGCGAGTGTGATTTGTGTGTGGGCAGTCATAAAAATTGAAATTATCAATATGAGTCTTGATTAATGAAGCCTCTTTTTAACCCAGGCTGTTTTCTTTTGTTTCCACTCAGTTTGTCATCCTGGCATCTTTACCCTTACTATGTCTTGTCATTTTTAATGTCCTGTTTTTAATGTTTTAAATAATTTGTAAACCACCCTGAGTAGCTGGGAGTTGGGCAGCATAAATCATCATCATCATCATCATCATCATCATCATCATCATCATGCATGCAATTTTGCCTAATAGGTCCTAATATCTCACATTTTATATGTTATTTTATTTACTTGATTTATAAACTATATTATTTTTCAGGCATAAGTTTTATATATACAGCATGTTATTTTCAGCTGGATATAGATGTTTACCAACACTTCGTCCTAACTGACACATTTTTGTCTGTAAAACTGCATTGCAAAATTTGGAGAAGTATGGATACTGAATAACTATTTTCATTTAAAAACATAAATAGACTATTTACCATTTTAAAGGGTATCATCTAAGTTTTTGCAGTGTAGGACTAGCTTATCAAAAGCAGCTTTCCCCTTATAGCATATTTTCTTTCTGACTTTGGAAAAGGCGCCTTTCTGTCCAGTCTAATTTCTCAGCAGTAGCTGTATCTAAAGCTGCTCATTACAGAGAGCAAAATTATTAGATTATTATTCACATTCTTCTTGAGGATTTAGATATTCATGACATTGCTCGCTCACACACAAGCTCTCTCAACCTCAACATTGACAAGCAGACCAGAAAACAAGTTGTGCTCTGCAGTGAAAACACTCTTTAAAGAACTCTCTCTCTCTCTCTCTCTCCCTCCCTCTCTCTCTCCATGGAAGATTAAAGTGATTATCAGTCAGTCTTTTTTTTTTTTTACTAGTCCCAACCTTGGTTGATTATTTATGAAACGGATTTGTTTTTCCATTCTTTCTCAAAGCCATCGTGTCTCTTCAGGAGGTGCACAATTAGTCTTTATTCCTGCAATCAAATCATTCTCATGTAACATTTACTAAATTATCTGTTAGGAATCATAGCATGCTAATCCACAACACTACTTGAATAAGTTATCAAAAGCAGCAGTTTCTACATTTCATGCATCATTATTATACCAGAAGGAAAGAGAAGGATCTGTCTTTTTGGCATCTTTCTTTTCAATGTTCTATTGTTCCATTCCCCGTTTTCTGTTTTGTTTTCAGACTCAAAATAAATCTTCTCATGGTGACACATGAGCAGCACTCCTGAAACAGTCTGTGCTAAAGCAACCACAAGGCATCTGTTAGTTTTTTATAGGCATATTTAAAAAGCTGGGTTGTAGCCACCTCCATTCAGATTCCTTATAGCACATAGATTGTGACAAATTTGATAAATAAAATAAATATATAAAAAATTTAAAACAATTATATGGCCTCCCAGCTCAACCAAGGAGATTCTGGGCAGTTTACTACTATTGCTAATAATAATAATAATAATCAACAAGACCTAATGAAAAGAATACAAAACCACAATACATAGTTCTACAAACAATAATGAAACACTAAATAGTTCAGCAATTTAAAGAAAATATTAACTTTTTTTGTTAATCTTTCCTAAATTTGATAACTTTATAATGTCAGCCATCTAGCAACTTTTTGGGGCCTGGTAGCATCTCTCTAGGGTTTTCTATTAAAGGCTTCTCCAGCCCTGTCTGGGGAGGCCGAGCAAGTAAATTGTATGCTTTGTGAAAGTCTACCTCTGAGCTGCAATCTTTTCCTTCATTCTAGAAACTCTGCTGAGCATTTTCTGAGAAATGTCTTTTGCTGTTAGGCTGGGGAGAAATGGATATACTTGGCTAATTTTCACACTGAGGTGCTTCTGAGTAGTCAAAAGACAAATCAAGAAATCGAAACTTTGGTTGTGTTGAAATGACTGTTTCTCTCTGCTCCCAGTCTCTTTGCATTCTAACGAGTTGGTGTTTCCCCATGGAGAAACAAGATATAGACTGAGGTTATGTATCTCTAGACACAGAATAATATAGCCTGGCTGCTGGCAATTGGCAAGGTCTATAAAGCTAGGTCTGATGCAAATTCAAGGAACCTGACTAGTCAAGGAACCTGCTCTTTTAGTGTGGTATCTTCAACTTCTGTTCTTTAAAGCTCTGCTTCCAACTCCAGCACCAGGGTTGCTGTATTGTTGGTTTGATTTTACAATCCTAGCAGCTGCTAGAAAATCAAAATCAAAATCTTCATCTTTTTTTCCCTTAAGGCTTCAATGAATAGACAAGATTTGAAGTGGTTTCCCACAAAAAAAAATAAATAAAAAAAATAAAAAATCAGAATGCCATTCTGACCAAAACAGCTTGGCTCTACCTCCAGACTTACTACTGTTCCTCCCCTAGGGTCTTTGTCTACGCACAGACCACATTTTATTGCCATATTAAAAGAAAAACAAATCAATAGACAGTAAATCTTACCAATAATGGCCCTCCATTTGAGAATACATGCTAGATACTACCCCTTCCCTCATGCTTACCATCCTCAGAGGATTGTTTGGAGG
The DNA here is from genome assembly GCF_059951505.1 of Python bivittatus. Taxonomy (NCBI): domain Eukaryota; kingdom Metazoa; phylum Chordata; class Lepidosauria; order Squamata; family Pythonidae; genus Python; species Python bivittatus. The sequence continues at coordinate 56,138,368 of NW_028277088.1, forward strand.
AAACAGGAGAAAGGATCCTTTCTGTTATCTTACAAAAGGAGATAAAGACATTAGTATTTATATGTAGGTATTTATTGTTAACGTGTTGGCTACATAGGGTTTAGTTGATTGCTTTTTATTGAACTGCTTTAATTGTTGTTATGTTTGTCCTGTTTTTCTGTTTCATGTATTATCTTTATTTGTATTACTTGTGTATTCTTCAGAGGGAAAGACAGAATATAAATTTAATAAATAAATAGAAATACTTTCCCCAATACAATAAATAGAAATACTGTTTCAGCTATGTAGTGTCTTCCTGCTCACCTTGCAGTCTACCTATTGCTCTGCTCTCTGGATAACACAAAAGAGAGTAAAGTGCCTTCACAACAGTTATATATTTCAATAATATAGATAAGAAAATTCTAACTGCTGAACAGCCTCAGGTTATATTATCTCAGATCCAAGACCTGAGATGTGAATCATTTGTAGGCCTTATTAACACCCAGCATGTATAATACATCAAAAAGCCTTCAACACCTTAATAAACAAAACTGCAACTACAATCAGTTTTCATACCCTTCCCAATTACATTTCCCTAAAAGCAAAATATCCTCAACACCTCTCCTATCCTTGTTGGGCAAGTCAATACTGGACTTTCTTGTACAACTAGTATACAGTAACTCAATGCCTCAGTAATTGTCCTGCGTTTTCCAACATCCACATAATGACGACAGACTTAACTGGCAGGATAAGTACATTATTAAAAAAAATAATAAATCTGAGTTTGAAATATTACAGTTTTCAATTGTAATCTGATTTTGTCTTTTGGTAGATATTCTAATGTCCAATCACTGCAATACCAAATGTCTGAATTTGGGAAAAAAAAATTGTGGGCCAGGGTGGAAAAGAGCAAATATTCCCACTTCCCTACCATGAATGATAAGGAAAAATGTTCCAGAATTTCTTTCTTCAGAAAGAGTGTGTGGCAATGGATGATAGGATGGTTCATTCATTGCCAAAAACACTGAAAACAGAAACAGGCCTTTCAAACAAATGGTAGTGATAGCTACACATTTGACTTAATTCTTCATCTTCTAGAAGAAGTACTGTAAATATTGCTCCTTTAAAGAGAAGAACTAAGTGTGGAGCTAATATTTCATTCATTCTACTGACTCCTTTCTTTGATGCTTATGTGTCAGATACATTTCTCAGTAGACACATTATGTTCTACAGAGAGTCAAATTGCATATTCCATAGAAGTAGCAACAGAGGAACAACCCTCACTGTCAGAGGCCTGAAGAGCTTCAGGGGCACTTAAGCAGCAAGAGTGAACAAAAGGTTAGTAAGTATAACCACATTGAACACTTTTTGTTCCTACTTAATGGGGTAGCATAGGTTGCAGAAAAAATTACAGAAGGAGTAAGGAGGTGTAGCTGAAAGGCTGAACAATAAATTGCTTCCAGGTGTGATTCGAGGTGCTGGTTGTTACCTATAAAGCCCTACATGGCATAGGGCCTGGTTACTTGAGAGACTAGTGGTCTCCCATTAGCCCAGCTAATTCAATCCTGCAGGGTTGGTGCACTCTGGGTTCTTTTGATTAAACAACGTCACCTATTGGGACCCCAGAAGTGTGCCTTCTCTGTAGCAGTGTCTGTCCTCTGGAACAAGACCCCCCCCCCCCCCCCGCTGTTGTTTAGAAGAGCTGTGAAGACCTGGTTCTTCACCCTGGCCTTGGCAAGGGAGACTAAGACCTCTTGCTTCATTCCATCAGGTCGGCCGTGCTTGTCATCTCTTACCTTTTCTTGATCTTACTGTGATTGCTTGATTGTTGTGAACCACCCAAAGGCATTGGGAGTCAGATGGCATGCACGTTTAATAAATTATTATTAATTATTAGTTATTATTATAAGTTGCACAAACCAATCACAGTAGTAAGAGCAAACCATTTTGAGAAAAACAGCTAGAGTAAACAATAGCAAATTCATAACTGGTAGCTGCTATATCCTAACAATTTCTCTTTCCTTTACTGCCTTCCCCTTCCCCTCTTCATTCAGGGAAAGAAGCTTACAAAGCAATTTTCTGGGAGGAGAGAGTGCATTTTTTTCGAATAGGGCAAGATTTGTGGCTGCTGGATACTCAAAGGGCCATAATACATTTGGTTGCAGCAACAGTAGTTTAGGCAGTGAGCTGAGTCCACTTCCTGTGGTGTTCAGGACATTGGGCCAGATACATAGGGAATGGGGAATTTGATTCTGGAACAGGAGCCCCTCGTAAGGGGTCAAAGTGAGAAGAAACCTCATGGCCCTGCCCAACATGGGAGACTCAAGTGGCAATTTCCCCCCTATTTGTCAATGGTAGGGAAGCACATGATCAACTTATAGTGAAGTAGTCTTACAAATCTGCCATCCCTTGTGATTCCCTGTGAAGTTTAAGCAGCCAGTAGGGAGATCAATGAAGCATAGTGTTTGGATGTGGGCTCATTCTGATTCAAAATCTCACTTTAATGTAACCAATAACTTATGAGCCTATTTTCCTACTCTCTGAAACACATTGTCAAGTTCCTACTTGCAATTCCTTTGCCCTTTCACCTCATCTTGTTTGTAACACTATTAGGCAAAATAGAATTCCATGACTATTGCCTAGGATGATCTCATGGCAATTTGTTCCTGTTTGTTCAAAATGTGCTGTTTCCTTTGTTAAGTATTTCTTGACAAATGTTCTAATCTCTCATATTAAGGTCTGTTCAGGTATGAAAATCATTGTGGCCAGTCACATTCTGCTTAGCCTACCATATTGGATACTGGGATAAATTTTGGTACCTATACTGTATATCCTTTCCTGAGATCTTTATAAGAAATAAATTAAATAAAATCAAGTCATATTCAAGGTCTTCATGGTCATATCTATGTAGCTTTCTTCGCAACAGTATCACCAATGGTTTGCCATTCCCTTCATTTGGGAAGTATTCCCTCCCCACCCCCAACCTAGTCAAGATTCCTAACCAATTGTTGAATAGACCAGATTCTGCTTAGGTTCTAAGTCAGGAAAAGTTTGACCACACGTTCCTACTTCCTGAAAAATTAAATTAATTACTGGATGAAAAATGTCCCATGTATATACAAAATGATGCTGTTCTATGTCTTTTGCAGTGTGCAGGGAAAATATAAGAAGTAATAAAAGAAATTATGGGCAAGAAATAAAAGAATTATATAAATTCTAAATTGAATTTATATAATTAGTGTTTAGTAAAATTCTCCCTGTTGCAACCATCCTTGTTTCCATCATGTTCATACAAAGAATCATGCACTGTTTTTTATTCTTCTCTTCAGAAGAACTGATTAAGTCCTTACAAACACAACTTTCTTGGTGGCCCCCTTTCTTTCAACCCATAATCTCCTCCTTCTTATATTTGTTTTATTATTTAATTCTCATTCATTATCTTTGTAGTAACCAAACCACTTCAACAATACTTCTTATGTACCAGTCATTCACTTTTATATTCAAATCACATTTATCATTACCCATTTTTGACACTTTTTGCTTTTGTTGCTTCTTTTACTACACAAACTTCTTAAGTAACCCATCCCACTGGATTCATATCTCTCCAGTTCTCACTTCCAGTACTAACAAAGTAGGAATAAAAATGCTCATATATAGAACATTTTTTGCTCTTTTGACAAACATTCACTCCTTTCAATAGACTACAAAGTGTTTACAACATTTCATCCAGCATTTGCATATCTTAAAATACAAATTCATTTACTTCCTCTATTTTTTTTTAATTTATGTATAACTTGCACTCACCCCATTTTCCTTCTCATATAACAATAATTTATGTTCCACTGTGGTCACATGGATACCAAAGTATCCTTATATTGAATAATAAAGCATGCCAAAGATTCCAAAGTCAGATTAAATAAAAATGAAGAATGGAGACATTCATGATTATGTCTGTGTTGCATTCTAATAGGTGAAAAATAATTCTGTTTATGAACACCCTCACTAATGGGTTAGAATACTTTAGTTTAATCTAATCAACAAAATTGAAGGGAAAACCAAATGTGACTAGTACACATTCCAAATATTTAATCTGTAACATGTCAAGACAACCACTGCCAAATTTAATTTATCTAATTGTATATCAAGTATAGGGGACGCGGTGGCGCAGCGGCTTAATGACGCTGAAAGTTGCTGGCCAGAAATGGTCGACGCTTCAGCGGTTCGAGTCCAGCCTTCGCGTTAGCAGGGTAAGCTCCAGTTTCCTCCCCAGTTCCTGTAAACCCAACAGTTCGAAAACTCACGTGAGTAGATAAATGGGTACTCTCACTCCGGTGGGAGGAAAAATGCTGGTGGTGCCTTGCAAAAAGGAGTCGGGAGCAGTTGCCGGTAAGCGCGAAAAACCGCGCGCACCCGAAAAGGGCACGAAGCAACGGAAACCCTGCCTCCTGCGCTCGCCAGCTGGGCTCTGCCCTAGGAAGGAGGCTCTGGCAAACCACTTCTGAAACAATTGCCTTGAAAACTGCAAGGACTCGTCCAAAGCAGTCACTGCAGAGTCGGTAACGACTGAGCGCAGATTAAAAAAAAAAAAATCAAGTATACCCACTAATATTCTAATATTATCCAGTGCTTGACACCCTTTAATAAAACCAGATTATCCAGGATGAACTATCAAGGATAATATAGTTTGCAATCTTTAGGCCAAAACTGTCAAAATCTTAGCATCTACATTTAACAAAGAAATCATGCAACAACTTGCACATTCTGCAAGACCTTAACCATTTTTATACACTCTTGTTATGCTTCCTTTGCATAGGAGAATAATAATCATATTCAGATTGACAAGCACAGATGATTATCATCATATATAGTCTAATCAGTCACACTTTCTGATTCATTTCTATGTGTACATATGAATAGACTCATGCTTATTTTATTTATTTGTTAGATTTATAACTGCCTTTTCTCCAAGAGTATACCTTACATAGAGATCTTTCTTCATTTTATCCCTGTGAGAGCATCCCTGTGCAGTAGGTTGAGCTAAGAGTGAGTGACTGGCCCAAAGTCATCAGGTGAGGTTCTATGGGTAAGGATGGACAAGGGTCTCCCCTGTCCAAGACAAACAACAACCAGTACACTACACTGGCTATGATCTTTTTCTAAGAAGATATTCAGCAATAGAGGTGAATATGCGTAGCTCAGGGTTGAACTGTGAAGTCCTTGGGGTTCTCTGAGCTTGGTTCTTTTCTTGCAAACGTTTCAAGGTTCAGGTTACCTAGCCAGGTAATGAAATGTTTGAGGAAAAGAACCAAGCTCAGAGAACCCCAAGGACTCCACAGATATTCAGCAGTCACCACTGTTATTCATTGTTGGGTCTTTTGATGTTCCAATTACTTTGTTCTCTTTCGTCTCTCTCCATCCCATCCATTCATGTCATCTAACAGAATAATTACGGCACAAATGTTGCACAGTTTTCCCCAAAACATATCCCTAGTTCTTTCATTATTAACATTCACTGGAACAAGACATGCAACTTTCATCAAACTAAACATTTCTGTTTTTATACACACAACAATCAAGTTGACAAAAATTCATATATTTTAGCCTTTTCATTTGGATTTAGATCAATACCTTTACTTCACTGCTTTTATTTTACTTCAATTCATTGACTTCGCTTGACAATAACATCCTTTCCTTTTTCTTACTTTCACAAATACATAGCATATCTATTTTTCTTTAATTTCTTTAATTCATATACTTTGCTGTATAGTCCTATGTTCCAAGTCACAAACACCATGATGTAGTTGTGCCCATGAATAGGATCTTTACCACCCATCATGAGTCAATTATCATTTAGTTAATGACTTTATGATAAGAAAAGAGAAAAATAGGCTAGATTATATTACTTAAATATACCCATGCTACAAATATCATGCCTTGCTAATGTTGAAGACGCAGAACCAGTTAATTTTAGCATATCTTGGTGAGCATGGTACAAATGCGAGCATAGCCCAGTTTAACCACAGGCACATTTATGCTATTCTATGCAAGCTACAATCTGTCACTGGAAGACTATTATGCAAGCCACCATGCCATTGTCCTTATCCTAGGAGGTCTATGCAGGGGCTACAAAAAGTGATACTCAAGATAGGTGAAAAAATATCTTATCTCTGGATTAAAAAAAAACAAACTTAAAAAATAGTTGTTCCACCATATTTTGAAGATTCTTTGTTGTTCTCTATATCATACACAAATGCATATATACATAATCAGTATGTATATGCTATAAATCCAATAGGCCAGTTTTCATACAGAACTCAGCATTGTTCAGTTGCCACTAAACAATTTCTACTATTAATTTTAAAAAACGTCATTTTAAAGAGCAGCTTCTTTCAAAGCTGATATCAAAATACAGAACATGTGCATAATGCTTTAAAGTCAAAACCTTGCTTGAGAATCTCTAAGGATTTCAAACAGCTCTGAATATTTTATGTACAAATCAAATTAAGCTGTAACTGTGAAAGCAGGCGTGAGCTATATAGATATTGTTCCAGCTAACAGCACACAGATATTCACTTCTTTTTAATATTACTTCTAGAGTTGACATTGGGCAGTAGCTTTGGTTTACATTTTGAGGAAACTTCAGTAACAATAACATTAATGATTAACACCAAGAAATAATGGGCTGTGGGTAGAAGATTGAGAAATTAAACAGACCAACAAAAAAACAAAGCAATAACAAACCATTTAAATATTGTTGGTAAGAAAACTAAATGTCAGAACATTTACCATGTGTTGCCCAGAATCCTTTGCAGTCATTGATATGCAAGGAAGACTGGGGGTGGAGGTGGGGATGGTTTTATGAAAATCATCCTGAAATTAACTTAATAATATGCAAGAATTTTTTTTTTTAATGACAACTCCACTGATTTTGTTCTTTTAAATCATTCTGCTGGTTCTTCACCATTTCAGAAATTAGAGGGCTTACTTTTGATTAAAACTGTACATGCCTGTGGTTAGCCTCTATTTCCCATCCAAAAACACACATAGAAAGAAATCTCCTGCTCCAACATGGAATATATTTTAAATATTTGGATCTGACTTCTAAGTATTCTGACTTCTTTTATAATATATTCGGGATTATGCATCACAATGTAAATTTAAAAAATTAACAAGCCACCTCAATCACTGTAGATAGTATCCACTAACTCTGAATCTTAGTGAATGACAAAAGAGGAAAATGTTTTTATAATATAAACCATTTTTGTACTCAAAAAATATCCCAGAACAGGGCTTCTGGGGAGAACAGAATTTAGCTACCCCCATCTTTTCTTTGGGTGAGCCAGTTTGGTGTAGCGGTTAAGGCACTGGGCTAGAAACTGGGAGACTGTAAGTTCTAGTCCTGCCTTAGGTACAAAGCCAGCTGGGTGACTTTGAGCCAGTCACTCTCTCTCAGCCCTAGGAAGGAGGCAATGGCAAAAGACGTCTGAAATCTTGCCAAGAAAGCTGCAGGGATTAGCCCAGGCAAGTTGCCAGGAGTCCACAATGACTTGAAGGCACAATATGTTTGTATATGTATATGTCTGTGTGCTTGTGTATGTATACATATACATATACATATACATATACATATACATATACATATACATATACATATACATATACATATACATATACATATACATATACATATATATTCTCTGCAAAATAACTGAAATATAGCTGAAAGTAAGTAGTTATTTTAAGGTTGGTGAAATGTCTCTTATAACTTTGGTACAGTCCTAAACTTCCTTGACATGCAAGCTAACACAGCCTTTTCTGAAAAAGAGAAAAGATTTAAATCATTGGAATTTGCAATTACTTGGCAACTGAAGTGGTTCAGTTCATCCTCAATTGGTTTTCATTTTTGTGTCAAAACCCCAAAAAAGAACCTTCCATTTATATCACATGGATATAAATTCTCTCCCATTTCTTGAGCCATCTCTCAGTTCCATTCCACAGCAGGTATCTCATTTTGTCACTCCATCAGTGGTGGCTGCTGGTTTTACCTTTTCAATCTTAAGATTTGTACATCATTTAAGGAAGCCATCTAAAACGTGCTTAAAAATGACAGAAAGAGATCAGAAATGACCCAATGATTTTCAAAATTAATCATGCTCAGTGCTGATCTCTGAGTTTTGTTAAGATGAAAAGCACACCTCACATTGTTAAAGTCTCAAATCCCTAGTCCATAGCCAGAATAGACTGTGTCAATGCAGTTGTGCTTGTTGAAAGTCATCATTTTTAGCACAAAAGATAGCAGGGGGAAAATATTCGTTTTGCTCTCTGAAAAGAAGACAAGATGGGGAACTCTCTGTTCTATTCATTGGTAACATGATATTATATACAATTATCTCTTTTTTGCTCTATGAATATCTCAAAGTTCAAATATGGCTGCTAGCCAACTTTTTGATTGAATATTTTCTGCTTGCTCTCTATCTTTCTTTCATAGAACAAACTTAGCCACAGAGCATATTTACAATAAGAGCAATAAAATACGTGTACAAAATAATTCAGGAAAACCTCATAATTTACCAGGTACTAGTTCTACATCAGCTAGAAACATACATTTCACCAGATGCACACTCCTATTGCTTTTCTGAAGCAATAGTACTGTATGTATCATGGAGATGTCCAGGGTGGATGGAGAGATGAGATGCCTAGAGTTCAGGGATAAGACCATGTTTTATTGATCTGAAAACTTCCAAGATTGTTAGCTGGAACATATTTCTAGAAAGAATGACTGGAAGCTGCAGGAAAGTCAAGCAAAACCAAAAGCGTCCTGCTCTCATTGATTACTTCTCTGCACAGATCATCCACCAAGGTGATCAAAGTCTCTTTATCTTATAATATTACCAGACAGTATACCATAGTAGCTAGAGCATTGGACTAAGACTAGGAAACTTTAGTTTAAATCGCCACTCAGCTATGATACCCACTGAGTGATTTTGAGCCAGTCATTATCTTTACGTCCAGCCTACCTCACAAGGTCATTTCTGTGAAAGTAAAATGAGGAGAAAGTCCCAGGTGCAAATGAAAGAGAGAGAGAGAGAAAGAGAGAGAGAGATTTTTTTTAAAAAATGTGATGAAGTGGAACTGAATGATGGATTGCAAAAATGCAAATGCGGCATAGTCAGAGATAAACTGACTCATCCATACAATTGCACGTTATAGGCTGATCTGAATTCCTACATAATTTAGAGATGCTTCATGGAAGCAAAGCCACTCATATTCCTTCTTGTAGCTGGTACTAATGTGGAATATCTTCATATGATGCAGAAAGATTGCAACACTGTGATCATCTATATGTCCTAGCACTACTTTGCATCAAGAATTGGACTTCATAGAATCATAGGGCTGGAGGGGACCTTGGAGGTCTTCTAGTTCAACCATTTGCTTAGGGCAGGAATCCTCAAATCATCCCACACAAATGGCTCTCTGACCTTTCCTTGAAAACCTCCAGTGATGGAGCACCCCTAACTTCAAGAAGAAGGCCACTCCATTGCTTAATAGCTCTCATGGTCAGAAAAGTCCTCCTTATTTTGAGTTTGGATCTCTCTCTGTAAAGCTTCCATCCAACTGGTTCTTGTCCTGCCCTCATGTCCTATGCAGAATATGGCCCTTCAAGTATTGGAAGACTGACATCATGTGTCCCCTTAGCCTTCTCTTTTTTAGGCTAAACTTACCCAGTTCCTTTAACTATTCTTCATAGGATTTAACCTTCACTCCTCTCAGCATTATTGTCCCTTTTTCTGCACTCTTTCCAGTTCCTCAGCATCCTTTTTGTATTGCAGCAGTCAGAACTGGCACAGTATTTCAGGTACAATCTAACCACTGCAGCACAGAGCAGAACTAACACTTCCTGAGATCTCAACATTATATCTTTGTTGATGCAGCCCAATATTGCATTGACTCTTTTGGCAGCTGTAGCACTGCTGCCTCATGCTTAATTGGTGCTCAGATCCTTCTTACAAGTATTACCACTAACTTAGATAATTGCTTGTCTTGTACTATACATTTGATTTTTCATTCATAAGTGCAGAACCTTACATTTCTTGCTACTGAACAGCATATTGTTGGATAAGGCCCAATATTCAAGTCTATCAAGATCCTTTTGAATCCTGAGCCTGTCTTCTGAGGTGTTAACAATCTCCCCAGCTTTGCATTGTCTACAAATTTCATGAACATCCCTTCTATCCTTTTATTTAAGTCATTTATGAAAATGTAAAAGAGCACTTGGTACAGGATGGAAACTTGGGGCAGCCCACTGCATACCTCCCTCCATATAGACATGGATCCATTAAGAACCAGACGTCGGGCATAGTTGTTCAACCAATTGCAAATCCATCTGATAGTGGGACCTTCCATCCCACATTGTTCCATTTTATGAAGACACAGGCTATTGTCAACTTTATCAAATGTCTTCCTCAAAGTATGTTATGTCTATAGCATTTCCTTGGTCTACTAATCTTGGATACTTTGTCAAGATTTGTCTGCTTTGACTTGTTTTTAACAAAACCATCTAGTAATCACATTGTTCCTTACTAAGCATGTGCTAAGTCACTGTTTGATACCAAGCTGACTGGTCTGTTTTTTTTTCCTTTTTGGAAGACTGGAACAATATTAATTCTTCTCCAACCTTCTGGCACTTCCCCTATACTCCAGAAATTGTCAAAAATTATAGTCAATAGTTCTGAGTTCAGATCCACCAGTTCATTTAGCACCCTGGGATGTAATCCATCCAGACCCAGAGAATTACATTCATTCACAGCAGCTAGGTGCTTTCCCACTAATTCCATGCTTTTTTGTCCTGGATTACTTTTTTGCTCCCTACAGTGTGGCTTCTGACAGGTTAGACCACTTTTTCCTTTTCAGGAAGGAAAGACAAACACAAAATAGGAATTAAGCAGCTTAGCCTTCTTCTCGGTGCCCATCACCATCTTGCCATCTTCTCCAACCAGCAGACCTAGTGCTTCCTCAACTTTTCTCTTATTCTGCACATACCTAAGGTACCCCTTTTTTGTTATTTATTTCTCCACTGCAATATCAGCATAATTAGAACACATACAGTGCAATTATTTGTTCCATATGTAACTCAGCATGTAGCACTGCAACCAGTCTCAGTAAGGAAGATTAGAGTGAGAACAGCCACAACTATAGCAGTTAATTATATGTGAAATAACATGATTTAATACTGTACTATTTTTTCCTTGTTTATATTCTCACTTGCTGACTATGATGAAGCTTTACAAATGTTATTAGTATTACAAATGTTACAAATACTGGAATATTGGGATTCTGTTTTTAACTTGATGAAGGAATAAGTCTCCTCTTCTTTTCCTTTCTTGGTCCTTTCTGTTTCTTTTCTTTGTCTTACAATAAAGTATTGTCTGTCTGCTTCCATACTAATATTCTTTCACTTTAGGATATACTAAGGTCTGAGAGCAGTAAATATTTTCCTGTACCAGGATGAAAACTGTTCAAGATTTATGTTGCCAAATGTGAAGAGATACCTTGCATATGTGAATACTGTATGTAAAATTATGGTCTTTGGAATGCAAAATGACACCCATTGGATGGCAAATAAATGACACCTTATAAAGAGATATTTTTAGCTTGGCAGCAGCATAAGAAGCAATTCTTGCAGCAAGAAGCAATTCCAGGGCAGCAGCCAACATCCTTAACAATTAGCATGCTGTGGATTATGTTTTTCACTATAGAAAGTAATGTTCTCCCATAGCACATCAGATGATTATAATTTTTTTTAACTAGAATTTCCTAAGGAAACATTTGGACTTTATTTTACAGGGAATTGTTAACACAGGTCTTTGAACAACAGCAAAAGCAATATCCGAAAGATAAGTTTCTTTGTTCCTCCTATTTTAATTTGCTCCAGTAATCAAATGGAAAGTAATAAGCAAACAGAGACATAATCTTCCCCAGGCATCTACATTTACATGTGCAGTGTGAGTATCTCTAGGGAGGAGGCCCTGGCATGCATAACTATGGATGCTGGCTTCCACATGAACAGCAGGTCTAATAACACAAATGTAGTACACTCTACACGCCAGCTAATTTAAGCATTGTACATTCCAGGCTATAGGAGAAGCATGTTTCTATCATTTCAGTGGGAAGCTCTGTTTTTCAAATAGTTTATACAAGACCATGAGAAGAACCCTGCAGATGAAACAGAATCGGCCCACCATTTTGTGTCATACATGTCTAGCCAGGTGTTCTCAGCAGAGAGACTCACACCTCTGTCATTACTGCTTTTTGGGCTCCTGGTATTTAAGATAGTCTTATCTGGATTCTGGAGGCAGCATCAGCCATCAAGGTTATTAACCACTGATATCCAAAGGGCTCATGAATTGACCTCATTCCTTTTTAAGATTGTATAAATTCAGGTCCATCACCACAACTGATAGAGCAGATTCCATAACAATGTATTGTGTAAAGAAATACTTCCTTTTTAACAGACTTGAATTGGATGGCCCCTAATTCAAATACTGTGAAAAAAGGATTTTTCTTTATTCACATCTTATACATTTCTGTCTTAGATGCTTTATTTCATAGCTCACTCCTCTCCCATAGAGCCTTTGGGGAATACACTGGATTGTAGCTGTGTATTTTCCCGTGACAGATGTCACATTTACCATTAAAATTATGTTCTAATTTTTAAAAACCTGTGATTTATTTTACTATATTGTAAACTTCAATTGACTCTAGTCCTAGTCAGTCGGTGAGCGAATAAATAAATAATCCTGGTGATGGTTAACTGTCCTTTTTCCCATGCAGAGTTTAAGAGATTCTCCTGCTCTTGCTTTGCAAATCGTAATCCATTCTAAATGGTTTCCTTCCTTTATTCCTTTGAAGTTAGTTTTCCTAGAAGTGGCTTTGTTCTCCTTACAATTATTCTTTTTTTTCCTCTGTCTTAGCCTGTCTGTTCACATTCACCTCACTTAGAGATAGTGCTCCTAAAAATCTAATCTTTGATTTTCAGATTTCCCGAAGTACCCTGTGAATCGAGCTAACTGGCAAACTGCTAAACCCACATGTTTGTATTCCGGTTCCTTGTCTCAAGTGTGGTCCAAATGCTGACTCTCCTGTGCCACTTGCAGTACAACTGCCAGGGCTGGATTTCCAGACACAGGCCCAAGATCCCTACAGCATACGCGGTCCTAAAAAGAGAGTAATCGCTAATGCAATGCCTTCTTTTTGTTTCGGCAAAATAGATACACTGCTGCAGCATGATGCTAGAGGTAATGATGCCTTTCGTCATCATTTCCCAGAATGCTAGAAGACAGGGAAATGAGGACAGTGGGCTGAGCTGTCCACAGTTTTACTCTGCAGCAGTGCACCCATTCTATCAATGTTTAAAAAAGAAAATAGTCCGATTTTCCATCTTCTTGGATTTTCCTTTTTTAGTACTGTTTTTAAATTTTAGATGTATTATGTATTTTATGTATATTTATGGTTTTAATGTTTTTGTAAGTTGCCCAGAGTCCCCCATTGGGGGGAGATGGACGGGGGAGAAATTAGATTAAATAAATAAATAAATGAATGAATGAATAAATAAATAAATAAATAAATAAGAAATGAGAGTCAAGTGTTGCAACAACTGCTACTGCTGCCCACCCACCTGATGAGAAGCAGTGTGGGAAAGGAAACAAATGGGCTCAACAGAAAGAGTGAGCCATCCAGTTCCTCCTACTCCCTTTCTTACCAGGTGGTGCAAGGGAAGAGAACAAATGGGTTCCTCTTCTGTATCTCTTTTTTTTTCTTTCTAGCAGTTTCAAGAGCTTGTTGGACTTTCTAGAGCCAGCAAACCCAATATATTCCATGAGACTGTCAGAAAACAGATTTAGACAGAGATTTTTTCCCCCTCACTATGTGCTACAAGGTTCTCAGTCATGTATAGTAAGTGGGAGAGTATCTTTGCTTTATCCTTTTTCTAAAACAACGGTTGCCTTTATTGCCCCCATCCCAGTGCTGTCTATAAAGTGGTATTCAAGAAGTGAACAAAGAGACCCTTTTTAAGTAGGGAGAACAACCTGGTTCACCACTCTGGTCCAGCAATCCCTAGAATATCCTCCCAACTGGTTTGCCATGCACTATTTGCTGCTTCCTTTCCCCCTAAACAAGCACCAAAGTTATTTGAGGATCCCCAGCCTCCCTTTGGGTCCCCTGCCCCAAACACTAAAAACAAGTCACAGGAGAGTTTTCTTGTAGGAATTGATTTTGCAAGCTGGTGTGGTGATGGGGGAAAGAATCTGCAAATTTATGCGTGGTTATCCTACACTCTATCCAGAATGTAAAATTATCTAGCTGTAGCCTTCTCACATACCGTACTGCTTCCACACCCATTAGCTGCCACCTGAACCCAATTCTTCCTCAATCCACTCCCTGAGAGGAACACACTGGAAGCCCCACTGAATCTTGGATGCCATACCAATGCCTTACTATTCCTCTGCTCACTTGCAGCTTTCTAGTTTGTCTCTCAAAATGTGTCCAACTTTGGCAGACTGAAATTTGTCACCCTGCTTCCTCTGGGGTTCTGCCAAGATTTCTGTGTTTTCCCATTATTTCTGTCTCCTATGGTGCTAGGCTACTTTGAGATATTTGTTGTAGGTATAAGCTCTGTAATAACTGGGTTACCTGCCTGCCAACACTCTTCCGTCTCTTGCTGTTGCTTCTCTGCCTACAGGCTGCTGCCCATTTTGTGAGAAAGAGACTGGAGGCTATTGTGTTCTCACGTTGTGTTCTTATTCACCACCCCAGTAAGACAAGAGACAGTGCCCATATGCTCTTGCATTTGCCGATTTCATCAAGAAAAGGATTTTGTCCACATGCTCTTCCTTCTGCGTGCCTCACTTCATATGTGTGCCATATACCCCTGCTGTTCCATCTTGTTATGCATGAATGACTGACTATTGTGATCACCTGCTGATATTTCCAACCTAAAAGAGAAAGAGAGAGGCTGCTCATTGTGATCTTATGAAACTTCACTGATCCAGATACACTCATGCTCACTTGAAAGAGAGAGACCTCACTCCAGCTTCTCCCTCCCTCCCCCTGGGCCAGGCCAGTCACACATAGTTGACTACTCAAACTTTTTCTATCTGGTATTCAGGGGATAGAAGCCTGTAGTGTTCTAGAAGTTACTGAACTACAACCCCCAGCATCCTTCACCACTGGCTGATAGCTAAGGCTGATGAGAATTATTCAGAAACATCTGGAGGACTCCAGGCTTCTATCCCTCTTTATGTGAATGTCAATAGCTATTTTAACACCAATTTTAATCCTTTTTTTTTCAGCATGTGGAACTTCCAAGGAGGATATTAACATATGTTTTGTTTATCTCAGAAAATTTAAAAACTCTTTAAACTTTAAAAAACAAATTCTCCTTGACATTTATTTAAGTTATACTCATTGGTATTTCTAATCTCAGTTTTCACTCCTGCTTCACCAAAAGCACACACAGGCAAGCATATCTTCAATGTTTCAGTGTAGTTCTGTATTGAAATCAATGTTAGGGTTTATCAACAGAAACAAAGGTGTGCTGTTAGTGCTTTTAGAGCTGCACAGTGTGAAATTAGAGTGCATGAAACAAATTGCTGACAAACTCCAGATAATGGGAATTCCATAGAAGAGGACATAGGACAGAATTGTATCAGATAAGTGTGTGCATTTAAATTAAATAGTCTGGCATTTAAAACTCAGAGCAGATGAAGTTCATAATTATGTGAAAGTAATCTTGGATCTTGGTGAGTGCTGTAAGGTAATGTGAATGCTACTGTGTTGGGTCAAGGGAAATGATAACTTTATCTGAGTTTTTGTATAATCCTAGAGAAAGGGCACAGCCAGCGGCACTGCTAGATCAGACTGAACCTTACTACCTCATCTGGTAGCCTTCAGATGTTGGCCTTCACTCTTGTGCCCCCTACTTGCCCTGAAGATGGGGATGACTTTATAAAGATGTATATTTATCACCTTACGTGACCAGGACTTAGGCAATGTACAATATCCAAATCAATAAAGCAATTTCATATTATTATAATAACATAATCCACAGTAAGAAATTATTTTCTTTTTGTCTGATGATTTACAGTGCTATGGTTTTAGGATAACATTATGAAGGTTATTGTATTTTAGCACTTTTAAAGTGACCATTTTGGTTATTATATTATTATGTATTTGTATGTTGCTGTTTATGAACCATTCACAGGCAAAAGGAATGAAGCGGCATAAAAGCATGTGAAATAACCAACAAAATAAATAAAACCATTCTACCCACCATCTAGGTGGGGAGAAGTAATGCCAGGCTACTTGGGGTTATATGTTATGGTTTTCTGTTTCAATTCTTGTAAGCCACCCAGAGTCGCTTGTGTGAGATGGGCAGCTATATAAATCATATTAAATCAATAAATGTTATCATTTATTAGGCAGATGCATTTATTAGGTGCCACTATTGGCAGTGGTAATAGGTCTTCAGCTCCATCCACTGATGAGTAAATGTGCCAGTGGGCCGGGCGAATTTTGGAGGGTAGGAGGTACCATTGTAACAAAAACCAGAGACAAGGTGGTCCCACCTTTGTTCAAAACAATAGTGCCTGAACATGGTCTAGCTCAGGACAACCGAGGCTGTTACACATTGGACTTCCTGAGACTGTTAGGCTTTTGGATGGGTCCAGATTGTTTCAAGTATGGCAATGGCACAGCGATGGCACGGAGATTGTGCCTAGTTGTAGTAGCTCCCAGGGTGAGAGCTCCTGCTATTTTACAGTGCCTAATATTGGGCAAGAAAACATGTTTATGCTTTAATACAGTTGTCTGAAAATTAAAAGGAAAACGAACTGGACTGATACAGCACAGCTTAGCTTATTGCATAAAATATTTGTGAAGTGCAAATGCTATAGAAGTGCTAATATATTAAGGGTTTTAAGAAGTATAATGAAAAGCAAGAGATAAAATCTTTTTTTTTTTTTATATATATAGCTTGGTTGCCTGACTATTGCAGTTGCCAAATTTTAACAAATAATTGTACTCCAAGGGCATAAATTAGAGGCAATGAGAGCTTGGCAAATTTAACAGTAAAGGGTATGTACTGTATGTACTCAGGGTTCTTCTGAATACAATGCTGGATGTTATCACATAGGGATTTAAAGGAACACTTTATTCTACAATGTTCTCTCCTTCAGTCTTATAACAGAAACTCCATGCATTTTTTAGAACTCTTATTCTATGCTGAATGTTGAATCCTTCTGCTCATACTTGGGTTTTCAGTGTGGTACCTCCTGATACTGATGTGCCCACAGACACCTCACTTGGTGCCATCTCTCTGTCACTTTGTTTCTTTTTAATAGATTATTTGAATTGAAAATAATAATAATAATAAATGGAAAGCTGGCATGTTGCAAAGAGCAGTCTTCCATTATTATCTTTAATGTGACCCACATGCATTTTCAGAAAATAATAATAATAATAATAATAATAATAATATTAATTTATTGGGTGCCCAACTCCAGTGGACTTGAGCTGGCTACAGAACATTGCTTTATTTGGAAATATATCTACTTGCCCAGAATAAACATTGTAAACTGGCATTGGCAAGGAGCATTGTTAATGGCTGGAGGAGTGGATAGAGGGCATCATTATCATCAATTAGCCATTGAGTCAATAGAATTTTATGACAAAGCCAGCTATTTTGTGCACGGGCAAGCCCACCATGGCTGCAAGATGTTAAGATAACTGCTCTGGAACAACAACAACGATAATAATAATAAAAAAAGAACACCAGCTCTATAGAGCAAGAGGCTGCAGAATCCACATTGGAAGGCTCTGACCCGGCTAGCCTTTTGCAAGGCTTTAAAAGCCGGGCTATGTGCCCAAGTCTGGGGTCCTGAAAGTGTCAGAGGCCCTGTTACCTGGTTGCACTGTTCATTTTTATGTAATTATTATGATAATTCTCAGCTGCCTATATATATAATTGTAATTGCTTTCATGGTTTTAATGATTGTGAACTTGTTCGCCACCCAGAATCACTTGGATTGATATGGGCGGCTATAGAAATTGAATGAATGAATGAATGAATGAATGAATGAATAAACAAACAAACAAACAAACAAACCTCAGAAGATCTTAACAAACACATGATTTTTTAACACCTTACAATTGTTAATTAATGAGGTACTTGTAATCCATCTCACACGTAACCTGCATCTGCATTAAACCATAATTTCTCTCCCCTCTCTTGCCTCATCCCAATTTTAATCCTACATCACTTTAACCACTCCATGCATCTGATGAAATGAATTATAGTTCACAAAAATGTACACCTTTTAATAATTATTGTTACCAGACCCTTTCTGATTTGGGGCTACCATAGACTAATACAACTCTTCTCCTACCATGGCAGCAATTTATGAATACAACTCTCAAAATTTCAAATTGGCCCCAAAAGTATATGTCCTTGAACATTCCTTTTCTTTACAAAATACATAATTACATTATGAGATTTACTGGGACTTTTATCTTTGATGGCTTTAAAGAGGAATTAGACAGAGGTCCATGAATTGATAGGATTTGCACCAGAAGACTGTATGATATATCTCACCATTCTAATGTACTATGTCTGTTTGGGGTTCTAACCAGCCATGCTATTTTCTAGGAGACTATTTCATTCCATTTTGTTAATATTGCCTTTTACAACTGACTGACAGTATCCTATGGCTGCTGAGCATGCCCAGTCCTCCTCTTCTTTTTTGGAAGAGAGGGTGTCATTTATTTTTTTTAGAAAATATGTTTTTAAATGGGTGATATCTCCTGTTTGTTTGAAGTAGACCAATCACCAACAATCTCCATGTTCAAAGGTAGTATGTCACTGAATATTAGCTTCTGAAGAGTAACCATGGGGAAAGGCTATAGCTTCACATCCTGCTTGTGGACTTCCCAGAGGTGCCTATTCCACCACAATGGGAAGCAGGATGATTGGTTAGATCTTCTCTAGCATATATCTAATGTTTCTAAAGATGAAAGTGTTCGTTTTTCTCATCATGCTGTTCTTCTGCCCCTAAGTTATAACATTATCAACTATGGTTACTTATCACAAAGTTGGAATAGAAATTAAAAGCTTGGGCAGCAAACCATGGCAAATTTTTTCTTTTGCAGTTAATGGAAAAGGGATGAAGTAAGAATAGAAGATTGAAAGTCATATTTTAGTTTGAAGATTTTAAGCACTGAAATAGAAAACTGGCTTGGCTGCAATCAGAAATTGGGGATATGAACTTGCCAAGCTAAATTATCTGGCCAATAATATTACAACAATATTACTGACCGTTTATAATATAAACAAATATAGTAATATAAACAAATGGCAGTATTATGAAGCCCATCAACATCTAAATCAAGGTTGCTGATAGTCAGTCTCTAACCAAAATTAATTAAAATCTTGCTACATAGTGCATAATTGATAATTATTGGGTTCATACAAAAAAAAATCACTCAAATGTTAATTTTACAGATTGACCTTTTCATTATAATTTTCTCACACATAATGGAAATAAAATATAAGGAAAACTACAATCACAATATCAGATTAAAGAGATCAGTATGGATGAGCATTACTATCAACATCTGTTCCATCTTCAAATCATTCCCAGAGCACTTTCAATCCAACCAGCACTTTCTCTACTTCACTTTGTCCTCACCACCTGCAGACTGATGATTAGTTCCTCATGGTGTTGTCTCTATATATGCAAGTCTGAAACTTGTTAGACAGCACCTTCAACAGGTCATAGCCAGTTGTGGAACAGAAAATATAAGCCAGTACACACTCACTCTACTAGTAGTTCAATACTCGTCATGTTTGATCTTCTGTGAAATAATGAGTAGCTCTTCCCCTATCTTTATTACCAAAAAAAAAAGGCAACCAAAGTTTTTAATGCTCCCCCCCAAACATCTGCATGCTTTGGACTGGTGGTTTGCAAAAGGGTTTTTCTTGACAAGCTGCTATGAGGATGGTTGCAAAGGAAAGCTAAATTTGACATTTTTACCAAATCAAAAGCCTGAAAAGCCTTCCTTTCACTAAAGCAAGCCCTATAAAATTTAGTAAATTCTGACCTTTGTGACTTTACAAGAGTAGAAAAACTTCTGGGGTGGGTTGTGTATATAATTGGGAGGGAAGTGGAAAATATGGGAGATATGGAAGGGAGACTCCAAAGGGGAGTAAAACACCCAACAACACAGGAAAAACTTTCTGGAAGATATATTATGTCTGAAACAAACAGGTGGCCAGGAACTGGAATTTTTCACCATGTTCTATGGGTTATTGTTAGTTTGGTATCAGCATCATATGATAGGCAGGAATGTTACAGCAGCAGAGGCACTATAAAATCATCATGTGGAGGGGCCCTTCAGTGCTATCTTTTCAGAAAACTCTAAACACAGGCTGTATTGGAAAGGAACTATAATTCAGATAGATCAATCCTGTTTCTTCATGTAGAAGTCTCAGGTTCAATATCTAGTGTTGTCATGTAGAAGAGAAGCAGGAAGCAAATTATATATGAGAATATAACCAGCTGAGGTAATTTTTTTCCTGTCTGTTCTTAACAGCAAATTGTGTTCCTTTTCAAGTCAGGGTGCGTAGTACCTCTGAATATGCACAGAACTGATTCCAAAGGAATGCTTTATTTCAAAGTTAATTCAAGCAGAGTTGGCTCTGGTTAGTACTTGGATGGGAACCACTTGGGAAGGTTATGTTAGACTGAGAAGTTTTAAAAAATGCTAGAAAAGTCAAAGGCTAACTAAGAAAATTTCTTTACTTTTCTTACTTTACTCACCCAGTTTTTCTTTATTCAGATATTATCCCTAACATTTCTTGCTATTGGTTGTAAAGTAAATTGTTTCTCAGTATTAGGAATTTGCCCACCAAATGTTGAAAAATATATGGAAATATATTTGTAAATACTGGTGACATATGAATTGCTTGCAGAATGCTAATTGCTAAGTGTCAGCTTCTTTTTGCTGTTCTCACTGGACTTTATTCCATTGTTCTTTCTTTTGGCATCTGGCCTCATTCATTGCCCATTCATTGTTGTTTGGAGCTTAGAATTTCAAATATGCAAATTATAACGAAGGTAGGTGGGATTCAGTTGGTTTATGTGCTGCTGATATCACAATAGTTCTTAATTATGCTACTCAAGCTTTATTTGTATGTTGTTTTTATGAGGGCTAGAATCAAGTTTTGCTACTGTGCTATACCTTCCAGCTTTTTATGTTATCTCTTTGCTTACACCAGTAAAACAGATCAACAGGTGTGCTAATATGCAGATATATGAAACTTGAGCATCAGAAATATATTTCCCTGTAGTAGATCAATGCCTAGAAGTAAGTAAAAGTATCTCTATGTTAAACAACTGAATACTGCCTGCAGACAGGGAACCTTTTCCTGGAAACTTTGCAGATTATTTCAAAGACAGCAAATCAATTGTTATACTGCTAAAGAAGCAGACAAAAAGAAAAAAAATACAAAAAGAAAGAAAAAGAAATAAGATCACACATACACGCATGTATATAGTGTATGTGTGTGTGTATATATATATATATATATATATATATATATATATATTTGTGTGTGTGTGTGTACGTGTACACATGTACATTAAACCTTGACCTTATGGAGTAACAGTAATTGGTCTTATAAAAAGCCAGCCTATAAAAGTATAAGCAGAGATGGCTGGTGTGGGTCTTCTGGGCTGTGTGGCCGTGTTCTGGAAGTTTTGTTTCCTAACGTTTCGCCAGCACCTGTGACCTGCATCTTCAGAGTGCAGGAGCACAGACAGGAGCAGTTCTCTCTGTGCCCAGGGTGATGTGACCCTTTTGTGGGTATTTATAGAGATCTGGGGGGAGGGGGGAGGGGGGGGTTGGGTTACTGAGTGGCTGCTTGTTTTGGTGTCAGCATCTGTGTGTATCTTCCTGGGGATTAGGCAGGGTTTTTTCTTCTATTGAATTGTTAACGAGGGGTTGCTGGGGGTGATTAGCGAGTTCATTGTGTGAACTGTTCACATGTCCTGGTGGTTGAGCTGAGTTTGTTGACCTTTTGCAGGCTGTATTTTTCAGGATTGGTAGCCAGGTTTTGTTGATTTTTAGACTCTCCTCTATTTTATTGAAACTGTGCTGGTGTTTGTGAATCTCAATGGCTTCCCGGTATAGCCTGGTATAGTGGCTGTTGGTGTTGTCCAGTATCTCTGTGTTTTCAAATAGGATTTTGTGTCCAGTGTGCTTGAGAGCATGTTCAGCTACTGCAGATTTTTCTGGTTGCTGTAGTCTGCAGTGTCTTTCATGTTCTTTTATCCTGGTATGGATGCTGCGTTTTGTGGTCCCGATGTATACTTGCCCGCAACTGCATGGTATGCGGTATACTCCTGCGGCGGTGAGGGTATCCCTTTTGTCTTTTGCTGATTTTAGCACTTCTTGTACTTTTCTGGTGGGTCTGAAGATTGTTTGGAAATTGTGTTTTTCCATCAGTTTTCCCATGCGGTCTGTGACCCCTTTGATGTAGGGCAGAAATACTTTGTTGGTGGGTGGTTGTTTTTCTTCTTCAGTCGCATGTTGTTTTCTTGGTTTGATTGCTCTTTATTTCATTCTTGGAGTAGCCATTCACTTGTAGGACCCAATTAAGGTGGTTAAGTTCAGAGTTTAGGAATTAGGTTTCGTAGATCCAATTGGCACGATCCATGAGGGTTTTGATAATGCCTCTTTTCTGACATGGGTGGTAGTTGGAGTTTTTGTGTAGGTACCAGTCTGTGTGGGTGGGTTTTCTGTAGACTTTGTGTCCTAATTTGAGGTCTGGTTTGCGTATGACCAACATGTCTAGAAATGGAAGTTGGCCGTCCACTTCTTTTTCCATGGTGAATTGTATATTGGGGTGGACGCTGTTTAGGTGGTTCAGGAACTTCTCTGGGTCTTCTTCATCCTGACTCCAAATTGTGAAGGTGTCATCCACAAATCAGAACCAGACTGTTGGGATAATGGGTGTGGTTTCTAAAGCCCGTTTTTCAAAATCTTCCATGTAGAAATTTGCTACGACTGGGCTCAGGGGGCTTCCCATCGTGACACCGTCCATCTGTTCATAGTACTCATTATCCCATAGGAAGTAACTGGTTGTTAGGCAGTGCTGAAATAAAGCTGTGATGTCTTCTGGGAAGATCTGTTTGATGAGTGCCAGGGTGTCCCTCACTGGTACCATACCATGCAGTTGCGGGCAAGTATACATCGGGACCACAAAACGCAGCATCCATACCAGGATAAAAGAACATGAAAGACACTGCAGACTACAGCAACCAGAAAAATCTGCAGTAGCTGAACATGCTCTCAAGCACACTGGACACAAAATCCTATTTGAAAACAGAGATACTGGACAACACCAACAGCCACTATACCAGGCTATACCGGGAAGCCATTGAGATTCACAAACACCAGCACAGTTTCAATAAAAAAGAGGAGAGTCTAAAAATCAACAAAACCTGGCTACCAATCCTGAAAAATACAGCCTGCAAAAGATCAATGAACTCAGCTCAACCACCAGGACATGTGAACAGTTCACACAATGAACTTGCTAATCACCCCCAGCAGCCCCTCGTTAACAATTCAATAGAAGAAAAAACCCTGCCTAATCCCCAGGAAGATACACACAGATTCTGACACAGCCACTCAGTAACCCAACCCCCCCAATCCCCCCTTCCCCCCCTCAGATCTCTATAAATACCCACAAAAGGGTCACATCACCCTGGGCACAGAGAGAACTGCTCTGAAGATGCCAGTCACAGGTGCTGGCGAAACATTAGGAAACAAAACTTCCAGAACACGGCCACACAGCCTGGAAGACCCACACCAGCCATTGTATGCCGGCCGTGAAAGCCTTTGACAATACATATAAACAGAGAATTAACACATATAATCAGTCCAAGATTATAAATTTGGACTACCACTGTCTTTCCATGATAAAATAATAATTTTTACTATATTCCATGTTTGATAAATTTGTAGTTTGTCATCTATCTATATACTATTAAAACTCTCATTGTGTATCTGTTTGTCTGTACCCTCAGGTTAGCCCAAACAGTGCATTATACTGCAACAATTTTTGAATCAAGGTACTTAAAATCCACTAACTTAAAGAATGCGTAAAGAACCCAGGACCCATTACTCCTGTGGAATTGAAATTGCCATGATATTCAGACCAGTTTTATTCACAAAGCTGTGGCCATTGCAGTGTCCCCACAGTCATGTGATCATGATTTCCGATGCTCCTTGCCAGCTTCCCACAAGCAAAGTCAATGGGCCAGGAAGTTAGAAGTCGTTCCAACTCGTTTTTTGCCCACCCTTGGTCATTCTGTTTATCTGTTTATGTAAGTAAATATTGGCTTATTACAGAAGTTTGTGTGCCACAATTGTTTTTCTATTTATGACATATACTTTTCTGGGGACCGTCCACCACTGGGGTAAAAAAAGATATGCTCAGCCTAAAATTTAATGTTCATTCTGGTCATATGAGATTGCACTACCTTTCTCTCAAAGGATGACCCAATGGGTCACAGGATTGTCTAGTATAATGATAAATTCCAAGTATATACTGTAAATGAAAATCTCATTCACATCTTTAAATCATATTACTTTTTCCAATCTATATAATTAACAAACATGGCTATTAAACCAAAATGGCAAGCTCTTGTCTATTATTCTGCACTTAGAGAACAATGAAATTAACAGTCAACCCTGATAAAATACAGGTTGTCCTTGGGTTACAACCACTCATTCAGCAATTGTTCCAAGTTACAATGGCGCTTGAACAAGGGGGACTTACAACTGGTCTTCGAAGTTGCAGCTGTGGAGGCATCCCCGCAGTCACATGATTACAATTTGGGCACTTGGCAACCAGTTTGCACTTACGATGATTGCAACATCCCACAGTCATGTGATCACCATTTGCAACCTTCCCTGCTGGCTTCCCACAAGCTAAGTCAATGGGGAAGCCCGCAGAAGGTTGCAAGTCACTCCCATAAGTTTCTCCCACTTGCGCCACTTTTCGTCCACCCACCCACCCTCCATAGTACCTGCCTGCAGCACCTGCCCACCCACCTGCACTCCATGCTGCCTGCCCACCTGTACTCTGCAGTGCCTGCCCGTGGCACCCACCCACACTCCATAGCGCTTGCCTGCCCGTAGCTCTTGCCCACCGACCTGCTTGCCTGGGACTTCTACCTCTTCCCATGTTGCACTCACGTGAGGTCCTCGCTCAATGACCAGCATGATCCTGGCATTATGATGGCAGCTGGGACTGCTGGGATTGCCATTTTGCTAAGTGGTGTGGTCATGTGATGTCATGCTTTATGATTGCATCACTCAGCGACAGAAATTCCGGTCCCAGTTGCCATTGTAACCCAAGGACTACCTGTATTCTCTGAGATATTCAATCACAGTCAGCATTAGGAGGCAGTACATGACCAGTTTCCTCTTTATTAGGAATCTTCAGACATGCATACCCAAATGTTATTCTTTGGGATTCAAACCCTCTACTGGGAATGGAATTCACAGACCTTCACATTTTAGATAATTATATATAGCACGTTAGCTTTAGGAGCTATCCAGGTCCAGGCACTCAATGGTTGCAGGGAGTGATATGTAGAAGTTATCTGAAAGTGTATACAGCCCACCTTCCTTTAAGCATTAGAGCAGAGATATATGTAGATTGTGTGGAAGTCACATAAAACCCCATATGTGGGAGTGTGACATAACTGTACATCTATATCTCTCTGCTCTGAGAACTTAAAGGTAAATGGATACCATTCCAATAGCTTCTGAGGTGTTCAAGAAACAAACAAAATGTTTTGTTGAATTAGCCTCATTTTATGATTCTTTTAAGATCCTTCACTGATCATTTGCATTGTCAGTTCTTTATTCCAGAGTTCCTACAAATATCCATTTCAATAGTAACCTTTAATTATCTATTTTAAAAAGTGCATAGATTTAAAATCACAAAAACAGATTTTCAATACTGATAGTAATTCAGGAGCTTTAAATGCTGCTAATGCATCTGGATGAAATTGTGAATCAAAAGATGTTTTAATGAAATATGTTGCTACAGTTTTCTGCAGTTTTATACAATTCAAATTCCTGTTATAATAACTGAAATTGTTTAAAAACTTGTTTGGCAATAAGCTGATCTAAAGTACTAATATCCTTACTATCTCATTAATTAAAAAATCTGCAAAGGTGTTTTGGTAGATGTTGGG
This sequence comes from Python bivittatus, assembly GCF_059951505.1. Lineage (NCBI taxonomy): Eukaryota > Metazoa > Chordata > Lepidosauria > Squamata > Pythonidae > Python > Python bivittatus. The sequence goes on from NW_028277088.1 coordinate 56,164,674, forward strand.
ATGGAAGGACATTCTGGAAATAATCTGTAATAAACAGATTGAGAAGTAATGAATTCTAAACATTTTGCATTCCTGTTTCCTGTTTAGGCTATTGATTAGTATTTTTAAGCCAACCTACTGAGAGGGTGAAAAGATATAAACATCATGACTGAGTTTATGGACTCTTTTGTAATACAGAAAGTACATGTATAGAGAGAGCTCAAGCTATATATATGTATACTCCATCAGTGTAAGTGCTAATGAATACTGTAGATACCTCCATCAGTCAGTTAAGACATAGTAAGAGAATTATTTGTTTATTCATTTCTGCCAGTCTCCTTGCTGTTTCTGCATGGGACTTCAGGGGCATCACAGCTGAATGATGGGCAGGTCCCGGCCTGGGACAACAGGTTATGGTTCCATCTGGGTTAAAGAGATTTCATGAGGCCTGTGTGGGTCCAGATGGGGAGAAACAGTCCGAGGCTCAACCTTTGCAAGACTTAGTGACTGTGATTGTTTGGACCCCTTAGTTCTAGAGTTGTTCCATCTTTAATCCTGAACAGGGTTGCACTTCCCCCTTCAGGACTGCTGTACAATTTGGAGTTTTTCTTGGACTCACAGCTCCTGCTTGAACAGCAGGTGGCAGTTCTGGAGAAGATGGCCTTTCAAAAATTCATCTAGTGGACCAATTATGCCTAGACTATCTCATTATGCCTAGACACAGTCACTCACTCTTTGGCCACCTTCCATTTGGACTACTGCAATGCACTCTACATGGGCTGCCCTTGAAGACCACTCAAAAGCTGCAGCTGGTCCAGAATGCAGCATCATGGATAGTTATGGGCATATCTCTGCTTTCTGAGCTGCACTGATTACAACAGACTTCTGGGTTCAATTCAAGATGCTGATTATCACATATAAAACCCTTCATAGCCTAAAGCCTGGTTATCTGAAGGACCACCTGTCTTCCATAGTCTCTGTATACCTTATATGATCCAAAAGAGTCAGCCTAATCCAGATTCCATTGATTAAAAAATGTAATCTGATGGGATCCAGGGAGCGGGTTCTTCTCTGTTGTGATACTGCCTTCTGGAACAATATTCCCTCAGAGATTTGTGTGGCCTCTACCCTGACCCAACTGAAATGAGACCTCAAAGCCTGACTCCTTCCCCAAGTCTTGTGGTAGAATGGATGGTAGACCCCTTATGGGATGACTGATCTATTAAATTTTGTTTTTTTCAAGACCCTTTTTTTCTTTTTAGGCTATGCATGTTAGTGTTTGATACTGTTTTATTCTGTACACTACCCAAAACTGTGATGGAGTTGGGAAGCTTATAAATCCAATGAATAAATAAATGGTTGAAGAGTTCCAAAGCTGATCTGTGTTCAGGATTCTTATCCTTAGCCACACAAAAACATTTTTCTATTTATTTCCCCTCTTCTGGCTCAGATCCAGTCTGATGGAGCATTTGCTTTTTCATTGTTTTTCCCAAAGGAGAAAATAATTTGTATGAAATTCTCAGCAGTGAAATGTATATTTTTGTGCATTACCACTTTGACGTGTATGTATGTGTGATTGTGACTGTGATCATCTTACCTTTCATCATGCAATCATTTCTTCAACGGTCTACAGCCTCTCATGATACAATTAGATCCCAACAAGAGACATCAGAAAGGAACTCCTTCCATTAGATTGCTCAGATTGGAAAGTATGAAGAACCCTAAGAGCTGCAAAGTGATGGAAAGAAATGTATGAGAAAGCAATAAGATCAGCAGCAGTGTTCTTTACCATCTCCAGTGATAAAGAAGCCGAAGAATACCACCAAGATAAATTCTAATATTTTTAAGCTATATTTTACAGGAAAAGAAAACCTAAGAAATTGCAAGTTTTTCACACTGCTTTATTTCTTGTATCTTTTCAAACAAAAATCAACAGCTAAATTCACCTTTATGCGCATCTTAAATTAAGTTTGGAAGTTCCTCCCCATCTTGCTTGTAAATGAGAGTTTGGGTAAGAAGAAGGAAAAAATCCAAAGAGGGGAAAAAAAATAATTTGGAACTTCATTCTGTGATGATTTGGGTTGGTTCCAGCAACGTGCTGTTATGATGTGTTTGCTGGTACTGAAATAGTCGGCCAAACAAACACATTAAACATTGCCTCGAAGTTACACTCCTAAAACAATACACTGAGAAATAGAAGAGAATATGTGTAGCTCAGGGTTGAACTGTGGAATCCCTGGAGTTCTCTGAGCTTGGCTATTTTCTTGCAAATGTTTCATTATCCAGCTAGGTAACATCTTCAGTGGTAGAAACCCCATTCCATTCTAGCACTGAAGATGTTACCTAGCTGGGTAATGAAACGTTTGCAGGAAAACAGCCAAGCTCAGAGAACTCCAGGGACTCCACACTGAGAAGTGTCATGGTTACATTAATAGTCACTACTCAAGCTATTAACCTTTCTGGTCTCTTCTAGAACCAAAGTGGACATGTTATACATTTAAATCAGGTCTGAACACTTAATTCAAGCAAAAACTCTGCTCATGCTCAGAGAGACAGACTAATAAACAGCTGCTCTCATGCTTCAAGTGGATTATTTGTAAAATGTTTTTGGTGCTTTGAATGATCAATTATTTCTTCAGTGATTAATTTTAAAAATTCTTATTTGGCCACTTCCTCTCACTACACATTGGTTTCCACTAAATCAGTCCAAGGGAAAAAGTGTATATCTGCAGAAAATATGCTGGAATGTGGTTGTAGTCTTAAACTCCTTTTAAAACAATATTGTATTCATTAACATAATGGAAGAATGTAGTAGCTCTTTTCAGGCTAATTCAGTTTTATTTTAGTTTTGGTGTTCATTTTTCTAGATAAAACCTGCTTCAACCAATCTAGTGAATGGAAGCAAGGTAAAGTGGTCAGTTATAGGAAGGTAGAAAGTAAAAAATTTAATTTAATGTAAAGAGATGTCTACAATATGCAAACAGAGGAAAACTTCAAACAATGTGTCTCTGCTGCATAAAACATGTAATCTGTGTTCAAAGTGAAACTGATGCAATCAAATGTTGGTATTAGTTCCTGTTCTGCTATCTTCCATTCCATTTTCCCCTGAATTGATTTTTATTAGAGCAGCTAATGAACTGTGGAATTTTGTCCAGGGAAATTAAAGTCCCCACCAACAGGCTCACTAACTCAAGCCAATAGGGTTTTAATGTTTTTAGTTTTCATGTTTGATTTATGCTCATTCAGTCTTATTTTAACGTCAGTCTTGTTGGTTCAGCACCTATTACTCAAGGGCATTTAATATATGCAGTTAAATAAACATTATTAGTGCAGGTGTTAAGTTCTTATGTTGTTCTATTGATTAAGCCTTATTTTTTAGGCATCACATGGAAACCTTCTGTGAGACAGAAGCAGTTACCCATTTCAGAACTTGCCACGCACGTTAGTAGGCAAGAAGAACAAGAATGTAGCTAGTGTGCTCTTTCCCTTAATCGCCCTTTCATATTATGGTATCAGAAGCAGGCCCAAAGTATCAGAACCTCATAAAATATTGCACAGCAGGAATCCGTATTTCTGACATACCTGCTAAGAAATTAGTGGGATATAGCAGTTTAATCAATTTCCCTTAAAAAATATTTTTTGCTTGCTTGGGTCCATTTGTGTGGATTCCTCACAGGTTTCCCTTTTCCAGTTTAGATGCCCTTAGAAATGCTTTAATTTTTGTAAATAGTTCATTGGAGCCTATTGTTTCAACAGAAATATTTACTAGATCAAAACACAAGCAGACATATCTGAAAGTTATCAAGCGCCGTCTGGATCACAGGAGTAACTTTATTCATGAGGGCAGCTACTGTAAAAAGAAGGCATGCTTCCTGGGTCCTGATAGATGGCATTGCTTAATCAACAGAACCCAAAGCACGCCAACCCTGTCAACTTGAATTGGCCAGGCAGACACCCCAGGAGTTAGGTGGTCCCTTAAATAACCAGACCCCACATATGATAAGATATGCTATTATAAATATGTAAATATTTAAAATAGAATGAATGTCAGTGCTGGACCATAAGCAACAATGAGAGTTGGGTCAGGAGACCAGAATCAAGAAGAGCTACATTATGTAATAAAGCAGGAAGTCAGGGCCAAATGGCAAAGTGGGGAGAAGGTATAAAATAATAAACTAGCAACCAGAACAAAAAGACAAAAGGCAGAGAGAACATGCAGACTAACAGGACACTTCAGACCACCAGGGCAAATAGGTATGTTTTGAGCTGTGCCCCCATATTATGGGTTCTGGATTTCTTTGTTTGAGTTTAATACTATTGGCTGGGGATGCTTTTACCCCTCAAGCTTGCTGTTCTCAATATGACAATATTGTCATTGTCAAAATATTAAAGGAAAGGGGAAATGAATTGCAAGCAATTTTGACAGGCATGGTTCACTCTGCTTAATGTAAGCTGACTAATTGTTAATAGGTTGTAAAATAGCAGCAACATAATATGCTTTTTTACATCACATACAGTAGCTATGATAGGTATTAATATGCTTTTGATGAGAAATGCAGCATTCCTCCTTGCCTCTCTCTCTCACTGTCTCTTGCTGGAGTGGGCTACTTGGAAATTAAAAAGCTATAAAGACTGTAGCCTAGAGGATTAAATGCCTTGAGAGGAAACTGTGACATGTGTCTCCATAGTTAAATATCTTCTCATTAGTAACACAGAATTGCTGTATAAGCTTCTGCCACTTCACTGGTCATTTTCAAAGCAGGCTGCTCATGGCAAACCTGATTCAGTGTGCTCATGTGAAGAAATGGATTCTTGCAATAATTGCACAAGTGAAGGATCAATGGTAAGAATCATGTCATAGGTTAGATCAAATTACTTAGAGTTACTATACATCCAGTGTTTCCTGGATATGTCCTCTTTTTGATATTTGAATGCTCTGTCCTACCAGAATCCAAAATCTGGCAAAACATTTGGCTTATAACAAAGTGGCCACTGATATGCTCTCAGAGGCTGCTCTGAGGCTACAACAGCCAGAAGGAATGAACAGAAGCATCTTTCCCAGCTATGATAAGAGGAAGAAAAATAGCAGTTCCTTTGTATGGTTGATAAGAAAGATATTTCACCCCTGCTTCTTCCTGATAGGTGAAACTTAGAGCACCTAACCAGCACATGTGCTGAAGGCCTCAAGGAATGTAGTCCAAAGTTTGAATGGATGGAAAATAGAACAAGGTCCTGTTTTTATTTCATATACAGGTTATTACTCCAAAGTGTAGAGTGTTTTAAAACAACATTTTGAGTCGAAACACTTCTTCAGGCCCACTTGACACTCTCTTATAATTTGGATGAAATTTTATGGTTTGGGTTTCAAACAAAAAAAAAATTAAAATAATATTTTGCATTAGTTAGCTCTCAGTAGTCCCTTAACTTTCAGGGATATGAAGTTATGAGCTTTGTATTCAAGCTTCTGGCCCAATTTTCTTTATTATATGGATGTAATTTTTGGTTTGGGTTTACAAGAGAAAAAATAAAGCCTTTGTACCACTTAGCTCTCACTCCTAATTCTGATGCATTTTTTGGTTTAGGCTCAGGAGAAGACTGCTCCTACATTGGCAAATACTGCTTCTCTTCTAATTACTAATACCTTGTTTTCCTGGATCTGTCCCTTTAGACTTTGAGAGGCAGAACAGGAAGGAATGAAAGTTATGGTTGGATAAGTGCATGGATCCCAAGAGGTCAGCAGTCCTTGGCATAAATTAGAATTACCACAATTATCCAAGTAATGGTGGGAAAAACCAAAGGAACCATAACAGCTCTAATGAACTATTTGCAGTTTTACTTTGTGTACTTAGACACGCATGGCTTAATTTTTGAGACAAGCATATGGTACTGTCCCAGTTAGTAATGTCTTTTTGTACTGGATCTGTTTCTTTAGGGCTTGAGACAGAAAGCATGCTGGGAAGGGAGTGGAAGGGAAAAAGGAGAATGAATGAATGAATGAATGAATGAATGAATGAATTAATGAATGAATGAATGAATGAATGAATGAATGAATGAATGAAAGAATTTATTTTCATGCAGCATAATGTGTCTTGCATAACATAACATTCACTGTCTTCAGAGTTCCCTATTTTTTTTTAATATGGTAATTTTAACATTACTTTCAAGACATTGTATACAGACTAATGAATTTTAGGATCAGATTGTGCCACTAGAAATAGAATTGGTATTTTATTGAGTCAGTATAATTGCTCATAGATGAAACTCTCATGTTCCATTCAAAAGATGTATTTGTATATAACATACTACTGTGGGATAGAAAGGATGAGATGTGGTTTTTCTCAGGTTTCAATTGTAGTTATTTCTGAAGCAGTTCTAAGGCTAAGGTGCTTTCTGTAAATGGGACTAAACCATGTGAAAACTGGTCTGAGAGAAACCATATTGTGGATCAGTCCAAGAAGAGGACTTATCAGCTACTTCTTTAATTCTATGGCTTCCTTGAATGGTATAGGGCCCACTCCCTTATAAGTTGCCAGTAGAGAATAGAGCACACCTAAGGCCATTCAGTGTCCTTAGGATAAGATTTCAAGCAGAACTCTGTTCAGCTGAACTCCTGGGAGCTCTGAGCTAAGAGTTACAACCTGGGCTTTTAGTGTGAAACCAAACTAGCCCACAGTTCCCTTGCTGCTTAACAAATGGATGCAAGAGAGGCTGTGACCTAATTTCTTCTGCAGCTATAAACTTATATGTAGGCTGTGCTATTTAGAAGTACAAGCAGAACTGAATCCTTCCTTGCATCAAAATTCCTGTCTGGGTCAAACCAGTACATTATATGCTACAACTGAAGATATGTTTTTAAAAAATGCTTACGGAATGGCTATGTGAAGTTTAAAGAACAAAAGACAATATATTAAATAGTGTGTAGTTATGGGGAAAGCTAGGATAGTTTGCAGGGATTGAAAGATACAGTACAGAAAGGTATAATTAATAAAGCTGATGTAAACTAGATTTAGCTAAGTTTGCCCTGTGAGGTTATAAAGAACAGGTCTCAGCCTTCTTCTATGTGATAGACTTGAAGACTGTTACCATATTCCACCATGTTGCCCTTCTCTGAACCTGTTTCAGTTGTCTAAATTCTTCTCAACATAATACTTGATCAGTTGATTGATTCAATTTGTACACTGCCCATCTCCCAGTGATTTAGAAAGTATACTTTTGTTGCTGCAGCTTAAAATTGCATTTCCATTTTTTGTAGCCATATTGTACTGCTGACTCATTCAATTGTTAATCCAAGATGTTTTAAAAAGTACTACTGATGAGCTAAGGTAGACAACATTATATACTTTTGCACCTATTTCCTGTTCCCTAAATGAAGAACTGTGTATTTGTCTCTATTAATTTTCATTCTGCTATTTTCAGCTCATTTCTCTAACCTATCAAGATAGTTTTATTTTTGTCTTCCACAGTATTATCTATCCCACCCAATTCTATAACACTAATAAAAATGTTGAAGAGCACAAGGCTCAGAGCTGAACCTTGTGGCATCCCATTTGATAACTCCCTCCAGTTTAATAAGACACTGTTAATGCACCCTCTTTTAAGTATAATTTGCAAGCCAGTTACGTAGATAATTATGTAAGTATGATAATTAGCTGACCAATCAGAATGTCATGGGGTACTTCTAAAAACTTTGTTAAAATCAAGATACATTATGTCTGCAATATTCCCTGAAGTTATTCAAGAAATAACCCAATAAAAATATAAAATAAATCTGGAAAGACAGTTCTTGGCAAATCCATGCTGTTAATACCATGTTCTTTTCAAGATGCTTACAGATCAGTGGCATAATGATTGGCTATAGAATCTTCCGATTGTCTGACTGACTGATTTGCATTCTTGGATCCCTTTCTGTCCCATTTATTGAAGATAAGGACAATATTTGCCTTCCTCCAATAATCTGGCACTTCATCACTTCTCCAAGACAAATATATTACATAAAGGTTTGGCCTGATTATTAGCAAGTTCTTTCAGTACCTCAAAATGTAATTCTACTGTCCCTATAGATTTAAACTTATTCCATATAACAAGGTATTGCTCTGATCGTGTTTCTATAAATCTCAAGTTTCAGTCCTACCCATCAATTCTTTCTTTCACAACTGCCTGGTGGTATATATAACCTCTTGTTGGAGGATACTGAGCCAAAATAATAATTGCATAGTTACACATTTCTTTGTTAGATGTTAGCACTTTTCCATCTTCATTCAGCAGCTGGTACACCAATTCTTTATCTGGAATGTATCTGAAGAAATCCTTTTGATTGTTCTTAATATCCTTTATATCTTTATGTTATGTAGGGATATTTTTTTAGCCTTGTTTGACATTACAGCAAGAGTAAAACTCACTGTATGAGCAGCAAAAAATGAGCTCTGTCTCTTCAAGGCCGTGGGAGTAATGAGGGCTGTGTGAAGCTTTGAAAGAATGCTTTGCTGCAAGGAAGCTTTGAACTAATCACATCCTCAAAATTGCTTGGGGAATAGTGGTCCTCTTGCTTCTAAGACCAAAGTTAAACATTCATGATGCTCTGCTTCAAGCTCACATTAGGAGAGAAGGCTGAGGTGAGCCTCCTCCTCATTGGCCAGAGATCTTTCAGTCTTGGTGGCTCCAGCACAATTTGTGGAGAATCCCAAAGTGATGCAGAGAACAGCCAGTCCAAAGCCACCTCAGTATATGCTGAGGAGTCTCCAGGGTAGGTAGCTCCAACATAGGCTGTGGGGAATTCTCTCCAAACTCCTTGTCATAAGTAGCTGAGAAGAAGCTGAGAAAGACCAGCAGTAGGAAAGGAAATGTCCTTGTCTTCAGCACTACCAATGGATGAGAAGTGCAGAAAAGATCCCTTGCACCTGCTGACCTCTCCCAACTACTCCCCAGCTGACAAATGGTTGAGAGATGTCAGTGGCATGAAAGGACCAAAATACCTCCTTCAGGGAGCACTGCAGGAGAAGGCTGAGAGGATCCTTGTGCAATACTGGCTTAAGTATTTCCATGATGGGTCGTGTGTACAGCAGGTTTCCCAAACTGGGAATCTTCTGAGGAAGCTTTGGGCATTCTCAAAGTTGTTTAGCTGGGAAGCACTTCAGCCAGCCCTGGAGGGATGGGGGAGGCTATAAATTGGGCCACCTCTATGATCCAAATCACTCTGTTGACATGAATCTTTGTTATTTAGCACACATACTGTTAACATCTTGTCTACAAAGATGCACACCAGCATAGCTCTCCTGTGTAGTCTAACACCAAAGGTTTCCACAGAAGCACAAACTCAGCTGTACACATGAAGTCCTCCTTAGCACAGGCATTACCACAATCTATAGATGCATTTGTAGATTTAATATTATAGGTAAGATATTGGAATGGGGAGGGGTTATCTCCACTGGCTGTGCAGTGAATTCCACCCCCACCCCCAAGTAACACCTGAAAGGGCCAGCCGCTGGCTGGCCTGCCTTCCTTCCTAGAATCTTTCCATCATGTTAAGTCTATTACAGGTATGAAATAGTACAACATAAGCACATGTTTGCTGTCATAAAAAGACTTAGGCTTATAAATCATCAAAATAAAGTGATATGTACTAGGGTTGTGTATGTTTCAAAAATGATTCACAGAAAGAACTTCAGACCTCACTGCTTTTCATTAAAGTAGCCCTGCCATGTTCACTCTTTTGGTTAGAGTTGTACAGCACATTTTCTTTCCACTCACACAACTCTTTATGGATCTGTACTGTGATTCTTTCAGTCAACCCACTATCTTGGAATGGCTCTCTCAGGCTCTCTTCATTAGCAGCATCAGGAAGCCCCACCATCCAGGAAAATTTCTATTATGTCTGGCTCCAGGATACCACAACCCAAACCTTCCTTCCCTAAGTTCCCCCAGATATTGCATGCAACCATATGTTCTATTCTCCCAAGCATGGATATGCCACAACATTCAAACTACACCTTTTTATGTTCTTTGAGTAAGCTGTATGCATAAGGCTTAAGAATCAAATCAGTTTTGATTTTTTACTGTTTGCTTACATAGAGCTTTAGTGGCTGATTATAAAATTTTATATATTGTTTGTTCTACTGAAGCTCAGCAAATGGTTACAAAATTTGGAAAGTGATTACAAAGTTAAACATTTAAAATCTGGTTAGTGATTATAAACTTCTACACCTTCCTCTAAGTGATGAGGGAAGTAAAGAAAGAGAGGAGGGAAGTGGGATGCAGGGCAAAAAGTTTCTTCAGATCTTCCTGACCAATTCCACCTTGTCTCACCCTCCATTGCAGAGTCCTTCAATACCTTATGATCTCTCAAGAGAAGTGGTACTAGAGAAAGAGAGAACCAATGAGACATTTTGGTCTGGAGGTAAAGTACAGAATCTTCCTTTCTTCCTTTCCTTCCTTCCCATTATGCAAATACTGTCCATTATGCTGGTCCCAACTTATTCTGATACTATTGAACAAAGAAGTACCTAATGATTACAGAACTCAATTTAAAGTCTCTAGGAGTTCCACAGACAGATGGATTAAAAGCTTGATCTGACAAACATGCATTTAAAAAGGAACAAGCATATGTGGGAGACATATAATTTTTCAAGTTTTGTATTACAGATATGTCTTAACTCATTGTCCCTTTCTTCATATAGATAAGTTCATAATTGCCTTTTAAACAACAACTTGAGAGCTTTAACCTTCATACCAAAGGATTTAGATATCCCATTAGAAAATTTTGCAAAGTAATTATCTCACATGTTGCACATTTCTTGATTTTAACTAGTTATTGTCTTTTAAAGTTTTGTTCCTCCCTCTTTTCGTTGTATGCCATCTGTCACAGATCTTAGTCAACAAGCCTTGTATGATATCCAGAGGAAGGTTTCCAGACACCTGGTGGTATTTTAAAGCAAATGATATGGGGGTGGAAGGAAGGGAAGAATGTTAGTTGTGCCAGTGTGCGGGCATATTTCTTGGTTTCTATTTTATCACTTTAAAAGTGCATTCAGTTTACAGTGGGAGCAGCCAAAAAGTTTTGTGATTTGAAATTCAAATGCGGTTTTCTTCAGCAAGGTTTTCAGGTGGGGGGAAATTACTATTCTGCCCTCCCATTTATTATCTTCGATGCAATTACCTTGAAACATTTAAACTTGTTCATTCTCTGGGTGTTGACGTGCAACGTCTTTGTGGTTCACACTACATTTGATGCCAATAAAGAACAGCCATTCTAATGCTTGTTATGGTGTAATGCCTTCACACGAGGGTTTAAATTTAAAATTTCCCTGCCATATTCAGGTTTTAATGTAGATCTGGACATTACTGTCTCCCATGGTCATCCTCCTATGTCTTCTATCACACTTCCTATCTTTTTTCTTACCACAAAGCGAGAGATAGAAAAATACAAGATGTATTTTGGTTGTTTGGGTTAGGATGTATCTGTCTGAAAGCAAACCAATACTGGGGATTCCCAGAGCCAATGAAGGACTTCATACAGGGGTCAGTCTGGTTAGTGGTTAAACAGTTGGAACAGGTTCAAAGAGGTCTCAGTTCAAAATTCCACTCAGCCACGAATCTCATGGAGAGATTTAGTCTCATCATTCTCTCTGCTTGAGCTACTTCACAATTTTTGGGTCAATAAGTGAACATCCAAATAAATATGCAAGATGATATAAAATCACCCCTAAAATCACAAAACTGATTTAGCTTTAGTAAAAGGCGAAAGATTTACACGATCTGAAGAGAAACCAGAGTATAGCTTAGATATACAGCTAAAAAGATCAGGGAAGCTATCTTATACCAAAGGACAACAATACATTTTTCTTATCTACCCCTATAGCCACTGTAGAAAATTTGGCATCTTTATTTGTATCTCTGGATCTGAACTGGCAAGCAAAAAATGGAATGCAGTATATCAGGTTAACTGGGAAGACTATAAAATCAGAATAATGCAACAGTACCACAATAGGAGAACATGTTCTATTGATTCATTGTCTCCATACTTACAAGGAAAACTCTCTTACAATACAGAATTTTTCTATATTTCCCAGAGAGAACCACCATAAGCAAGGCATTGCACCTTGTTAGTGTGAAGGCTATTTTATATTAGAGAATCATTGTATTGAATAGATAATTACTAGCTCCAGTGAACAATTGATTCTATCCAGATTAAAGTTATCTGAAATTGGTGGTGCATCTAATAGGTGATCCATGTCCCTTAACCTTTGCTTAACATTGGCTCTGGTGCTTTTGAACTCTAGCATCAAGAATGTCCTGACACTAAAACCATATAATTGAAGCCTAACCTCCAAAAGGCAATTATAAAAAGAAGAGGTTAAATTCAGTTTTTAGCCAATAGTTAAAAAATGTGACCCACATCTTTACCTCTACTTTTAATGCCCAGCTTTGAATTACAAAAATGACATTGGGAATACAGTTAGAACTTTAAAAATTGCCAACAAGAGTTTTGATTGGATTGGTTCCAAACAGTGTCAGTTTGGATGTGACCCAAGCTGAGTGCCATACAAGACATATGCTTGTAATGGATTGCTGAGGCCTGATAGAAGCAGTTTGGAACTCTCAAATCTTTCCTGGAAGCCTGTAGGTTTTCATTTTAGGCTGCCGCTCAGATGCCAGATCAGCCTGTAATAAGACTTCCCTTATTGCTGATCTGATTCTTGTGGAGAAGGCTGATCTGGTTTGTATTACCAAGACCTGGCTGGGACCAGAGGGTAGGGATCCTCTCTCAGAAATGTGCCCAGCTGGTAATTGAGTATGGCACTAGTCTAGACTACAGGGCCAGGGAGGGGGTATGGTTGTTGTCATCAGAAAATCTCTGGTGACCTCCAGGGGCATCATTCCACAAGTGCCCAGTTGTGAGACCCTCTTTCTTAGGTTGGGGTTGAGGGACCAGATGGAATTGCTGCTGCTGTACCAGCCCCCCTGCTGCATAGTGCCTTCCCTGCTCGAGCTCCTGGACCTCACCACGGGGCTGGTGGTGGAGTTCCCCAAACTTATAGTTTTGGGGGACTTCAATCTGCCATCACTGGGGGTGGGGGCAGAAGTAGCTTGGGAGTTTATGGAAACCATGACTTCCGTGGGCCTGTCCCAGGTCATCCAGGGACCAACTAGGAATAGTGGTCACACACCCGATTTGGTGTTCTTGTTGGAGTGGTGCTTATGTGATCTGGAATCAGTGGATCTATCTTTGATCCCCTTGTCATGGTCAGATCCTGCCTTGGGGGCTATGAGCTTCTCTAGGGCTGTGTCCCTCCACAGGGAGGCAGGACCTATTAGATTAGATGGATTTCAGAAGGAGCTGGGGGTTATCACTGAAGATCTGCTGCATAGTCCTGCCGAGGCCCTAGTCGCCACCTAGAATAAGAAGGTGACAGGGGCTTTGGACAGGATTACACCCATGCAACCTCTCCCGACCCCACCCCCCTACCCCCATGGTATATGGAGGAATTGAGAGGGATGAAACGGATTAAGAGATGTCTAGAGCACTGCTGGCAGAAGACAAAAAATGAACTCGACTGAACATGGGTAAGAGCTGCTACCTCGTGGCGATTCAGGTGGCAAAGCATAAATATTTCTCCACACTAATTGCATCTGCAAATAATCGCCCAGCAACCTGCTTTAAGGTGACTTGTTTCCTTCTGGGGAAGGAGGATACAGAAGTCTGCCTGCATTTGCGCACTGAGGCATTTGCTGATTTTCTGGAAGACAAAGTGGCTTGGATTCATTCCCAGTTAGACGTCAGTGTGGCTGTTGGTTCAGTGGAGGTGCCTGAAGCAGGTTCTTGCCCTGTTATCTGGGAGTGGTTTGATTCTATTGCTCTCGAGGAAGTGGACAGGATCCTAGGGAGTGTGAGCACAAACACTTGTGTTTTAGAGCAGTGTCCCTATTGACTGGTGAAAGCCTCCTGGGAGGTGACTTGTGGGTGGGTTCTGGTGGTGATTAATACTTCTCTGGGGGAGGGGCTGGTACCCCAACCTTTTAAGGAGGCTGTGGTCCACCCTCTTCTTAAGAGGCCATCGCTAAATTCCACCCTGTTGGAGAATTGTTGTCCTATCTCCAGTTTTCCATTTTTGGGGAAGGTGGTTGAAAAGGTGATTGCACTGCAGCTCCAGAGATTCTTGGATGAAACTGATTATCTGGACCCTTCTCAGTTGGGGTTCAGGTCTGGATATGGGATGGAAATGGCATCAGTCACACTTTTTGATAATCTCTGGTGGGAGCGAGATGGGGGTAGTGCGTCCATCCTTGCTTTACTTGACCTCTCGGCAGCCTTCGATACCATTGACCATGGTATCCTTCTGGAGTGGCTTGAGGGGTTGGGAGTGGGGGGAACTGTGTTGTCCTGGTTCGCTTCCTTCTTCTGTGGACATTCCCAGTCGGTGTTAATAGGGAGCGAGAGGTCCGCAGGGTTCCGTACTTTCTCCACTTCTGTTTAACATCTACATGAAGCCACTGTGTGAGATCATCTGTTGCCATGGGGTGAGATATCATCAGTATGCTGATGATGCTTAGCTGTGTATCTCAGCCCATGATGAGTTAAGCAATACCATGATCTCCCTGTTGCAGTGCCTGGAGGCTGTTAAGGTATGGATGGGGAGCAACAGGTTAAAACTGAACCCTGGCAAGATGGAATGGTTCTGAGTTTGGGGTCCTTTGGTCCATGGAGAATTGCCATCTTTGGTCTTGGATGGCGTTGCACTATCCCAGACGGACCTGGTGCCTAATCTGGGGGTTCTCCTGGATTCACGACTCCTGCAGATTGTGTGCCAGTTACACCCTTTTCCTGGACCAACAGGCCCTGCTCACAGTCACCCAAGCCCTAGTTACCTCCTATCTTGACTACTGTAATGTGGTCTACATGAGGCTGCCTTTGAAAAGTATCCGGAAGCTTCAGTTGGGTCAGAATGTGGTGGCCCGCATGGTTTTGTGCAAATCTAGATTGCACAAGTGTCCCTCTCTTGCAGGCTCATCCCTGCAGAGATAAGACTGGCCCCCCACCTTGATACTCTTCTACAAGGCCCTGAAGACAGTTTTGCCAGCGGGCCTGGGGATCCCAGGTTGATAGGGAGCCCATCAAATGGCTAGTATAAATGTGTTGTGTTGCTGGGAGGGGGCATGCGTAGTGGGTTTTGTATTTGGGGTTTTTATTTCAGTAAGCTGCCTGGAGTCACATGAGTATAAATTGCTTAAATAAATAAACAAATATCCTGGTCCTGCCTCTTACTTTAAGGTAACAACTTCATCATTCCTGTTGCCATCACCTAGATTTCTTTCAAAAGATGTCTCATCTGGCATCTAGTCTCTACCTCTGGGGTGTGCTGCCTTCTGGTGATTAAAAGGTCAAAATGCCAAAAGGGAATTAATTTCAATAGTGCCATCTCTTGATTGTGCAGCATGGGTAGTCCTCGCTTAACAACCATCTGTTCAGCAAACGGTACTGAATGAATGGCAGTTATGACTGGTCCTCGAAGTAACAGCGGTTACAGCAGCCCTGAGGTCATGTGATCAAAATTTGGGCACTTGGCAGCCCACCTGCATTTACAACTGCAGCATATGCTTCAATTCCCCCACCCACCTTTCTTCTGCCCCATTTCTGCCTTTTTGGCCACCCTGCATTCCGCCACCCCTGCCACTCTCCACTCTGCTGTCCCCACCACACTGCGCTCAGGCCTGCACTCTTCCCTGCAACCCTGATGCCCTGCACTCTGCTGTCCTGCTGCCCCCTGCCTTCCCAGCTGACCTTTGCCATCTTTTTCCTCCCATTGCTGAGGCACACCCGACTGAGGCAGCTGCTGGACCTTCGCGTCACCTTTGTGACACTTCAGCGACAACTTGCAAAGGCCTTTGCAATGCCTTGCGTTATAAAGAAAAACTAAAATTGCCCTAATTTGCAGAAAAACATAAAGGACATCAGACTTAGCATTTGATCTGCTTCAATTCTGTGGACTTTCTTAGCTTCTTGAGGATTCTACACATTATTGAGAGGCTGCTGGGCAGATTGAAAACCCCACTGTTTGCCAGCCTCTCTTTGCAGACTTCTGCCAGGTTCCACCCTTTTTTTTAAAAGGACAAAACCATTTCTATCAACACCAGATGGAGTGGTTGGGGAGTTGAAGTCCACTCATCTTAAAGTGGCCAAGTTTGGACAACATTGCTTTAAGGCTACTGGAATAAAAATGGAGGGAAAAATGCCTGGAATTTTAGCAATGCTGTTGGCACTTTGGGCTATGAACATGGCATATTCTAGGGATCCAGAAAAGTGGAAAATAATCCCTAGGTATTTGAAGCTTCATATCTGTTGTGAGATTTGCCCCGTTCGACAGAGAAACTCTCGTGACACGTGTGGTTCACAAAGAAGGTTTACTCATGCGTAACGTAGTAGTCACAAGCAAAGCCAGGACTGGCTTGGTACAATTGCATCACTTGTTATATTCCCCCCTTCCCGCGCTTTTTCCCGCCTCGTGATCGCGTTGCAGCTGTGGACTATTGGGCCCCCCAATGTCCCCCTTGATTGTTCATGATGGCAGGGTCGGTCAGAGTCCATTGTCCTTGATTGCCAGTCCCCCTCCGGCCGGGTTGGTCCCTCCCTGCTACGTGCAGACCCGCGGGTTCTGTGCTGCGTTGCGATCTTGTTTCGCTGCCCTGCGGCCCCGTTCCTTGCATGCTCGCGCCGTTATCAGTTCATAGTTAAAAGCTTCCGCTGTGGTTTTCCTGTTTAGCTGGCCGCAGGTGGCTCGTTAATTAGCGGCGCTTTCGGTTCCTCTTTTCCCCGCTAGCTACCGCTGGTGGATTCCGCGTGGTCTGGTTGCGAGCTTCCCTGCAGCCCCGTGCTTCCCTGAAGCCTCGTGCTGACCGAACCTGACATGCCGCCCCCCTGACGACAACTCCCCCCCCTCGGTCCTATTTCGGCTTCCCGGGGTATTTACTGTAAAAGTCCCTCACTAGGTCCGGCGCCCTTATGTGGGTTTTACTCACCCATTCGCTGTGGGACTTGGGGAAATGTTTCCATTGCACTAGGAGCTGGGTCTGCCCCTTGTGCCTCCGGGCGTCCAGTATCCGGTTGATTTCGAAATGCTGCTCCCCCCCGACCATGATGGGTGGTGGTACTCCCTCCGCCTTGTGCCAGGCGTTCCCCGGCTGGTGTAACTTTAGCAGGCTGCAATGGAACACCGGGTGGATCTTCCCGAGGCTTTTCGGGAGCGTCAGCCTGACGGTCACCGGATTGATGACCTCCGAAATGGGGAACGGCCCCACAAACCTCGGGCTGAGTTTTTTCGATGCCTGGTGCGTCTTTAGGTTTTTGGTTGACAGATACACCTGGTCCCCCACTTTCCACTTTTCCTCGGGGAGCCTCTTGCGGTCCGCGTGCTTCTTGTAGTCGGCTTTGGCTTTTTGCAATGCCGCGTGCGCCGCTCGCCGGGTCTCGTCGATTTGGGCGAACCAGGCGTCCAGGGAGTTGATCTGGGATTCCGGCTGAGGCAGCTCCGGCATGGGGACGAAATCTCTCCCGGTGGCTACTTTGAATGGAGAGAACCCGGTGCTCTTGTGGACGGCGTTGTTGTATGCCACCTCCGCGAATGGTAGTAGCTCCGCCCAATCGTCCTGTTGGTGCCCCACGTAGCAGAGCAGGTACTGTTCGAGCCCCCCGTTCAGGCGTTCCGTGGCTCCGTCCGTCTGCGGGTGCGCCGCGGAGGATAGGGCTTGTTTCGTCCCCACCCGCTTCAGGAACTCCCGCCAGAACCGCGCGATGAAGTTGCCGCCCCGATCGCTGACGATACGTCGAGGTGCGCCGTGGAGTCGGTAGACATGTTGCACGAACAGTCTCGCCAGCCCCTCGGCCGTGGGGACTCGCCGGCACGCTACAAAGTGCGCTTGTTTGGAGAATAAGTCCGTGACCACCCAAATGGCGGTCTTCCCCTTACTCTCCGGGAGCTCCACTATGAAGTCCATGGCGACCTCTTGCCAAGGGCCGTCGGGTTCCGCTACCGACTGGAGTAGACCTCTAGGTTTGCCTTTGGCTCCTTTCGCTGTTGCGCACACCGGGCAACCCCCCGAGTACGCCTCCACGTCCTTCCGGAGCGTGGGCCACCAAAACTGCCGCCGGATTAAGTGGAGTGTCTTTACGAAGCCGTAATGCCCCGCGCTCCGGCTGTCGTGGGCTCTCTCCATGACCTCCCGTCGGCAACCCTCGGGCACGTACAGCTTTCCTTCGTGCCACCACAACCCCTCTTGGCTGGTTAGCGCCTCTCGGTTCTGCTTGAGCCAAGCGTCCCGCTCCGCCGCCTCCGCGAACCCCTGCCTTACTTCAGACGCCGCGTCCCGTCGCTCCCCCTTGGTCTGGCTTCGGGTCACCGCCTTTGCAGCCAGCCTGCTGGCGGGGATGACGGAGTCCACGATCTCCTCCCGTAGGCTGGCGTGTTGGGGCATGCGAGACAGTCCATCCGCTAAGAAGTTGCGCTTCCCGGGGATGTGTTTCAGTGTGAACCTGAACCTCCCGAAGTATTGGGACCACCGTGCCTGTTTGGGGGATAGCTTACGCGGGGTCTTCAGGGCCTCGAGGTTCTTATGGTCCGTCCACACCTCGAACGGTTCAGTTGCCCCCTCCAGTAGATGCCTCCACGTGGCCAGCGCCCACTTGACCGCGTACGCCTCTTTCTCCCACACCATCCACCTCCTCTCCGTCTCGGTGAATTTGCGGGAGGCGTAGGCGCACGGGTGGATGGCCCCCTCCGGGCTGGGTTGGAGCAGGACTGCTCCCGTTGCCACGTCTGATGCATCCACTTGGATTATAAACCGCCGGTCTGGGTCGGGATGGCGCAGGATCGGCTCCGCGGTGAACCGCCGTTTTAGTTCCTCAAACGCCCCCTGGCATTCTGCAGTCCACGCGAGTGCCATGCTGGGCTTGGGGGGTTTCCCAGTGCCCTTGGTTTTTAGCAGGTCGGTTAGGGGAAGGGCGATTTGGGCGAAGTTCGGGATGAACTGACGATAGAAGTTCGCAAACCCTAGGAAGCTTTGGAGTTGCCTCCGGGTTCGCGGCGCTTCCCAGCCCAGGACATCCCTTACTTTCACCGGGTCCATCTCAATTCCCCGGCTGGATATTCGGTAGCCGAGGTAGTCTAGTTGCTCTCGATGGAACTCGCATTTCGAGAGCTTTGCGTACAGCTGTGCCTTCAGCAGTCTCTGGAGCACCGTGCGCACCAGGCTCACGTGCTCCGCCAGGGTCTCGGTGTAGATGAGGATGTCGTCCAGGTAGACCAGGACGCCCCGGTAGAGTAGGTCGTGCAGCACCTCATTTATTAGCTGCATAAATACCCCGGGGCCCCTTTTAATCCGAACGGCATCACGGAAAACTGGTAGCTTCCGAGCGGGGTGTTGAACGCCGTCTTCCACTCATCTTTTGCGCGGATCCTAACTCTGAAATAGGCTTCGCGCAAGTCCAGTTTTGTGAACACCCTCCCCTTCGACAGATGCGACATCAAGTCCTTCATCAGGGGGAGGGGGTATTTGTACTCCGTGCTGATTGCGTTCAGCCCCCGGTAGTCTACGCACATACGGAGCGAGCCGTCCTTCTTCTCCCGGAATAACACCGGGGCCGCTAATGGTGACTTCGCGGGTTGGATGAATCCCCGCGCTAGGTTCTTGTCTATGAACTCGCGCAGGGCCCCCATCTCCCTCCTCGACAGGGAGTACATTTTCGGCTTAGGCAGGGTCGCTCCTGGCTCTAGCTCGATGGCGCAATCACTGGGCCGGTGTGGTGGGAGCTGGTCGGACTCCTTCTCCCCGAACGCTGCCGCCAGGTCTCGATACTGCCTCGGGATTCCGCCGCCCGTCGGGGGTTCCCCGGGTCTGGCCCCTCGCTTTGCGGTCGCCTCGCCAGTCGCCGCTGCCTCCCCTCGCCTCGGGATCGTGGCGGGTCTCCGGGGTCCCGGCGCTGCTGCTGCTGCTGTTGCCGCCCGGGTCTCGGGCCCCATCTGCTCTCGCCCCGTCTCCCGGTGTCCCGGACCCTCCGCTTGCCCGCCGGTGGTTGCGGCTGCCTCCGTCTCCACGGCTCGGTCCCCTCTGCTCTCGCCCCTCGCCGGTCTGTCGACCCCGAACCGCACTGCCTCCGCCGTCCAGTCGACTCGTGGGTTCCGCCGCCGCAGCCACGCCAAGCCGAGTACCACCGCGTAGTCGGCCACCGGGACCACCACGAACCTCAGTTCTTCCCGGTGACTCCCGATCGTCATCTGGACCGGCTCGGTGTAATACTGAGCTGGCCCCCCCCTTGCCAGCATGCCATCTAACTGGCTGAATGAAATGGGCTCCCGGAGGCGCCTCAGCTGTAGCCCGAGCCCCGAGACCACCGCTGGGTGCATCAAGCAGTGGGTGCAGCCCGAGTCCAGTAGCGCCCGTAGCTGCGCCTCCCCTCCGGATCTCACCCCCCGGACGTGTATCCTCACCCGGAACGGTGGGCAGTCCTCATCTCCTATTGGGTCCGCGCGCCTCGACTCCCCTGCTCGCACTGGGACGGCGTTCAGTGTGAGCGCGCCTCGTTTCCCGCCGGCTCCGAGTCCTCTCCGGAGGATGCTGTCTCCGGGGTCGACCACCCCCCGCGTCCTTTCTCGGTCACCGCCACCACTGCCCCCTTCCGCGGTCGGTCACCGGTCCTTTTCCCGTTCGCACGCGGGGTTTTGACTTCGGGCCGTGGTGGGGCGCCTTCCCGCTCCGTCGGGCACTGCGCCGCTCGGTGGCCTCTGCCTCCGCATCGGAAGCACAGATTCGGGGCTCTGGTCGCCTCTCGCCTCCCGGTGGACTGCCGTCGACCGCTCCGTCTCTCCTCGGGGGTCCTCTCCCTCGGCCGGTCCCTCGTCTGGTCCCGTCGTCTTGCGCTCTGTTGGATCTGCCGCCACGCCGATTCCGCCGTTCCGGCCAGCCAGATCCAATCCTTCACTGTGGACGGGTCGTCCCGCCCCAGTGCCCGTTCCAGGATCTCTGGGTTGAGTCCCCTCTTAAAATACTTCACCTTCAGGGACTCCGGCCAGTCCGCGAGCTTCTCGGCCAACCTCCGGAACTCCAGGGCATATTCCGATACCGATTTGCCCCGCTGTCTGAACTGTAGGATGTTGTCCTCTGCCCGCTTGGCGCTCAATGTGTCCTCGAATCTGTCCCGGAGCGCCTGCATGAAGTCCGGGAAACTCCGTAGTTCCGCCGCGTTGGCATCGTACAGCCCGATCACCCAGCTGGCTGCTTGGCCATCTAGCAGCTCGGCCACGTAGGATACCCTGTCCTCGTCTCTAGCGAATAGGTGACCACCCCTCTGCATGAACCCCCTGACGTGCGTCAGAAAGTGCGGCAGCTGTTCGGGGTCCCCTGAGAACTTCCCAGTGATACCTCGAAGTCTCAGGGCGTCTGCCGCCCGTTGGTCCTCCGACCGGGGCACCGTGGGTGGTGCCGGCGGGGGTGTCGGACCGCCCCCCCTGTCGCTCGCCTCCTCGTTCACCGCCGGTGGCCCCACTCTCTGTAGTAGGGTCTGGAGCATCGCCTCCACGGCGTCTAGGCGTCGCTCGACTCTCTCCTCTAGTCGGGCGAATTTCTCGCTCCACTCACGGTTCCGGAACCCCGAACCCCGGGTCATCGTAACGCCTGAATCGTCTGGTCCTTGGTTCACGCCCATCGACCACCGCTCGGATGGAGTGCGCCCGGCCCTGGCTGCTGCCCCGTCGCTCCCAGGCGGCTCCGACCGCCCTTCCGCGAGCCTGGATCCCTCGCGCTCCAGCTGACCCACGGATTCCTCGTCGCTGGTCATGCCTGTATTGAGAAAGAAAACGCTCCTCGGTGGTACCGGGTAGCGCTGACGGTGAGTCCTGGCTTTATGTGAGATTTGCCCCGTTCGACAGAGAAACTCTCGTGACACGTGTGGTTCACAAAGAAGGTTTACTCATGCGTAACGTAGTAGTCACAAGCAAAGCCAGGACTGGCTTGGTACAATTGCATCACTTGTTATATTCCCCCCTTCCCGCGCTTTTTCCCGCCTCGTGATCGCGTTGCAGCTGTAGACTATTGGGCCCCCCAATGTCCCCCTTGATTGTTCATGATGGCAGGGTCGGTCAGAGTCCATTGTCCTTGATTGCCAGTCCCCCTCCGGCCGGGTTGGTCCCTCCCTGCTACGTGCAGACCCGCGGGTTCTGTGCTGCGTTGCGATCTTGTTTCGCTGCCCTGCGGCCCCGTTCCTTGCATGCTCGCGCCGTTATCAGTTCATAGTTAAAAGCTTCCGCTGTGGTTTTCCTGTTTAGCTGGCCGCAGGTGGCTCGTTAATTAGCGGCGCTTTCGGTTCCTCTTTTCCCCGCTAGCTACCGCCGGTGGATTCCGCGTGGTCTGGTTGCGAGCTTCCCTGCAGCCCCGTGCTTCCCTGAAGCCTCGTGCTGACCGAACCTGACATCTGTTACTTCATTATGGACAAACGATAGTTTTTAGATTTTTTTTTGGTAAAGATTTTATTTTCTGAAAACTGATCTCTAACTCAGATTAAATGCTCCTCAGTCCTATTCCTGTCTGGGAAGAGACTGCTGCATTATTTCTATATAGTAAACCACTATATGTTGTTTGCCATCAGAGACAAATAGAATCTTGGCCAGTTAGTTTTCATATAAGAATATAGAGGTTGAACAGCAACACTATCAAAATAACCTTTGTTTTACTGAGCGCTTGATGTTGATATAGGAACAGATACGTGTCCACTGTAATTATTTCTTATTCTGAGGTACGTGTCATGATGAGGGCTTTTTATTAGTACTACCACACAACAGTTGATAGCCAACTGTCAGAGTGTAGACCTTGGAAGTGAATCAACTTTAAAAGCAATAAAGACCATTTAAAAGGGCACATCTAGGAATGCAGGAATATTTCCCAAATATATACTGGAGGATTATATAATTGATCTCTCCCTCAGAATCCTATTGCTCTTTATCAACTAGCTTTTTTTTTCTTCCAATCCATTCCTGTTTTTATTTCAGATGTTTTGTAAGCAGTTTGCTAGAACAATATTGATTATCTTTCTTAAACACTGGTACAATAATGACCACCCACAACTCACAGGAATATTTTTTGGGGGGTTGGGACAACCATATACCTGATGTACATGTAAAAAAAGTAAGTAAATCCATGGGGAATCCTATTGCTCTTTGGAATTATTTACCCTGAATATTCTTATTGGTTGATATCACTGTTATTAACCTCTGAATCCTAGGAGTGTACCTTGGGAGATAGGATTTTAGAATCTCTCTTTAAATATTCCTCAACTCCCACAGGTGTACACAGAGATGGAACTACAAATTTCAGCATTAGCAGAAATAGAGAGATGGCTACTACATCAGTGTAAATCTGAAGGATAGATAGGACCTTATATTCATGTTGTAGAACAACAGTGATCAGATTTTTTGAGACAAGAAGTAAAATCACAGGAACTAGTGGAGCTTCTATTTTTATTTTGTCTGAACACATACACATCTCCCTATAATTTTTGTTCAACAGCTTTGTTGTATATTTTACAAACTACAATTTACTCATTTGTTAACAATGGATTATTTTCATTTCCAGTAGTATATAGATATTCTTTAAGTTCAACCGAGTTTCTGCATAATAACATCCAATTAAAACACTTTTGCCAGTTACCAGCTCCCACTTACTTTATACTGCAAACACAAGAAATGTCTTTTTCATTAAAATAAAATATCCAGAACGTACGTGTACATGGAGGCTATTTTACATGGATATTGGATGTTGTTGAACTGCAAGTTGCAGCAGCCCTAACTAGCATGGCCAATAGTGAGGGATAGGGAATCATAATTCAGTCACTTCAAAGGACACAATTTCCTCCTCCCCTCCTCTATGGCTTATCTTCTTTTCCTGGTATGTTTTTGTGTGTCAGTTTGCATGTAACAGCATCATCCAGACACTACAGAATACATCTGTTATTGATTCAATCAATCAATCAATCAATCAATCAACCAATC
The DNA here is from genome assembly GCF_059951505.1 of Python bivittatus. Lineage (NCBI taxonomy): Eukaryota > Metazoa > Chordata > Lepidosauria > Squamata > Pythonidae > Python > Python bivittatus. The sequence goes on from NW_028277088.1 coordinate 56,188,679, forward strand.
AATCAAATTATTTATGGTCAAAAACCAAACATAAGAAAAATACCAGCAATACAACACAGTAAGTGTAAAAATGAATTTTAAAAATAGCGAGAAAATCCTAAAACAATTAGCAGCTTACAATTAATAATATGAAGACAGCTTCTAACAGTTAAAGTTATTGAGAAGAATTTTGCAACCTTCTTAGAGTTTCTGAAGAGTGGTCACCCAGGAGAAATGAAATGGCCTCCTGATTGCGATGGCAATTAGAGTTGTTAACAATTGAAAGTATTAAACGTGATCGCCATAGGGTGTACAAGAGACATTTAATGGCACATGTGAGACAAATTCTACTTCCAAGTCTGAACAGAAACAAGTTCGGCTTTCATGTGGGAGGCTTATATGTCTACCAGTTGTTGCCCTAATAGGTAGTGTTCCAATTCAGGCCAAAGTAAATAGTCTTCTATGTGGAGCATATAAGATATTAAAAAAGTATCTAGGGACAGTCCAGGGAGGAGAAACAATTGTGCTATGAAAGGGATGAGACATTTTGGCTCTGTCATTTTGGATATCTAGATCCTAAATCCTCTGCTTCAGTTTAGCCAGGGTTCTATCAAGTCCCAAAGCAGATAGTGCTGACAAGGTGAGATCACAGTATGCCAAATCATCATTAATTTGTTCTCTTAGGGTGGAAGAGAATCTATCTAACAAGGAGATATGGACTAAGGAAGTTCCCCAATAGACTTGCTTCAGCTAGACACTAAGATAGCAAAGTCCTGTCAGGATCAGGGCCCCAAGGAAAATGCAGCCTAATTCCAGTTTTGTTTGGATGTTAGAAGTTGAATAAGGAACAAGATTTTCAAGAATTTTGACTGAATTACTTCTAAACTAGGAGACTTTTTATAAATACATAGCTGAGTACCATAAAGCACCATGTGCTGCTGTCTTGCAGCATCACAACATCCCAGGTTTTTCTAATATCTAAGGATTCTGGGGGTTGGAAACCTTTCTTATTGGCAACAAAATTTGACTTAAAGATTCTTAATGGATCTATGCCAATGGAATAGGGTATATCACCTTTTGGGCCCCTAGAGGGTATCAAACTTGGACTGCATGCTAGTTACCTGCACTTTGCCTTCCATTGCAAATATTTTAGCATGACATTTCATCCAGAGAGTGACCACCCACAGATAGTGGAGTCTTTTGTTTTTGACTCAACCGGTCCAAGCCTATTATTACCAGTTTATGATTTACCCACTACTGACCGGTATCTTAGACCTGTCTGTATGAACAGACTGGCTATGACCTCATCTTATTTTTTTTATTGCCCCTTTGTTTATCTGTTGGACATTCAATCTTAATGCTGAAAACATTAACATTCAAATAAGCTAGAAGGAACATAAAAAGGAAAGATAATATGAAAACATGTTAAATACTAAGCAAGCATATACATTTCTTCATGGTCCAACTTAAATATAGTTTTTTAAATTACAGAATCCAGTTCTATTGTATTTTTCTAATGATTTGTCAGACTGAATTCCCAAGAATGCTGGGTTTCATGGAAATTTTCCAAACATTCCCTAATTCAAATATTAGAATAGTTGAACAGCTTTTCCGAAAGTCAGGTTGGACATCATTCTTCATTACTGACCTTACCCTACAGTTCTCAGCCACAAGAGCATTCGGCATACATTGTAAGATACATTCACAACTTCTAAACCCTCCAGGCCAAGTATGTACTTCTTCTAGAACACATGTTAAGATGTCTCTGCAGTTGATAGTTTCTCAGCCAGAGAGGTTCTTCATCAGGATCAGCTGATGGGGAAATAGATTCCGAATTATTTACAAGGGCAGAGATCTGTATTCATATAGTCATTCATCTCCTAATTTTATTACTCATTCTGACACATCAATTGGGGTAATTCAAAAAGAATAGTGTGTGCCTTGAACTCCTTGGAGGTACAGGATTTAAGATGTGAGACTTAAATAATTCTTTACCAGCTGAGTGTGTGTGTGTGTGTGTGCACGCGGTTTAAGATGAAATGCCTAATGAGATTTTGAAATCATGGATTTCACAAGCAGCTGGCTTACAACTTGAATTTATTTATGAAAAGCCATTGCAACTGTCTGAACTGATTTTAGGTGACTGCTTAACTTCCCAAGAGAAACAGACTGCTTGTCTTGAAAACTTGTTTACCCCAAGTTTTTTAGTCTTCACTGCACTCCCACACCATAGGCTCTGAAATGAACATAGTAATTTTGTGAAAATCTGCTGTAGATCTGAATTACACCCAATCTGTGCACCATTCCAAATAATATATTTCAGGTATACCCAAAGAAAAATCCCTTCTTTATATAACAAATGGATTGTACATGATTTTTTTCTCATAGAACAATTACATACATGTGTTAGATACATGCATTATAATTTTTAAACTGTGTGATCACATTTATACTATCCACCATATTGTAAACCTGTGCTCCTCAAGGGAAGGGAAACCAGTGACCTTCCATATATGGCTGAACTACAATTCCCAGCACTTTTTGCCACTGATCCTGCTAGTTAGAACTACTAAGAACTGAAGTTCAGCCATTTCTGGAGGGCCCAAGGATGCCCACACCTGCAGGGCAGAGGGTGGATACCCTGATTCTTTTTTGGTCATTCAGCCAATAAATTAGTAACATCAGTAAATGCCCTGGTTTATTCTCCCTCCCATGACAAGTTTATCTTCAATGCCTCCATATGGCAGATGGTTAATGACTGGCTGAAATTCACAGTGATTTTCATGGGTGCAGAGATTTGAATTTAGTTCTTGCAGTACAACTCTGACTTTCACCACTTCCAACATTGCTTATTACAAACAGTGGGAGAAGATAGGTGACCACTGATATGTTTTAATTTTCCACAAATTAGTCACGTAATACGCGTTGAGTCTGAAACTTTACATCTTGAGCCATATTAACAAACTTTATCATTTTATAAAGCTCCCTTAAAAAGGGATGCAGAAGAGTTTAAGCTTATAGACGAGATCACCAGCAATATATAAGGTGATGCATTTCTGCCAGTGGTATGATCCCATACATTCTCCCAGCATCCTAGCAGTGACTCCACATTTTGTTAGAAGAATAATGTAAAATAGATTTCAAATGTCTGGGCAAAGGGTATCCTGCACCTGAAACTCAACAAAGTTCAACACTAATCATTACTGAATCTGTGCAGAACCTATTCCCACATTATAAAGATAGAACTAGTGAACACAATCTTACAGATGTCCTTTATACATTACACTGCATTATTAGACTATTTGGATTCTCAGGCACCACTGTGTTTATTTATTTATTTATATTCCAAATTTAATCATCACCCATCTTATTCAATAAGTTACTCTGAGCAGTGTTGTCAGACAAAAGCTGCTTTCTTCACAAGTAGTTAAATTCTTCAGCAATAAAACCTTCCTTATAATGGAATCAAAGAACTCAGGCAAATTACTGCACTTACTGTATATATGTATGTATAAATAAACTGAAAAATCAGGTTATCATAAAAATATGGGGCCATTAATACAATAATGCTTGGGAGCATTATTTTATATTAAAAGAAAAAGTCTGTGGTCAGCAAAAAATTATCTTTACTTCTCTCCAAACTGTGAAGAGAATTCTTCTTTTCCTTTTTGATTGCTCAACTCTGAAGTTGTACCCTCTTCAGAAACAGGGGTAAATTTGAAGTGGAATGATGATTTGGTACAAATATGTTTAGAATAGGTTAGTAAAGACTTCTGTGATTTTCTTACCAACAATCTAATCCCTCACCTTCTCAGCAATTCTGAACAGGAATAGACATGGCAGGTTTAAAGAATTGTGAGAAGATGCTACATTTGCACTTTTTATGCATTCCAAAATGTCTTTTTGTAACTGAATTAAAAGCTTTACACAATCTTATTGCAAACTTTTAAACACATACATACGTGCATGCATGCATAAGGAGTGTAGCTCCAAACCTCATTAATCTGCTTCTCTAAAAACTGGCAGTGTTCATCCCCTCAGAAAAATGTTCTGCAGTTCTGTTTTTCAGAAACCCAGAAAAGGTTATATAATCTTATGAAGGAGATGGGAAGCACAAGATTTCAGGCTTGAGGATGGGAAGCACAAATCTTGCTCTGGTCAATGGAATGCATTTTCCAAATTACTGGATCAGGCACCAAACCAAATCTTGTGACTTGTGCACAGACGTTGACAATCACCTAATGTTTAAGCCCCTAGTATCTGTTTACAACAACTGTTGAATGTCAGCCGAGATGGGAATCCCATGTCCTTCAGATGTTGCTTAAGAGTAATTCTCAGTATCCTCACCACAGTCTTGGAACTGAACCTGCAGGAAATTGAGGAACATCTGAATGGCCACAGCTTCTCCACCCTGATCCTATTGTTCTCAGACCTGATCCCTTCAGAACTGTTAGCCTACATTGCTGATGGGATATGAAGTCCAGTCCCTCTAGAGGACAACAGGTTCAATTTGACTTTCTTGATAGAATTCAGGTCAAAGTCTTCTCTCTTAAAAAAAAAGAAAGAAAATCCATTGGAATTTAGAAAAATGACTCTTTGTTTCCCACTTACACATTGCTTGAAAAAAAATACATCTGCATCAAGAAGACAGTAGTATTCAGGTCTTATGGGAAAGACAGAATTTCATGAGGGGGAAGAAAGAAATGGTACTTAAAAAAAAAAAAAAACCAAGCCAACCAACCAACCCTCCTGTGGCATTCCTCTAACGCTGTGCTAAAGGGATGAGAAACCTTTGCCAGGGACCTTGGAAAGCTCCTACCATTCAAAGTAAATAACATTGAGCTAGATCAGCTTGTCCCAGACTGGTTTCTTTCAGATGTCTTGGGCTGCATAATCTGGAATGGACCAGCTTCTGAACTGCTGTCCTGGATAGGCAAAGAGCCCTCTTTGATGGCTGGTGTGGGTCTTCCGGGCTGTGTGGCCGTGTTCTGGAAGCCCTCTTTGAACCTGGGTATTTTAGAGATATACAGTAGGGAAAGGTTTGGAGAAAAGAAAAAGAAACGGATTTTTCCCTTTTATTAGTTCTGACAATTCCATATACTGCAGCAAGGAAAGACAGACAGAGACAGATAAATATTATTCTCAGCACATATGACCTGAAGCCTAATTTAACTGATTGCATTTTTATCTCTATCTAAAAAGCTTTTAGAGGAGCTTATATACAGGCTTACAGTCTACAGCAGGCTTACAATCTAAATGATCTGTCACAGAAGGAAAAGGAGATGGGGAGGGAAGATGAAAAAAAAAATTCAAGTACTAATCCTAAAAATAAAATAGCAGTTCTTAATGATCAGCTGCACACAGTTCAGGGAGAGGACTAATGGAATGGTTGCTTTTCATCTCTTTCTGCTGCTGCCTCTTAAGATGATTACACACAATACCTTGTGTAAATTGTTATGAGCTTGAGAATTTTTTTACACCTGTGGTTTTTGTGTTATTTTTACTAACTGACACCATAACATTATGCACATCCTGAATGCTGATAAGACCATGTTAATCTATTAGAATTTTTAAAAGATTAAATTAAATTTATACAGTAGTGGAATTGTAAATGAGATTTGATATAGAGCTATTTGGTAGATCTCCTGCCATTTCTATAGCCTTGCCAGCTCAGGCCAACCAGGGTGAAAATTGTGGTTCTTTCTTCATGCAGAGAACACTCTCAGTATCGTATTTCACTCAGATCACTGAGTGGAGTTAAATTATTCTGCTATTCTTGTGTATATCTCTGTAATCACCAAGTCTATGGAAGCTAGGGATATGCAACACTTCAGATTCAGTTCCAAAGATGGGCTTCAGAACATGTGAGGGTGTGAATGTAATATCAGTCTGCAACTCTTTAAAGCAGGTGTGTCTTTTATTGGGATCCCATGGAAGCTGCAGAGGGCAGCCACGTGATTCCAGGAAAAGCCAGTTTGGTCTAGTGGTTAAGGCACCTGGCTAGAAAGCAGGAGACTGTGAGTTCTAATCCTGCCTTAGGCATGAAAGCCAGGTGGGTGACTCTGGACCAGTCACTCTCAGTCCAATTCACCTCACAGGGTTGTTGTGGGGAAAATAGGAGGAGGAAGAAGTATTAGGTATGTTCGCTGCCTTGAGTTATTTATAAAAATAATAAAGGTGGGATAAAGAAAAATCTAAACAAATAAACTAAGTAAAAGATGCAGCTTCTTTAAGGAGTTGCAGATAGAGGTCAAAATAATATCACAGCTGCCCTTAGGGTTCCAAATATGTGCATATAAGAACCTAGAAGCATTAGAAGCTGAACAATCAAGTTCCTAAGGAACCCGTGTTTGGGTCCTCATTGTGTTCCTAACTCAACCCTTTGGGCCGAAGTTGGAATGGTTCCAATTAAAACATATGCCCAAATAGCACATTAGTTACTGGCTCAAACTAATTTTCAACCCAGGTTGTTTGGCTTTTTTGACTCTTAAAGACAAATTCCAGACTTCTTGATGAAAATTACTTGGTGTCACCCTAAGCCACTGTGGATTCTCCTCGATGCATTGATTCCAATGGGGTTTGATCAGGCCAAAGCATTTTTCAAGCAACATGCTGGAGATATGGCCCTGCAAAATGATCTTAGCCAGACTTCACCATATATTAATTCAGTGAACTGCACATTATCTCTATAATACTGTCCCCTAAAACACCAGAAAAGCTTTCACTCTTGCTTGCTGTAATGACCTCCCCTTTGCCCTTTTGGAGGGAAGGTGCTACAACATACCAAAAGAGCTGTGGCTCTCTCCTTGCAAGTGAAGGGGAAATTGAAACTGTGGGTCATGTTTTGCTGTGTTGCCTTTTTTATAGAAACCTGTGAGATATGTATATTTCCCCACGTATAATACAATAGCTGGGCAGGCCAGAGGCTGATTATCTTAGTCTCTTGCTAGCTGACCAGGCGGCGGGGATCTCAGACAACGTAGCCCGGTTTTGCATCAGAGCTATGATCAGACATAAACAACTACTCCAAGTGAGATGATGCTGAGCTAAGCTTAACTAGGCTTCCATAACTCAATATATTTTCTCTTTTTTCCTTTCTCCACCCCCTGTTTTTTTTTTCTCTTCTCCTTTTAAATATACACATACCATTCTATATTTTATTTTCCTATTTCTTTGTTATAATAGGTTGGATCATAATGGTCTTAATCCTAATAAACCCTAGCAGGGCTTCAGCAAGCATTAGACTTCATATAAGTTAGCATACCTTTACATTCTCATACTTTTTTAAATAGTTATTTATAGCATTGAGATTATTCCTTGTAAAATTAATTATAATTTATAGGATTCTTTCATGTTTTAATCCCTGTACTTTGTAATTTTACGTTAATAATTTTATCTTTAACTTATTTTATTCTATCAATATGAGTTTTTATTTTTATTTCAATTTTAGCATAATTGTTATGTTATTAGTTCTATGCTGGTCTATGCCCAAAATAATAACAATAAAAAAAGATTGAGTTGCAGATAGGTGCTGCAACTGTGTGCTCTGGAATATTGTTCCTCAATTTTTTCCAAAGCACCACCTAACCTTAATAGAAACCATTTTTCTATTCTTTTAATTACTCTTTTGCTTGCAAAAGAACAGATGATCAGACCTCCAAGTTTTTATTTTTGTTTTGGAAGGAATTGATTTTGTATTGCTGGAGGTTTTCTAATGTGTTTGAATTTTAATTATGAGTAAATATTACATAAATATTTACTGAAATAGAAACAAAAACATTTCTGTCCACCATTATTAATATGGCTGTGTAGACACAGCCAGCTTGCTTCTGATGCTCAATAAATAATCCATTCTTCACTGAATTGGTCCAAAGAGAGCTCATCCTGGATCATTCCCAATAGTGGAACATGATTTGGGAAAAGAGAAGTCTGTTCTCTGTGGGAGAATTCTCCTTGTATCATTTAAAAAACCTGCTCCCTTCAGGGATTCTGCTTCTTTTCTGTTCTTTAATTGAGAAATGGCCTTTTCTGCAGGAAACCAAATCCCCAGGAAACCCAACCAATTGCCCAGAATTTCTTTAGAACAATTCCATATAAAACCTCATTTTGTACTCTCATTTTACATCAGGCTCTTATAATCTTTTAATATTAAAGTGATTCATAATACTGATTTTACTTCTAAAAAAAATCAATGGGCTCAGATATTTTTTTTTAAATATAATTTTTATTGAAGAAATTTTTAACAAGATAAATATAAATATTTAAAAAGACACAAAGAAATAAGAAAGAATATTGAATAAATAAGAAAGAAAACAGAAAAAGGAAAGGAAATAGAAAAGAAAAAGAAAGGGAACGGGAAAAAAAGAAAAGATTATAAAGAAGCAGTTTCCGATCTTTTTGACAGCGGTTATAAATGCATTTATATTTTACCCTCTCTCTGTAAGGTTAATGGGCTCAAATATCTGAATAGTTATGAACTGGTGGTCAATATTTTCTTTCTTCGCAAGGTTCTTTGAATGGGTGGTAGATAGTCAGATCCAAACCATCTTGGATGAAACAGATTTTCTAAAACTGTATCAGTTGGGATTTTGTTCTCATTTTGACTCTCCAGTGGTCTTGGTCATCCCTTTTCTGGGTGAGAAATGGAGAATTCAATCTGTTGATTCTTTTTTTACCTTTTAATGGTTTTCAATACTGTTGATCCTAGTATCTGTCTGGATTGATTGCCTAAGTTTTGAATAGTTGGTGTATTGAACAGTGTTTTCCTTCACAATTGGATAGCTATTTTCAGAAGGGGTAGAAGTTCTTTGCTCAACTCCATATGATTTTTGTCTTGGGGTCCCATATTGGTTCTCTAGCTGTGGAAATCTTTCCCAAAAAGGCACACATGACATCTTTATGCTGCTGTTTTTCAGTGATAGCTATTTTTCATGTTTAATTCATTAAAGTTTTTAAATTTGGTTTATCTTCTTGTGGTTTTTTTTTTTAAGGCCTCAACCTGACAACAATTTGATGCAGTAAATTTATTTATTTATTAATTTATTTATTTACTTACTTACTTACTTACTTACTTATTTAATATGCCACCCATCTCCCCCAGAGGGTGGGGAAGACAATATAATATTTTGTATTATATTACAATGTGTTAGTTACTGTAATAGACACCATTATAAAAATACTTTTCAATCTTAGAAATAATACAACTGCATGCCCTTGCTGTTTATTCCCCTCCTCAACCCCTCCATTTGTTAAACTCTAAACTTCTTACAAGGCCTCCATTCAATTTTCTTCTTCTCCCTGGTTTCTTTCCTGTGACCCTGTATATATGGCTCTCTCTTGAATTATGTGAGTGGATTCTTGTTTTAAAGAAATGCAATCTTATATTTTTTTATAAGATTTAATATTATATATATTTCAGTGTGTTAGTTACTGTAACATACACTGTTACAAAAAATACCTTTCAATATTCCACATCAAAGGAAAGGATAAATATCATCCTGAAAGTTGTTATTCCAAAAAGTAACATGAATATTCCCTCTCCCATTGGGCTTTTATTTTTTCAAATACTTTATCACCCTTAACATTTATAGTAAACCAATTTGCCATGACAGCAATACCCCAATTGCTGAAAACCTTGTCAGAAAAAAAAAATAACACCAAGTAAATTATTTGTGTCTTTTGACTCAATTAATTTCTATATTGTACTCTGAATGTATGTACACACAAAATTGCTTTGGTTAAAAAACTGTCCCTTCATAAAACACAAAGCCTAATTAAAAATAAAGCAGGTTTCTTTCTACAAATTATTGGTTTACTAATGGTTCCTTTACTAAGTTTAATTACTGTAAGCTGCAGACTGGGTGCAGGAAAATTTGTTGTGCTGGATATGTACAATACCAAGAAAAGAGAATGCAGTGGCATCTACAGTAAATAAATCAGTTTAATCACTTCTGTTAACAGAACTGTGCTTCATAGTTTGAGAAATTAATTCAAAGAAGTAAGTCTAATTGTTTTTACAGGCAAAGCACAAATGATATATTCCTTCTGGTTATTCATTCCAAAATTTTGTCTCCATTGTTCTAAAATCTAAGAAAATGTTAAGTTGATTTTCCCAGGCTACATTTCTTTTTTTGCTTTATGTGTTCACAATTATATTAAAATCCACAAATTATTTTCCTCCCTCCAATTGAATCTTTAATGTATTACAGGCAAGCTTCTGAATCTTTGCAGGAATCTTATTTTATTTCACACAACATACATGGGCACATCCTAATTTGTCTGCTTTCACTTCTGTATCTGAAATAGCTGGATTCCTTGCAAAGGATTCATGGGCTAGTGTGATATATTTTACAACCAGTCTGCCAATCATATGAAAGAAATAAGAAAGGATTGTAATATAATAGTTCAATAATTCCAAGTATTTAATTCAACATCAATATTTAAAGTCTCAATATTATTTTCTTTATGCTGTGCCCTAGCTAAGTTTTATGCTGTGTTTCCATTTTACGGAGACAAAATCCCTTAAGAAAGGAAATCACATATGGCTTTGTGATAAAACTGACAGATGACCTTTCTCCCACTTACTTAGAATATTTAAAGTGCTGTGGATCTGCTCAACTAATCAGGATTAGAAAAGAGGAAAAAATAGCCCTTAACCTCAAAATGCTGTGCAGGACAGTTCTGTCTGAGCAGTATGACACAACTTCTCTGGTCAATGAACACTGAAGCCAGCCTTGAAAGTAAACTGTAAAATGACCATGAACTAAAACCTCTATGGCATAGTGAGGGATGGGGCAAATAAATGAGCTTACCAATCAGGAGACAATGCCTTCTGTATTATGCCATTATATGTCTGCCTGATCCCGAAACCCTGGAGAATCTCACTATCAACAAGACTTCTTTAAAACTGCTGCTCTGCTCCTTTTTCCATTACCAGCTTCCACTCCAGTCCTTTGTGGTTCATTCCTTTGGACCCAGTTATGTGGCACCAATGGACGCAGGAGGGATGAGGAAAAGTGTGTGTTCCAGGCAAGTCAGCCCATCCATTCCCACGTTCACATACTGATGGTAGGAAGAGGGCATTGAGTAGTGTGCTGGGTGGGATGGACAGTATCTAAATTTGATTTAATTTTACTTAAATAAAATAATATGGTTAATAAGACCAACTATATATAAACACTGTATTTACTTTATTTTTCCTTTTGGGTCACATATAAAAAGATATAATTTGTTAGCAATTCTTGGAGCTTCATCCATGGCTTTCAGAGGTCATGTGTTGTCCTGTACCCCAGACTAACCACCCATGTTACAAAAAAAATAAACATTACAAACAATTAGCAGAAAGCCTGACCTGCAATATCATTGCCTTAAAAAAAAAAAGACTCTGCAACTTTTTGTTTTAACAATAAAAATAAAATAAATGTATCTTTCTCTTCTCATGCATGGTGATACAATAATTTATTTTAACTCTATCACATACCCACAGTCCAAGGAGGAAGGAAGGCTGAAACAAGATAAGGATTAAGTCACTTCTCTCTAAACCTATTTCCAGCCCTTTCATTTTTAGCAAGAATAGGAATTAAAGCAAAATAACATTTAATTTATGCAAATTGTTTAGCTAGACAGGGAAAATTCTGAAAGGCAATGCATCAAATTTATTAGATCTAAGAGAAACATCTTAGGAAAAGAGAGGAGAAATCTAAAAATTAAAACCATAGAAAGTAAGCTACAGTGAACTTTCAGAGAAAAGTGTTGTTCCATCTTGAGCTTTAAATAGAACAAGGAGCCAATACGTGCTGATAATTTGACCTAATTAGCTATCTGTATTTCCAAGGAATTGTATGAAAGAACCCCAATACATGGGGTTAAATATAAAATAAATAGCATATTAGTATTTGGCATTGATAAATGCAGTATTACAGGAAAAAAAAAAACAGTTTTTGCACCTAAATTTTGGAAGAAGGCAGGCAAAAGCAAGGAAATAGCCTTTTAATATCTTCTTTTCTTTCCTTTGAAAAGTATCAACACTTCAGCTGCAGTGATTCAAAATCATTTTAGTCTACTAAATTTACAGAATTGCTAAATAATGAAGGTTAGGGCATGATATCAATTATTCCATCCAATTAATTAATCTTTCATTATGACAGATTAAAAATGTGGCATTTAAATTGAAGTTCAATAGTTTTTGGCTTCTGAAAAATATATTCAGGGCTGGTGTAATATTTTAAACACATTCCTTATATCAGCAGGCAATGCCTTTAAGACTTCTAGTATGGAACGGGTCTGTAATATTTTTTCAAAGAAAAATGGATTTACATTATTTAAGCATTTCCTCTAATGGATATGGACAGAAAAGAAGCCTCTGTTGTACAGATGAATGTTTATCCTTAGAAGCAGAGATAGAAGTTTCAGATGATTGGTCCTCCTAGATTCCTTAGCACTTCCAATACTATTGACCACCGCATCTTTCCAGGCTGCCTGAATGGGCAGAATTCATTATTTATTTTCATTTCATTTAATGTATTTTTAATTATTAAGAACAAACCAGGGCAACTGATTCCAAATCTAACATTAAATGTAGGGAAGATGGCACATGATCAAGTAGGAAACCTTTTATTTGAAGGGGTTAGGAATTTTGCGACTGTTCTAGTAAGGAAGAAAGGAAAGTGACATGTTTATCTATTATTTTCTTTATTAGATTATATCCTGTCTTTACTTCAGAACTTCAAAGCAGCACCTCCTCATAAGTTACTTCTCTAGCACAAAGTATTGTAAGGTCATTAACATATTCTGACTGCATCAAAAAAGTCTTGCCCCATGAGACAATTATTCATCAGCTTTTAAAGTGAATGTGATTACAAACCCATAGCAAGAATTGCAGTGTTATGTTATTTAATGAAACAAAACCAAATCAAAGAGGACAGCAAACACAAACCTCCACATTAATATTTGAAGCTGAAACTATGATCAAACTTGACTTTGTTTTCTGAAAATGATATATTTAATACAGTGGTTTTGATCAAGTTTTCCTTACACTTAGAAGAATAGCAATCAGTTTACAAAGTGAGTACACAGTGTAATTTGAACATGCTTGAGATAAAATGGGGATTTGGTTGCACTTGTGGCACATTAACCAAAATGTGCCAAAACTGGCCGGTACTGTGCCCTTTCTGCATGTGGCTTATGATACAACATCCAGCAGACCCTGGAAACACAGGAAAGGAAACAGGAGCATTGACAAAGGGACACCTCAACCCAGGGTAGAAAGGCAGCATAAGTAAGAGACATAGGTTAACTCTGTCTTAATTATGCTAGGTATAAGTTGATCTGGAGAACTACTTTAACAGGTTTTCAAGATTCTGTACTTTATACTATTAGCAACAAAACTATTTCCAGAAATCCATTAACTCTTGATTACTTATTAACCCCTTGAAGGTGTTTATGTATTTGTGTGTACATGCCATGTCAGTTACTATATTATATTCTTCTCAGGTTTGGCTGGGGACTGTAAGCGAAGTTTATAATCCCCCAATCCTTTCTGGATTATTTTATTGCTCTATTTATCAATATTTATTTGGATTTTATGCTACCATTTTAAAGTTTATACTACTCTGATTGTTAATTTTAATCCCTTTTCCCTTTTGCCACACATGTGTAGCTGGAGCAGGTATCTTAACATTCTCTATTTTTAATATTGTTTTTAACCAAAATATTTTGTATGTATTTTGTCTAACTATCCTGATATTGTCAATTCAGCTTTGGAATATACAGTATGTATCAATTTCCTTTGTGCTGGTTAATGACCTGAATAAAGTATTTCATCCAAGGGATTCTTGTTTCCTGAGTTTGCCTGTCTCACAGGGCCTGACAATAGCATGGGTACAACTAAGGCAGGCTCCCCATTTTACTTTATTACTAAAAGGCATTATGTGAAAGCATCAGCTGACCAAAGCCATGAAGGGTAATGAAGAATAATATTCATGGGCCAATCCCGTATGGAAGACTGTCACTTGGAATCTAAGAGAATCACATGTTAAACAGTTATTTAAACATAAGTATTTGTTAAATTTATTATGTTTTTGAGAAACTACAAAATGGGTAAGTATAATAGTTCTGACTGATGGTAGTATGATCTGGTGAAGTGGAGGTGGGGTGCATGCAGGTAAGTGAACGTGTAGGTTTAATTAACAAAAGGACTAAATATGTATTAGAAAAAATGAATGCATCTAGATTGTTGTGGGAATTTTTGGGTTGGTGTATGAAACAGTGTATGAATGTGACAAAGAAACAGAAGAAAAAATATAGGATTGGTGGGGATGGAAGAGCAAAGCAAAGTGATGATGAGCTAGAAAACTAGAACATAGAAACTGGGAGTGGGAAATAAGGAACTCAGGCACCACTATTTGGCAGCAAGCTAACAGAGAGGCAATAGATGCAGAACTGGGAATGGTGATGGACACAGGATATTCAAGTGCTGGCGCAGTTTTTTGTGGATTCAAGGACATGTAGATAGCACTTAAACTCAGCAATAGGGAAAAGCCCTTTGCATGTTTTCTTTTCTTTCTTTTTGGCCTGTACAAAACCAGGTCTTTCGAAAATATTAAAATAAAAATTGCTAAAGAGCCATTTACTGAAACAGAAGGACCATATACTTCAAAGGGAAATTGTCACAGAAGCACTAATAACATAATATCTTCTTGATAAAATTGAGAAATTAGAAACCCATAGAGGCAAAACATTTCATTAAGCAAACTGCAGTTTTATAGAACAATTGCAAGCTTTCAAGGACTTACAGTACACTGTTCTATGGAGTAATAGAGACCTTTTAGAGATATACCTTTGGTCCTATCAGGTACAGGTACCTGGTAGGAAGAGACAAGCTAATGATTGTAAATTCTGCAATTTTTAAAACATATATTCCATCTGTTAAAACCAAACTGTTTGAATTCTATCAAAAAGTTTGATTTTAACCTGGGTATAATTTTGTCTATTACATTAGGCAACCAAAATCAATTAAAACCAAATTGGGGAGAGATCACTTAGTGGCATGAATGTCCAGTCATAGTCAATTGACTTGGTTTACAACACAATACCACAACAAATCAAAACATACTGTATGTGTTCAGAAAATTGTTACTTTTAAAACAATATTTCTTTTAAAAAGTATTCTACCATAGCAAGACATTTTAGTCAACCTGCTTTAGTATTTCCACTTATTTATGGTAAAAATCCTTACCTGGCTAACCAACCTAATTTTACCTTTCATGTGCCTTGTTCTTTGCTTTCTTCATCAACATAAGATTCCAAATCTGAAGTAACATTATTGTCATGGGCTCCACTTGAACTCAGTGATTACTGGGACTGAACTTATGTATTATTGAGATGTCTTTTTTTTTTTTTACAAAAAAGGGCCAAAATGAGACTCATCTTATTATTCAATATAACTCAAGTGTCTGAGAAATCACTAAACCCTCGTAGCATATCTATTCAGTCCTATTAATTGTCTTACAGTCCTATTCCATGTAAGTATGCTTGCTTAGATATAATTTCTGCTATGTTCACTGAATTTACTCCTTGCCCACATATGCATAGAAAACACTGCACCTTGTTATATCTAGATTTGTGATGTTAAGTATTTGTTATGTTAGTTTATTTTGTTTTCAGTTTTGAAATAGAGGTATGTTCTGATTTTTTTAATATGTACATATTGCAGAATATCTCATTTTCTCTTTATCCTCCTTTATGTATTTCCCCCTTTTTACAAACTCTGCATGGCTATAATCATGGCAGATCCTCATTTGTTTCTTAAGCCAAATATTAGCCCATCTCTTTTGTGATGTCATTTCTCTGTTTCCTAATACAACCTCAAAGCCATCGTCTCTTTACAAACATTGGTAGCCAGTACAGTAGGAAGCAGTAATGCTAAATAAGTAAGAGAGTCATCTTCTACCTTCCATGCTAGGAAGCCAAGCCCAAGAAGTTAGCAGTGCTTTCAGATTAAACTGGATATTTGCCATTTTTCTCCCAAAGAACTAGAAAGCTAGAAAGTTTCATTCAATATGGAACTCAAGTTGTAACTTATTTGTATTTTTCTGAGAGCTACAGTGAAGAGGCACTTATAATATACGAAAATATTCTAAGCAAGGGCTCTTTATGTGTGAAAGTACTCTAAACCCTAGAATTCCACATAGGATATATCTGCTTGACCTTGCTGTATATTCAAAGAATCCTGAAAAGACACTCAATAAGCCTGTGAGTTATGCACAGTAGATATGTTAGAAAATAGCAGTTTAAAAACTGCTATTCCTGGAGAAAAATAACTTTAGAATAGGGAAGCTGTGGAATGCAGAAACCTTATCAGGAAGTAGTACCCAGCTCTTTCCTCACTAACCACTTCTGTACAGCAAAACTCTTTCTTAATCGTTAAACCTGTTGTTTTTCATATATACTTTGGAAATGATAGGCAGTATAAAAAGTACTTTGGTCACCTAATGCGAGGAGAGGACTCTTTGGAAAAGACCCTGATGCTGGGAAAGATTGAAAGCAAAAGGAGAAGAGGACGACAGAAGATGAGATGGTTAGATAGCATCACTGAAGCAATGAGCATGAAACTGAGCAAACTCAGGGAGGCAATGAAGGACAGGAAGGCCTGGCGCAATATGGTTCATGGGGTCACGAAGAGTCGGACACGACTTAACGACTGAACAACAACAACAAAATAAAAAGTAATCATACCTTTTTCTGTCTTGAGCTACCTGTTCCAAGCCGTTTTACCCCAAAGCTACTTCTTCCTAAAGAAAGCGCAATCATATCTTGTAGGTGTGTACCTTACAGATAACTGCACATTTTCCATTAACATAACTTGCAGGGATAAATTTTGTGACACAAAATTTTTTTGAGCAGGTTGATGAAACAAATCCACACTTAGACTGTTCCTACTCTGCCCTGCTTTCAAAAGCAAGTCTGTACCCCTTGATCCCATAACACTGGGTATGTTCAAAAGATAAGCTGATGTATTTCTTGCTCAGCTCTGATATATTTGAAACTGCAATAAAGTTGGTCTGGAAAATGATGCAGCTTTGTAGAGCTCCCAGCTTCAGTTTCAGTTTCAGCACTGCAATAACCCTTGCCTCATCCCATCTTTCAGCTCTTGCAAGTCTTTCAAGGGAAGCAGTTGCTTGATGGCTTCTCAGCTCTCCCTCACAGGAACCCACCAGGGAGGGCTGCACACCACCAGATATTTATTTATTTATTTATTTATTTATTAAATGTATATGATTATCCACTTGCCAAGCCACTCTATTTACAAGTGGGAATTCCCAACTCTTTATCCCCTCCCCTGCAGTTGTAATAAGCACTATCCTCTTGATAAGATTAAGATCTATGGTAATGTGGGTTCTTTCATCTAGCTAATAGTGAATGGACTAAAAAAAATCATACACTTATGAACTGTTTGACAATTGATAGAGGGGAGCAATTCAGCTCTAATTTGTTCAGAACAGAAGATGGCTAATTTTGACTGTAAAGTTTGTAGAACTGGGTTGAAAGAAAATCAGCATATTTTAAAAAAATTAGTGCATGTGACCTGGTTTTCCACTTAAACAGAAATTTATCAGACTGCTTAGGAAGGAGGGCAATTGTAGTAAGGAGGTAGTTACAGCTGCCCAGGTCGCAGCAGCGATCTCACCCCTCAGCAACCGAGGCGTTTGCCGTTTGAAGAGGGACTGCCCTTGTTCTGTTTTCCTGTGTGGCACTAACAGATGCAAGGGAGCCCAAATGCAACCTGACAAAATGGTAACTGCAGATGTTTGTGTATGCGCGCATACGCCGGATCTCGAAAATCTGAAAACCTCTAGGGTGCCAAAAGGCTGCTTCTCGCTCTCGTTAAGCCTTGGAAAGAACCATTCCGACGCAAAAGTTTCCTCCTTGAGGGCACTGCTTTGAAGAATTCATCTCCCTTTCAGAATGTTTATAATGAATATGCTCATCCCTCCTAGTTAGACTGAGGAACTAATGAAATTTCCTTTGCAGGTAAATGTTAAATATGGAGTGGGGCGGACAGCGATCTCAAGCGTCGTCCGAGCTAACTTTTATAAAAGAAATCGTGCTAAGGAACCATTCCCGTCCCCACCCCCACTACGCCACTAGACTCCCCTCCCCGCTTGCCATTTTCCGCTCTCTCGTGTACTGCAGCCCGTTTGCTGCCGATAGCTGCATGCAGTACCAGGTGTCCATTCTAATCTGTTGGCAGGAAGGCGTGACACAAAGTTAAAAAAAAAATACAAAAACCACTCACGCGTTTTTGATCGGTGAAGGGAAATAGGAGCATGAATATGCGTGACGGAGAAGTGGAGGACGGCGGGGGATTAGGAGAAAGCTACGGGGAGGGGGAGCAAACTCGGGCGCGATCCTGTTATCAAACGGAGCTCTCCCCCCCCCGCCTCCGTCAATCCACTCAGATTGGGTAGACGTGTCTGGCTTCTCAAGCCAAAACTGTGCGCAGGCGCAGGCCGCTTCTTCAGTGAAAATGCTTTTGGACGTAGGAAGGGGATCACCCTGTCTTCCCCTGTCTCGTTATTTCTCCCCACTTACTCTTTTTCTCTCCCCTGCTCTGGCACTGTCGTCTTCGGAATCCCCTTAGTTTAACCCTACATGAATTATTATTGTTCAGGGGGTCATTTTTTATTTGATTGCGTTATTGGTGGGAGGGTTGAACGGCTATTGCTTCTGCTTATACCCTAGGAACCAGCGTGCGTGTCTCCCTCCTAAGACCGTATCTCCCAGTTGCCGCCTCTGATGCCAGACCAGCCTGTTGATCGAGTCTTTTGCCCATCCGCGTCTTTTGTCTCTCTCCCGCTCCCCTTCTTTGCGGGCTTCCCTGCCTTCGGACGGAGCGCTTTGGAGGCATTCGGGGATTGTAGTCCCTGCAAGCTGCAGCCCAGGGAAGCCGATTGTGTGGGGCGAGAGTCTACTGGCTATGTAGTGCGAGCAGGGGACTCCGCGCGTCGAATCAGAAGCGGCGGCAGCGGCGGCAGCCCCCAGCCGAGTGAGAGTGACTTTGCGCCTGCAGCTCTCCGAGAGTCCCCTCCGAGGCCGTCTGAAAAGCGGACCTCTCCTCGGCGGTTGCAGTTGCGTGTGGCGGCGGCTCGGCGGGTGGGCAGCCTTCGGGGACTGCTGCTCTCTTTTCGGTCGGCTTTCAGTGTCTGCAGCCGCTCTTGCTCGCCGCCCCCACTGCCGCTTTCCCGCGTTCTCAAAAAAGGAGCCGCCGCCGCCGCCCCCCTCCCGCCCCTCTTCCCCCGGTTTCTCTCCTGAGCAGAGAGCGACGGGAGCGACAGCGGCCGAGGCAGCGGAGGAGCTTTCCCTCTGCGGGGTTTATGAATGGCCCTGACATGGAGGAAATGCCGTTTCAGAAAGTCAAGAAGAGCAAGAAGACGAGGAAGAAGAAATGTTGCCGCCGCCGCCGCTGCTGCTGCTGCTGCTGCTCCTCCACACCCGGGCCGCCGTTGGCGGCGCAGCCGCCGCCGCCACCACCTCCGCCCGCTGCGGGCAGTAGCAGCAGCGCCTCCGGAGCGGCGGCCGCGGCGGTGGGACCCGTCGGAGCGGGTCCCCCGGCACCCCTCCTGGACGGCGTCGCCTGCGAGGACCAGTTCGACTGCAAGGAGCTGGAGTCGCTCTTCCAGAACTACAATCTGAAGCTGGAGCAGACGTCGACGCTGAAGGCGCTGGCCGTGCTCATCGCGCTGACGGCCAGCCTGGCGCTGCTGGAGCTGCTCTCGGGCCCCAGCCTGACCATTTCCAAGGGCTCCCATCCGGTACACTGTATCATCTTCCTCTCCCTCTTCATCGTCACCAACGTAAAGTACCTGCAAGTCACACAGCTGCAGCAGATCGTGAAGCTCACCTTGCTCTTCAGCTTTACCTTCGCCTTCCTCTGCTGCCCTTTCTCGGTGGGCGCCTATGGCATGGAGCCGCCCAGCGCCCCCGAGCAGGGCATGTGGCAGCTCATGCTGGTCACCTTCGTCTCCTACTCCCTCCTGCCCGTCCGCACTCTCCTGGCCATCGTCTTCGGTTTGGTGGTGGCGGTCTCCCATCTCATCGTCACTGCCACTTCAGTCAGTGCCAAGAGGCAGCCCCTCTGGAGGACGGTGAGTAGGTCTCCCCCAAACTGCTCCTCACCTGGCTGTGCCTCGGTCCTCAAGGGGGAGAAGGGGGACCATGCTGAAAAATAGTGGTCACAGTATACAGTATGTGAATATGATCTTCTTGGGGACTGATAATGATTAGGACAAGCCAGCTGAATCTCTTCTTAAAAACATGGGTGCAAGATTTTTAGAATAAGAACTTTATTTCTGGTATTATTTTTCAAGGTTCTCACAAATGCCAACAGTCTTCTTGATCTTGTACAATTCTATTATGCAAACAGCAAACTTTTTTGCGAAAGATTGTTTGAAAAATTAAATGTTATGGGAATCTCTCTAACCATAAGGCTTGGAACTGCAACATGATTTGCAGTTCATGATGAGAAGTATTGTATGTTTTCTGGATATTGGATGCACGTGAGAAGGCTTCTCTTACAGGTTAGAGCATAATATCTGATGAGGAAATCTGGTAGAAGTAAAGGGTAGGAATGGCACTGGCATTGGCATGAAGTCCTCTTAGATTGCAGATTTTTGGTACACT
This sequence comes from Python bivittatus, assembly GCF_059951505.1. Lineage (NCBI taxonomy): Eukaryota > Metazoa > Chordata > Lepidosauria > Squamata > Pythonidae > Python > Python bivittatus. Next base: position 56,209,337 of record NW_028277088.1, read on the forward strand.
GTATGAATAATTGCTCTGGCTGTCTCAAAAAGTGCATATGCTGTTTGTTTTTTGGGGATAGAAAGGATCTGACAGTGTGGAACTGGTACTGTGAAGCATATCTCTCCCTATGAATATATGTGCCTAATATATATTCATTATATGCCTAATTTGGGGATATTTTTAAAATGAAAAATGTGGGGTATGGTTGATAGATGATTACAGAGAGCTAAAAACAGTCTATCTTTGAGTGGTGGAACACCCTTGTAAACATTAGGTGAGCAACAAGGGATACAAGAAAGTTTGAATTAGGTAATCTGTGGGGTTGACAGTGAGGAATTGATGTGAAGGAAATTATTTCTTTATATGAAAACATTAGAAAGGCAAACTGTTGTTTTTATTATTATTCAAGAAAACTTTACACCATCCCCTTCTCCAGTTTCCCAAGCAGACTGATATTTTCTCTTACCTCTTGTTCCATAGCCTAATGGGAAAATCACTCCACCTCCTTGAGATGTTTGTGGCATTTCTACCCGATTCTTCTTAGTGGCAGCAGATTCTTCCTCCACTGTCTGTATGCAATATCATCCTGTTTAACTTCTTAAGAGGCTTTCTTTCCTGAATTATTCCTATGAAAAGCTGCTCTGCACCATCTTTAGGAATGTGCTGTTGCAATTTCCCCTCCCCCTGCCTCAAGAAAGGCTATTTATATTCCTGCAGGGCTTCCTCAGGTGTCTACAGTTTTGCACACTTGTACTGGGAATAAAGGAAGAGAATAGGGATGGTTTACATATTCGAGTCTGCTGGACCAGCACATCAACAAGCCTAGCTTTTATATGCAATTCTGTTTTGAATCTAAGTTGAAAGAGATAAAAGAGAGATGGGGACTTATTTACTGTTGTCTTTGGCAGTGCACAGATTGTTTGTTTTTTTAAGAGGGAATAGCTATTTGATTTGGGAGAATCTATTTTGATCAGAGAATAATACAAAAGGAAACAAAACAATTGCAACCTTCTATTGTGCTTTCTGAGGTTGTTTTCCCTGACTGAATAAGATTGTCGTGACACACAAACATAAACACCCTCTGCCACAACCATGAACACAACCCACAAGCATAGGCATGAAATCATGTCTGATGGTTAGCATGTTTTTGTCCTGGATTTTTGAGCACAAGCTCACTTAACACATGTATGTATACACCCCAGGGAAATACATGTAGCCAGACAATTTACACAGGATTACTCTTTGCTCACTGCCTCTGAACTGGTAGACAGAATAAATTGTATGTTTTCAGGAGAGAGAGAGAGAGAGAGAGAGAGAGAGATAAGCTGAGCATTATGATTTGCCCAGATAATCTGGTAGCCTATTTTTAAGTTCATGATTTAGAGATGACTAGGAAGGAAGAAAATGTGGGCAATTGAAATTTAAACAATAATTAAGGACTTTTGAATAAATCATTAGTTTCCAATGCAATTGTAATAAAATATAATGAGAAACCCTTAAACATTTCATTCCAAAAGCAAGTGAGGGTGTTTGACAGCATCTAATGCCTTTGAAAAATAGATAGAGCAAAGTTTTTCTTTGCATATTTTAAAAAGATAGATTAAAATAAATTGTATTATTTTGTTAAGTAACCATCCTCCAACTGTTTTGCCCATATTTCTCCTGTCACCTACTTATTTAGGAAGTAAATGCATCAACAGTTTAATTTTAATCATATTTACTCAGTTCATGCTACTCAGAAGACATCCCAACAGAGAAATGGCACTCACTTCTTAGCAAAAAGGGTTAAAATTTCTACTTTATAATACAAATCTAAGTGGATATAGCATTGGCTGTACCATCTTACATCTTTGGGGGTGGAAGGACTGAATGAATTTGGACCTAGTGGATACAAAGCCTGAGGAAAAGTCACCCCTTCTTTGCCACATTCCAGGGGGGTATGGTGCCAGTGGAACCACCAGCATTAGGACATTTCCTATGGCATTTCCACAGGTACAACTGGTCCACCAAGGCAGGTGCACGTCGTACCCCGCCCCCTTCCACCAGTATTGTTCCTTTCCACTGACAGGATGTTCCCTGTTCCATCCTAACGCTTGTCTGGTGGCTCTAGGGCTAGATTCTCTGATTTCAGTAGGATTTAGGCTGCCTAATTGCGTGTAGAATTTCCATATAAGTATCATTCCCATTCAAATATGCTTGGAAGTAATCTGGTTTAAATCAGTATAGCTTGCTCCTGGTAAATGTATTTTTTACAGGCCTTCAGAGCTCTTAACTGAGGCTAATGTTTCATGTATAAATTGTTTAACTCCTCAGAAAGAGAATTTCAGAAGCTCCTGGGATGTTAAATGATTTTTGATTATATTAGGCAGAAGAAGCCTTTAACCAGCTGAAGGTGACTTGATGATTTATACATATAAAACAACAAAAATGGTGTGAGTTAAAATATTAGGCGAGGCAGAATCAAAGCATTCTACCAGGTAGGTGCCATGTTACCTCTCAGCCTCTCCTGCTGATCATTACCTGGGAGTGTGTGTATGTATTTATTTGCTTATATACTTAGTAGATTTGTTAAAGCCGCTCAACCCCAAAAAGACTTTGGGCGAATTACAACGTATCCAATATGTTTAGTTAGAAAACACAACATGACTTCCCGGACTATGCCTGGTTTATGGAGGACTGCGTTATTTTGTGCTATTTAAGTAACTGAAGTCATTATTTTATAGCCAAGGATGTCACATCTATGTAAAATAACCCATGTTATCCAATGGGAAGATAAAGGATTAATATTTTATCTTATTTAATCCTCTGGTGTTTTTTATGAAAGTTAAGGAATAAAATTAAATAATTGTTTAAATAAAATAGTGCAATTTGTGTGTGGCTTTTTTTCCCTTTTATTTTTTGCATATAGGAATGGACATTTGAAGGGAACATTTAATTACCGTTCATGCTATCTCAATTAGCATCCAAAATGTCATCCCTGATGCAGTTGCATTCATCCCTTGTAGAAATTATACATGATTTTAAGGGCTCCCAGAGCAAACACCTCCATGTATCCCTTAATCTGGAAGACTGGCAGAATGGATCCTGAGATTCACTAGTGTTGGATCTACTTGAGCATTCTGTGCAGAGGTGAAGTGGATTTTCTAATAATCATGATGTTCCAATAAATACCTTATGCCAAGCTTGTTTATAATGATAATATATTTAGTCATGCTGCATCTGAACATGGGAGACATCAGAACAATCACTGGATTAGGGAATTAATGTGAAGGGGACTGAAAGATTTCATAGACAACCAAGAGGGAAGTAAAATCAATGATAAGGAATCTAGAAAAGTGGTAGGGAATAAGAAATTATGTCAAGAACCATCAAGGGTTTCAAATACTGAGCAAATCTCTTGGCTGTTGTGAAAGTGAGATACCTCTATGAATGAACTGTGAGAACTGTTTAATATAAAAATATTATATCATTTGATTGAAAGTCTGTATATTTAAAGTTTTTTTTATCTTTGAGGCTTAGTTTGTAAATGAGAAGATTGCCAGTGAATTGTACCACAAGGGAAACAAACACAGTGATGTCTGTCATATTATACTGAATATAAACATCTCGATTTTGATATGGTAGCTGTATAGTCGTATTAAATAATTTTATATTTGCTTATGCATTCCACTCAGTTTCTCTTTGCTTATTTTTATTAAAAATACTAAAAAATAGACTTGTCTGGCTCTGAGTGAATGATCACCTAATGACTAAAAAGTTATTAGGGGTGATAGTTTTTAACATTATTGGAATTAATCAATAGCCTATTTCAATTCATTGGTAATTTGAGCAGGGTACAATTTAAATAATAATACTAATAAACTAATTCCTTCCTAGTTATATATTCTCCACAATAGAAAAAAAACTATAATATAATACATTTTACATTATATGATTAGCATTTTTAAAACTGTCTTCAAAGGAAATTTAAGTGGCAGACAACTTGTTTATTGATCTCAATGGCAAAATGTCCAAAATCTTTTTTCATGCAGGTAATAAAAATTTAAATCAAATGCTGGAATGTTATTTGATGTTTTAAATTGAAACTTATTTTTCTTCCACTTCATTTTTTAGATGGTTAGTTTATCATTAGCTTTAATGCTGTGATAAATTTAACTATCCATATTCCTTTGCTGTTTACAAAGACAGCTTCAAAACAAAAAGGAAGAACTATTGGTAAAAATGATGTTCTACATGTATAAATATGAATCTATATATTTATGACTATGTAACCTCCACAGATACGGGAAAATTTTTAAAATTTTTGTTTCATATCAAAGGGAGTTGTCAGAGTTTTATGTTTGAATAAGCATGTCCATGAAATAAAACACATTTTCTAATGAAAAGGTATCTAACAAGATGTAGATTTTCTGTGATTTTCACTGTTTTCCCACACTGCTCCTGCTTTCTGATTTCTGTTCAAGGACTTTTTCAAAATATTCAGCACTTTGATTCATTAGGGATGACTTGCTGTTGAATAACATCTTAATACAGCATGATGTGTCATTAATCCATATGGGGTCTTTTGTGTTATCTTGTCTGTTGTGGTTTAATTTCCTCTTCACAAATAATACATTGGGAAATGGTTATCATTCTGTTTCTTTCCCTGGTCTGAGTGGAACTCACAATTAGGTTGTTCGTTTGTTTGCTTAGATTAGCAGGTAAAATAATTATTATCTCTGAAAATAATCATAGAATAGAAGGGAATCAGTGAATCATGACATTAAAATTTAACTGATTTAACATTTAACTGATAAAATCCCTTAAACCACGACAAATTTGATGTTAGATAGATATCAAATAGTAATTACAAACACTCAAGTTAATTCAGGAAATCATTATGAATCAATGCAATAAGTAGTTAAATTTACTATGTGCTCAAGTATTTTTATAACCAAAATATTACACAAATATGTATATGAATTATAATGAACTGAATAGCCCAAAACATGTAGAATTGGTTTAAAGCAGAGAGTATATATATGCTTAACTGTTACTGAATGCTCAGACTCCAAATAGATGTTCTGCTCAAGTTAGTCAACAGAGGATACCACTAGAAATTTAGGGGAACAGCGGGGTACAAGCACAGTTAGTACAATAGAATGTAGGAGGGAAGGAAAAAGATGCAAGCTTAATGGAAGAATCCATCTCCACATAAAGTCTGTAATTTTGTTTTTGAAGAGGCAGCCACCACCATCAGTGGTATCTCTAGAAAACCAAGATGATACCAACATTACGACACATGTGTTGATGGCATTACATAAATGTACTTGTGTCCCAAATTCTGGCACGATTATGTGAGTCATTGGCATTTGCACAATGCACTCATGTATATTATGTCATTTTTTCCCCCTCTTGAACTGCTTAGACACCTGTGCACAGCACTTTTAGAAATGGAAGAGACCAAACAAAATATAATATCTTGAGTACAAAATAATTATAGAAGAAATCAATGAACATATGAAATATCACAAACAATGGAAAGAACCTAGAAGTTATGGTTTCGGTTTTGGTTTCTATTTTTGAGAATCCAAGATAGAATGAGAAGTATACGTTGGCTCTTAAAGGAAGCAGTAACATTCATAACATCATAATACGTGTTCCCAGGTGACCTGCAGCTGCTAAATTATTAACACAATACACAATCAATATTCTTATACTGTATAGAGGTGTTCAGAAAATTTCATCTGTTCTCAAATGGCATGTGAACTTAATGGATAGTCATCCACTCTGAACCATGGAAGGTGAAACCAAAATGGCAGTGTTGCTATGTAGCTTTAGTACAGTTTGGGTATCTTTGTGGATTCAATTTGGTGCCTTCCAATAAAGGAAAGTAACCAAGAAAATTGAACCATGCAATGGAAGATGAACAGTGTATAAACCTCAAGGGCAAAGGATGTTCATCACTATACACTATGACTTTTCAAATGTTCTGTTGGACATTCTAACACATTTAACTATATACAATATCATGCCAAATTTAGTTTATATCAGTGCATAACTTTTAAAATCTAAATTGGTTAATATTATGTAGGAGTTCTCCTCATTCTCCTAGCCATAATTCCATACTGTTTTGGGCATTCTATTGGCGTATTTGCACTAGCTGATCAGTATACTTCTATAGCACAGGTTCCTTATTTTGGTTGTTGAATATGTTGCTGATTGTTAATGTCATTCCTGAAATGTGGCACCCAGAACTGGATGCAATATTTTAGAAACAGTCTGGAGGGTGGAGAGAAAACTTTTATAGAATTATTCTGGTACAGGAGCCCGAAACTTACTTGACTGCCAAATCCCACTGATCTCAGTGGGAATTATTTTTGAATAGGCATGAAAGGATTTAACTAATTTATTGTACTTTAGATTTTAAATATTCATGTATACTGTCTTGAGATGCAGAGTTTGGATGAAAGTGCATTTTATATATTCTTAAAATTCATCAGTACATTTCTGCTTCTCCCAGATCAGCTAGAAGCTGAACTTAAGAAACTGTGCTGTAAAAAATTATATTGTTTGTCACATAATTTTAATTTGTCCTGTAGGATTGCTATATTCCAATTCAATTCTGATGTGAGGTGGCAGGTTAAATGGTGGTAACTGATCCATAGTGAACATGAAATATGTGCAACAAATTAGCACCAACATGATTCTACCCTATAAAGATAATTTTCCTGTCTTTATCATCAGTACAGGTGCAGATTTCATAGGTCAGTCAGATGTTGAATGAAAAGGGCTATTCAAATATTTTATTAAAGATACACTTAGCTAGAACTAAATAGAAATGAAATATTGATTGTTTTGACTCCAAAATCCCATTACTGTAGTAAATGCATTTTAGGAAGTACCATCTTCATATATAAATGTGTTCAATGCTTTGTTTATAGAATGCTCTGCCTTCCTTTGTTTAATAGCATAATTCACTAAATATTTGTTCCAAAGACTATCTTGTTGAACTTTTTTTTTTTTTACCTTTTTAGGTAATTTAGTATCAGGTAACAACCTTACTGAGAAAAATTGGCTGGATGTAAAAAAATGCCAACATTCAAGCGTCCGTAGAAAGACTATAGAAAAGAAATGCATGGATATTTATTTATATATTTCTGATGGGCAAATGAAGAAGGCATTTTTATTGCAAAGCCATTTCCTAGTTTACATTTATCATAGCACTTGGCACACCTAATTGATCTTGGCTAATCTCAAAAAAGCCAAGCAGGCTCCCATCCAAAGCAGGTGCAATTTACTTACATGCTGTTGCCAAGAAAACAAAATGGGTATGTCCAGAGTTGGACCCAACTTGAGGGAGACTTAATTTTTTTTTTCCTGGTTAATATAAGAGAGTTAGCTTTCTTCTTTCATTCATATTCTTGTTCTTAGGTTCTCATTATATACTTTATAAAGTATATAAATAAATTTATACACAAAATGTATACATAAATAATAGTCCATACCAGGTAAAACACTTCATTCTTGGCATTGTGTTTGAGCACCACTTGAACGTGCTGTATTCTATTCTTCTAAATACCTCCTGATAGCTGAACCATGAAGCTCTCTAGGGACTGCAGACTCTGAGTGTTCAGAGATAGGGAAAAAGGAAACTTGTTAAATACCTGAGTCAAAATATGTTACCGATATACATTTCTAACCTTTCTGTTGGCTTCCACCACAGAATATAAGGCTACACAGCAACATAGCACCTAGTCTCTGTAGTACGGCTGGCCCAAGACATCTAATTAATTGTTTGCATGAAGTAGCTTGTAGTGATTGTATAGCAAATATAATAGTCTCTCTCTTTCTTGACTGAATTAATTCAGCCTGAATTAATTCACTCTGTTATAGCAAAGACATTTTTCAGGCATCTGTAATTGCACTTATGATGCTCTCTAAAAAGACTGTAGTAATTATCCACCCACATAAAATTAGGAAATAAAGGTATTATTAATAAACACACAAAGTGCTATGCTTCAAACATATATAAATGTAGCACAGATTACTGTTCAGAGGAGAACTGTACTTGAGAAGCACTTACATTTGCTCAACTCTCTTTTCTAGTTAGAGCTGAAAGTAAACCTTATATTTGCAACAGTTTGCATAACATCAAGGAATCAGATCATCGTGCTGTTAGGAAGGCTTGTTACTGTTAGCAATTTGTGGTGTAGGCCAAGAACCTTTCAAAAAAGCATTGTATTGTTTCATGTTATGTAATATCAGCATTTGTTGTAAGCTACCCTGGGCATGTTAATTAGCATTAAATGGGAGGGGTATAAATTTTAGAAATAAACATGGTGTTTTTTCACTACAAAATATTCCTCGCCATATAATATTCTGATGAATATTTTTTTCAGGGAATAACCTTTGCCATTATTAACAGTTCACAACATGGACATGGTTGGAGGTACCAAGTGCAGGTTGTGTAACTGGCTTCAGATTCTACTCTACATAGTGTAATGGGGGGGGGGGGGATCCTACAGAGAGAGATGGGAGCCCTATACTGCATTATAAGTGCAATAACAGATGCCTGAAAAAGCCTTGAGGGCATTTTCATGTACAACAATCTTATCTATAACTGCAAAGCTATTACCTTGTGTGCAGAATGAACATGGAATACATGTCCATTTGATGCAGATATATTTATTTGGAAGACTGGCTTTCTATACATGGAAACGGAGACTTGTATATGCTTGGCACACACTCCTATTTTCATGCATCAAACAAAATTTATCCTGTATAAGTACTGTGTATATCACAGAATGTTCATCTGTGACATCATGCTAGGTTATACTTGAGGCAATTTTGCAGAACACATTTTCAAGATTTTTGTCTGTATTAATTCTGAATATTAAGATATAAATATTTTGATATCTTACATTGACATATAAATAATATAATCTGCATTGTAATACTTTGCTTTTGTATAAAAAAAATCTACTGATCAGTCCTAACTAAAGGCTAAATTCATGCTGTACTGCTTGAGATGCCAGACTTTATGGACCAACTTCTGTGGGCCAATTTATACTGATTAATCTTTTCTCCCCATTTCTGACTAAGACAGAATGTTGGATATTGACAGGCAAGCTAATAGGCAACAGCTAGTTAATATGGCTCCATGATTGCTGTCTTAAGCTTTTGCAATTTCACTTGTAACTTTTCCCAAAACTCCTTGGGAATGGGCTGGAACTTTCATCCTGACCATTCCAGTAACTTGTTGAGATCACTAGGCGTATGCCCAATAACACTCTTTTCAGAAGCCAATTCTTTTCTTTTTTCAAAGTATGAACCCCAGCTATAAGAAATTTGCATGTTCCTACAATAGAGGAAAGTTGAATCAGCAAAAATAATCTCCCTTTTCTATTCTGTTAGAGGATTCAAATATGTACTGTGAATGGAAAGAGCCCTTCCATTTGTGAGAAGATTATTCAGGATTCAAAAATATCTTAAAATGATACTATAATCATAAGTCACTAAAAGCTTTCTTTGTGGTTAGTCTCATTTTCAAATTGCAGGCCTTGAGTATATATTTGTAGAAAGGCACAAAATAAATTATTATTATCATTATCATTATCATCATCATCATACTTCATTCATTAAAACACATGCTCAAGATGTTTTGATGTGGCTAATTAATATTGTGAAATCATCTTTTTATTACTGGAAATAACTGTCATATGTCCAAAAGATTTGACAATTATGCTTTGCCTGTCCTCATAATTATTCTTGTTTTAGTGGGAAGAGAAGCTGAACAGGAATGATTTGTCAGGAGCCCACCAGCTGGCCTGTGATATGCAGAAACTTGGTTAAGGTCTTCTTTTAAGTTACTGTTAATGGTTCTTTCTCTTTTAAGTAAAATGTTCTTTTCCCTTGTCCAAATTCAGAACAGGATTAGAGAACAAGAGTAACAACTATATGAAAATGTGAATATAGAAGAGGAAAATAAAATAAGCAGGTTTTTAGAAGTTTATTATGCAGATAGTAGTTGAAAAATAGTGTGTTGTGTGGACAAGAGGACCATGAGAATACTGGTTAAGAGTGGGGAAAGTTGCATGAGCTCTACCCAAAAGAATGTGCAGACTTACTCCTTCTTTTTTTGTAAAATCTGTATATGAGGAAATGGCATTTCAAATTCAGGTTAGTGATGCAGCTTTTTCTCTCTCTTTTTAGGATGTTTTTCTTCAATATACATTTTAAGGAAATGTTCACATCTCTTTAAATCTCTGGTTGTATCATGTAACTTTTGATGCCATAGCAGTATGGGTAATGTCAAAATCAATTTTTAAAAGTCCAAAACCCTCCCTCCCCCATCTCCATAATGACTTAAGGCATGTCCTGTTTGTCAGTTGTGTTTTACTAAAAGTGGCTTCCAGCTGTTTAGAATTTGAGCTTTCCCTGCATTTAATAGATTAAAATTGTTTCACCCAGCTGAATTAGTAGGAAAAAAAGTAGAGAAAAAGTTTTTAATTAATATTATTCTTTCACCCTTTTGGAAATTTATTTTATTCTGGATTTTATCCTTTAGATTCATTTGGGTACTGCTTTTCTTGGGTGGTAGTGAGAATTTCCACTGAACATAACTGACATGCTCTGTTTTCTGTAATATTTTGCTCATAGTCATGTAGTCAATTATTTATTTGTGATTTTTCATTAATGGGTGAAGCAGAATGACCTTCTTTACTAAAAAGCAAGCAGAAGATTTATATTACAAAAGACTATAGCTATGGTGACCATATTTTCTTGGAAAAAATAAAGGAGAAACCTGAAAAAGGGGCAAATCTAAAAGAGGTTCATAAGGATAAAAAAAAATTAATTGTTTATGTTTATAAACAATTTATAAAGGAAAATTCAAGAGCAAAACCAGGAAAAACTTTACAAAAGCACATATTCTAATAAAAATATCTAAAATCAAACAGTATATGTACATTTATTTTTTTAAAAAAATGATTTCCATATTTTTCACATGAATGTGAAAGACTGTGCTTTAAGTGGTACCATTTGTACGATAAAATTAAATGACTAAAATTAAGGACAAAAGTGAGTTTTTGAAAAATAAATAAATCTAAAGGACAGCTTTCTGAAATAAGGGACCGTCCTTTATAATAAAGGACCCATGTCTTTGTATTTATAGCCAGAGTGGCAGTACTGGAAAACTGAGAACTAATAGATGAGTTATATATGTCTAAACCACAATTCATAAAGTATACTACATAAGCAATAGAAGGAAGAAGAAGACAACAGCTGGTGGAGGGAACTTTATTTTATTTAGCTACAGAAAGAAATCATGATGGCATTTCTTGTTCACTGAATAAAGTTAAAAATGCAAAACAACTCAAGAGTGGTCTAAGATATGGAAAGAATATCTGACTGTCTTTAGTGGTAGTGAAAATATAATTATTCACTAAATTGGTAGTTTCTGTCTTTAATTGTACAAATGTAGAGTGGATTCAAACCTGAGTGGATTCTTTGCATGGCCAGTCTTGGAATAGTTGTTGGCTAAATAGTGTCGTAGTGATTCTTGGGTTTGCAGTTGTCTTTTATGGATAGTTAGAGTTAGAAGTGCCCATGGGTACATGTATATCATGCCAGCCTTCTATAACCTAAGGCTAAAAATTTGTGAGTTTTTTCCATACTAGTAGATTATGCTACTGTTTTATAGCACTACATTTGTAATTTCAATAGCTTGAAATAATTATCACTTTGTAATAAAAGTGGTAAGAGTTTTCTGGAAACTCTCTCTTGCTTTTTGTTATGACTGCCCCTGTAGACCATGTAGAGGACAAAGGAGATTATGTTCTCTTATCTCTTATATCACCATATTGTATAATCTTGGGGTGCCCTTATTTATTTATTTATTTAAAATTAGCCTATTCCAACATTCTGAAATCTGGAAACAAAAAATGGTTGCTCCTTAGAAGAGAAATTGGCCATTTTTCTCTGCTTAGTTTCCATTGGAGCTTTTCCAATGGAATAACTGCCCATCTACGATAAAGTCAGGAGAATGCCATGAGTTCTGACAGAAATGTGTATGTAGTTATGAGAGGAAATATGGATTGAGAACCAGGAGACCTCAGTAATGATCTGGAGAAAAGGGGATAGACTAGAGAACTAACAAAATCTTCACTTAGTCCATTTGCATTCTCAGGGTAGGCAAATAAAAGTTTAACTAGGAAAGAAATCAAATTTCAGCTTATATTGTCTTATGAGAACTATTTTTGTTGAATGTCAGCTTATTTTGCCAGAAGTTAAAGTGTGTTGAGTTCTTCCATAAATGCAAGAACTCTTTCCCAAAACTGATAAGCTGGTAAATTTGAACTTCTTTATTCATACCTTATTGATAGATTACTGTAGTGCCATGACAACAAACATTAAAATTCAGTAATAAAAAAAAATGTTTTGTTTAAGGTGACATTATTAGATTACATTAATTTCTACTTCAAAACCCAAGATATTGGAATATAAACTATGCAACTGATGGTTCATATCATGTAAAATATCAGGGATTTGGGCCATTTTCTCAGTAGTGATTTATAGCATCTTATATTATTTAGCTATCATTGTGCCAATACAGGTGGTCTTCACTGAACGACCATTCATTCAGTGACTGTTCAAAGTTACAATGGTGCTAAACAAATGGTAGTTATAGCAGGTCCTTGAAGTTTCAGCCGTTGCCGCGCCCTTGCAGTCACATGATCAAAATGCAGGCGTTTGGCAGCCCATCTGCATTTATGAACACAGCATGTGCTTCAACTCCCCCCACCCACCTGTCTCTCCCCCATCTCTGTCCTTTTGGCTGCCCTGCACTCTGTCGCTGCTGCCTAACCTTGCCATCCCTCACTGTCCCCCAGCTGACCTTTGCCATCTTCTTTGTCTTAGTGCTGATGAGGCATGCCCAGCCAAGGCAGCTGCTGGCTCTTCAAGTCAGTGTTGACTCCTGGCAACTGCTTCAACAAGTCCCTGAAGTTTTCTTGACAAGATTTCAAAGTGGTTTGCCATTTCCTGCTTCCCAGGGCTGAGAGAGAGTGACTGACCCAAGATCACCCAGCTGGCTTCATGCCTAAGGCGGGACTAGAACTCACAGTTTCTCAGTTTCTAGCCTGGTATCTTAACCACTATACCAAAATGCTCTTTTAGTTGTCATCAATATTTGGATGATACTCAGCTATATTTTTTTCCTGTGAACTTGGGATCTCTGGTGTTTCTGAATATTTTCAGACTGTAAAGAAGTAGATGTGGAAAAAAAGTGGAACTGAAAACAAACATGTCAAAGTGTGATCTCAGAGTTGGACTTCCAGATTTTAAAAATATGCCTATTAGAGATGGAATTGCACTCTTTTTAAACATCATGTTTGCAGCATGGATATCCTTCTGATGCAGCATAAAAGCTAGATAGCAACAACATCTCAGGAAAAGGAGAGTATTTTATCAGTTTGTCTGAAACCCAAGCATGTCCCTGCCTAGTAGAGGGTGAGACCTGGTTTTGATGACTTGTGTCTGGCAACCTCAAGGCTGGATTATTGCACTGTGCTCTTTATGGGGCAGTCCTTAAAGACAACCCAGTTCAAGGGGCTCACAATGCTCTATAAGGCTTTACTAATCTTAGGTCCAAACTTAAACGCTGCCTATGCCAGAATGAATTGAACGCAAAAGGAGAAGAGGACGGCAGAGGATGAGATGGTTAGATAGCATCACTGAAGCAATGAGCATGAAACTGAGCAAACTCAGGGAGGCAGTGAAGGACAGGAAGGCCTGGCGCAATCTGGTTCATGGGGTCACGAAGAGTCGGACACGACTTAACGACTAAACAAATGCCAGAATGATCTACTGTTAATTTCATTCTTACAGCATCAGTGGGTACCTGTTGTGTTAATGTAACAGACTATTCTGCTTTTTTCTGAGGCAGAATCCATGTTATGGAATAAATTGTCACTGGAACTGAAACAAAGCTTCCTCATTTCAATTCAGGGAAATGCTAAAAACATATTTATTCACTTAAGCTTTTTAATGTTTTAGAGTCTTAAAATTGTGCTTATTATTTTAGCAAATTACATTAGCTTTTAATGAAGTTTTTATTATTGCTTTTATTTTAGTTTTGTAAGGAGAGGGTGTGGCCGTGGCATAAACAATTTCTAAACAAATAAACACAGGTAAATTATTTTCATAAAAGGAAATACCACCGATAGGCAGAGAATAACTCTTCAATAGCTGCTTTTATGCATGTATTTGGGATGATTGATAAAATATTTTTATCAACATGTGGAGTAGAAAAACAATGAGATGTAATGACTGCATCTCAACAATATATTGATTATAACAGATACAAGGTTGCCTCTGCAAAATATTAATTACCAATTACTTTGCAGATAGAAATATGATTTATTGATTATTGATTTATTTGATTTATATAGCTGCCATCTCACATAAGTGACTCATATATACAGTACATGAGTATATAAGATATACTAGGCATGATATTGTATTATTCTTGTGTGGGTCTGTCCCCACTGGTCTTTAGTGATCACTTTAAGTCAACCTGGATAAAAAAATCAGGAGGAGTCTGGTAGCACCTTTTCCAAAAGGGAGGGGAAGGGGGAGGCACTGTTTTTTCTTCTAATATGTTCTGTTAGAGCTTTGGGTTACTTTGTTCATCCACCTTCATATTTCCACTCCTTTGCAGGTAAGGATTACTCTGTGGCCCTGATAATCATTGTGAAGGACAACTTGTAATGAAGGTTGTTGAAGAAGTTACTGTTTACCATGCTAAATTGAAAACAGTATCAAGAGTGCAGCTAAATTCTATGCACTGGGACATTGTACGTGTATGAGTTTAATATTTATAGGTCAAATTAGCATGGCCTGTGTTGAGTTAACATTTTTAACAGTAATGATCTCTTAACACATGTTGTTTGTATGCTAGATGTTACCCTGAAGGGTCTTCTACAGCTGTAACATAATTGGAGTCTAACCCAGTTTATTATAGAGTATAACAGGATTATTTTGGCATTACATAGAAAGCACACCATAATGCTTCCAACCAATTCCCTTCTAAAAGGGATATATTAATAGATGCTTTAAAAGAATCCCTTATGGGCCATTGTGTATATAGAAAGTAAAGGCTATCAACTAATTGCAATTAGTAAGTACTAAAGCCTTGATCCTACCTTTTGATTTATGGCTGCATTTATAATTTATTGAAGTGAAATGAAATTAATTTATGGGACAGGATACTCATCAGAAGTTATTCATTTCAGGTACAAGTTAAGCCTGATTTGAAGGAGACATCACCTTTACTCTACTGGGCTTAAAGGCAGTAAGCATGCTTCCCTTTGCAAAAGTCTAACAGACTTCATTTCAGGCACAAGGAGTATTAGAAACTAGTGCTAGGAGTAGACACAAGTAGACACACCAGATAGCAAAGGTGAGCTAGTTTAGGTGATTACAATTGTCAGGGGATTTTCTTCTTTATTTATTTGACATATTTATATAGCCGCCCATCTCACAAACATGTGACTCTGGGCAGCGTACAACATAACAACAGTTAAAAACGCCATACAATATAAAAACAATCAAAAATAAATAAAATAAACAGATAAAGTAAACAGTTAAAATAAACAGAGCCACCTTGAAGACTCTCCCTGAGATCTCTAAGGCTGGTAAAAAAACATGTTTTAAGGGCCTTCTGGAAGGCTAAGAGAGATGGGGCTAACCTCACCTGGGGGGGGGTAATGTTATTCCAAAGGGTGGGGGCCACAGCAAAAAAGGCACGCCACCTGGGTCCTGCCAGATGCATCTCCTTTGGAGATGAGACCCATAGCATGCCCCTCCTGCCTGATCTGGTGGGAAGGGTAGATGTAATCAGGAAGAGGTGGTCCCTCAAATAACCTAGTTTCACGCCATGTAGGGCTTTAAAGTTCAAAACCAGCATCTTGAATTGTACCTGGAAGCAAACTGGCAACCAATGCAGAACAGAGGTGTAATGTGTGCCCTCCTAGGGACACACACAACTGTCTATTCAGCTGCATTCTACAGCAGCTGAAGCTTCTGGATGTTCTTCAAGGGCAGCCCCATGTAGAGCACATTATAGTAATCCATTCTGGAGGTAACCAGGGCAAGAGTGACTGTGAGTAGAGCCTCATGGTCAAGGAATGGGCACAACTGGCGCATAACATGAAGCTGTGCAAAAGTCATGCATCTAGAAGAATCCCCAGATTGCACACCACCTGTCAGTACCACCCCATTCAGTACCAAAGATGGTAAAGTCCCAGAACCAGAAGGCCACAAAACAGAGCCACTCAGTTTTGCCAGGGTTCAGCTGAAGCTGGTTCATACCAGGATACCAAGGCCACCAAGAGGTCAAGAAGAGCAAGAACAGATACACTACCCCTGTCCCATCTGGCCAGAGATCATCTAACAGCATGACCAATGCCACCTCAGTCCCATGCCCAGGCCTGAATCCCAACTGAAAGGGGTCCAGATAATCCACTTCATCCAGAGCCTACTGAAGCTGCTGCCCAACCACCTTCTCTACAACCTTTTCTAAAAAGGGGAGGTTCAATAGTGGATGAAAATTGTCCAGTATCGTAGAATCCAGGGATGGCTTCTTGAGGAAGAGGCAAACCAGCGCCATCTGGGGGGGTGGGGGGGTGGAACAGCCCCCTCTCTCAAAGAAGAATTAACCACTGCTAGGATCCAACCACACATTACCTTCTGGGCAGCCTTAACTAGCCAGGAGTGGCATGGATCTGAGGAGCAGGTGGCTGAGTTCACATAAGGACCCTGTCCACTTCCTCAGGCCCAACAGGATCAAAATGTTCCCAATAACCGGGCAATACTACACCCCAGTCATCTCCCTTGGACCTGTACCAAATCTGGCATCCAACTTGGAACAAATGCGAGCAATTTTTGTCTGACAGATGCTCTGAAAATCCCTCCGCACAGCCTTGTAGGTAGATCTCTAAGTCCTCCTTGCCCAGGAGGACTTGGGTCACCTTAAACAAGGCCACTGGTTCCCTATCTGTGGACGCAATAAGGGCGGAGAAGTATTGCCACTTTGCTGACCTTACTGTCACAAGGTAGGCCTTAATAGCGGCTCTTACCTGTGTTCGGTCAAGTTCATCCCTTGTCCTCCAGTAGTGCTCTAGACATCTCTTCTCTTGTTTCATCCCTCTAAGCAGCTCTGTTAACCATGGGGAGTGGTGGGATCCACGAGAGGAGAGAGCATGAGCATGGGCATGATCCCATCCAAGGACTCAGCCGCTCTTTCATGTCAAGCGACAGCTAAGGCTTCAGTTGGACTGTGCAGCAGAACTGTCAGGAGTAACCCGCAGCTCCCTCTGGAACCCATTAGGGTCCATCAGTTGCCAAGGGTGGACTGATCTAATAGGTCCTGACTCCCTGCACCAGGGGGCAGTGCCAGAGAATCTCATGGTCACCAGGGCATGATCTCACCATGACAGGGGAGACACCAAGAACTCCTCTAATTCCAGACCATGTAGCCACTGCTCCGACAAGAAAACAAGATCAGGGGTGTGACCACTGTCCCATGTCGGGTCCTTGATGACTTGGGATAGGCCCATGGCTGTCACAGTGGTCATGAACTCCTGAGCCACTTTAGACCCCACTCCCAGGGAAGGCAGATTGAAGCCCCAAACCATAAGGCTGGGGAACTCCACTGCCAACCCTGAGACCAAGTCAAGGAGCTCAGTCAGGGAGGTTGCTATGCAGCAGAGAGGCTGGTATGGAAGCAACAATCCCAACTGATCCCTAGAACCCAACTTAAGGATCAGGGTCTCACATCTGGTAACTTGTGAAGCAGCCCCTGAAAGCTGTAAGAGACTCTCAGATTACAATCACCACACCCCCACGCCTCCATGGAGTCTCAGCTGGGCACATTTCTGAAAGGGGGACTCCCTCCCCCTTGACCCAGCCAGATCTTGGTAATATACTCCAGGTCAGCTTTCTCATCTGCAATGAAATCACAGATGAGAGAGACCTTATTGCAGACCGACCTGGCATTTAGCAGCAGCAGCCAAAAGCCAGGGCCTCTGAAGATCCGCTGACCAGGAAATGGGGCCGAGTCCTGGGGGCTGGAACACACTGGTATAACTGGTATAAGACACCAGGTCTGCCTTCCCCACAAGCAGCCCTGTCTCCCACCACATCTTCCCATACCCATCACCACAAAGGTCAGAGCTCTTTTTCAGTTCTCTGGACCATTTAACATAAACTTGAAAATAGGCAACATTCTTTCTTCTGAAATTAACTTTTCTGTGTCCAAGGATAAATGCTTTTTATAGATCCCCTAAACTGAAGATTTGATGGAAACATCTTAGGTCTAAAGTAAGAACAATAGGACATCCATGCAGCTTTCTTGGCAGTGATACAAAAGTGGTTTGTCACTGCCTTCTTCTGGGATGTGTTCTCGATTTCTCAGATTACCCAACAGCCCTGGGATTTCCTGGTGATCTCCTATCTCAGTCCTAATCAGGTCCAACTCTGCTCAGTTTTTCCAAGATTACCCTGCTCTGGTGATATGTTCTGCTTGAAATATGTTTGTGTGTGTGTGTGTGTGTGTGTGTGTGTATGTATCTGTATATACATGCATGTGTATATACATGCATGTGTGTGTGTGTGTGTGTGTGCAAGTATGTGTGCATTCATATGCCAGAACGGGGATTGGATTGAAGTTGAAGATGTTAGGAAACAGGATCCGTGTGCAATTTTTCAATACTGCAAATATTTTATCTTGGCAGTAACGTTTTTTATTAGCTTATTGAAAGACCATATCTTCTGGAGCTCATTCCAGTATTCTTTAAAACAAATGCTGTGAAATTTGTTATACTTATTCATTACAATACGTCTGTGTTGCCCAGCTCAATCATGATTCTTGGCAGTTCACATAAAATACAATATTTTTAGTTATATTTTGTTATAAAATTGGAAACTTGACCACAACCTATTGTGTGTATTTTCCTATTGAATTCAAACCACCTTCCATTGTTTCCAATTCATATTTGCTTAGAGAACATCTTTAACTTCCAGGTTGAATGTGTTGCTGTTAATTTGCTGAATTTGCTGCTTTTATATAACTGTTTTGCTCCAGAAAAATAAATAAATCTAAATCTGCACTGGAAATGCTAAGCTTTGGCATAACTAGTTAATGTGTTTATGTGTACACAGTGCTGTAGTTGGGGGCAGATCTTTCAGAATGTTGAAGTTGGAAACATGGCTGCATCCATTGCCTGTGGCTTATGTATTTTGACCAATATCATGCTATTGAAACAGGGTTTGCTAGTTTTTATAATATTTCAGAAACTTTATTTTAGTACAGGTGAGACAGAAAAACTGTAGAAGTAAATAATAGTGGTTATCTCATAATCCCATTTGTTCTTAAAAATATATAAACTCTCCAGGCTTTTAAGTTTTTTTTTCTTTGAGATTTTTTCATAAATTTAAAAGTAATCCAGTCCTAAACTTAATCCAGGTTGGCTGGACTTTTTGCTACAATGTTTGATGTATTTTAATCTGGGAACCTTTGGTTAGTTATGCTTGAAATACACTGTCTGTGAATCCCAGCAGGTAGTCTACACTTAGCTAAACTTGTCTGGGCTTGGAAGCTAAATGTGGTGGTGTGGGCAGTTAATGGCACCAGTTATTCAGTGTATGCGACAGCACTGTTCTGTGAGTGCATTGACTACCAGTTTGCTTCTGGGTGCAATTCAGTGTGCTGGTAGTTACCTACGTGCTTGGGGCCAGGTTACTTACAGGACCATCTCTCTGGTCGTGTTGTTTCCACCCATACTATCCGATCCAGCAGGAGAGCACGCTGCAGGTACCATTGGCCAAGGAATGTTGGCTGGTGGGGCCCCATTGGACAGCCTTTTCTGCCATGGTGCCCACTCTCTAGAGTATCATCCCTCCAAAGATTAGGTTGGCCCCAACCCTGCTGGCTTTTGCAAGGCCTTGAAGATGTGGTTCTGTGCTCAATCCTGGGGTCCCAAGTATGTGATGGAGCCTGTCTCATGGTTATGCTGAGGGCTTTTTGTGATTCTCCAGCTGCTGTGTGTTTTATTCTTAGTTTTATTTTGTATTTGGAAATATTTTTTATTTATTTCAATGTTGTGAGCCGCCCAGAGTCATGTACTTGAGATGGGTAACAATATAAAGTGATTAAACAAACAAACAGGATGGAATGTAAATAGAACTTAAATGGGATTTCTCCAGGGAATACTAGGCTATAGGCTAGATAAACCACTTCCATACATTGATAAGAAAACTGCATAGATAAGGTCCATTTAATTGCCAGGTTAATTGAGGAGGTCCTTAAATTTTTTAAATGATATCAGAATAAATACATTGCACTTCTTTATCAGTAGGCTGTATCACTGTGGCACTGTTCCTGATTGCTTTCTTGGTTAATACTATAAACAACATGCAATCTCTACAAGGTTTCTGTGTATGTATTTATTGATTACATTTCTGGAGCTGCCCAATTTCTCAACAACTCTAGGTGGCATCCAGATTAACAACCAAAGAATTAAGCAATATCAGACAACACGAAAGGAAGATAGTAATCCTGGTGAAAGAGACATAAGAACCACTCATAAAGGGACTCCATAACCTACCCTAACCTAAAGCCTTGGGGAAAAGAGAGGTCTTTTTTAAAGGCTTATTTAAAGGAGAGCAAGGTGGTGCTATTAAAATATCTGGGAAGATGCCGTTCCACAGGGAAGGCACCGTGACAGGGAAAGCATGCTTCCTGATTCCTGTCAGATGATATTTTTTAATGGATGGGCATACCAACTCTTGACTGACCTTACAGGAGAGGCAGAAACAATGGAAAGATATTCCCCCAAATATCTAGGATCTATGGGTGGTAAGGTTTGTGGATGTGTCAGCCTTCCCAGGTAGATCAGACAGAGCTAATTCTACTTTATTGTAAGGCTACATTAACAGAAACTTGCAAATCTCCCACAGTCTCTTTTACAGCCTGAGAAGTTAGGGAGGTTCCTTTCTGAGTTTCTTTCTCTGCCCATTATGCAGCTACAGGCTATATCCTCTCTTACCTGATCATTCCCTAGGCAGCATCTCTCCCACCCCCCGCCCCCGTCTCCCAAGGTCATTCCCACATACCATTACAGGATGATAATCAGCACTTTGAATAGCACCCAGAAGCCTACTTGTAACCAGTGCAGATATTAAAGCAGAGGTGTTACATGGGCATACTGTGGGATCCCATAACTACTTGCACTGCTGCATTCTGGACCAGTTGAAGCTTCTGAGTGGTCTTCAAGGGCATCCTTATGTGGAACTCATTGCAGTAGTCCACATGTGAGGTAACCAAGGGATGAGAGATTTTGAGAAGGGCCTCTTAATTCTGGAATTAATTGTTGTGTGGCACAATCAGCACACAAGAATCTGTATGAAGACCTTCCCCACCTCTTTGAGCAGGTGCTAAGACTCCAGGAAGACTCTCAAATTGCACACCAGTTCCATCTTGGGAGTGAAACTCCATTTAGAAGTAGAATTTGGAAATCCTCAGATTTATAAAATCTATGTACTCACAGCTACTTGATCTTGCTAGGATTGAGCTTAAATCTGTTTCTCCCATCCAGACCACTGGGACTGGGATAAGCTCTTAACAGCATTATCAGTTGGCCATATACAACTGATTATCATCAATGTACTGATGACATTCCATGCTGATGACCACTGAGAAGTCAAGGAGAGCCAGGAGAGTTTCACCACTCCCATCTCAGTTATGTGAGAGATTATCAGCAAGTGCTATTAATGCTGTCTCAGTGCTGCATCTGAAACCCAACTGAAAAGGTTTCAGATAATCTGTTTCTTCCAGGGCTCTCTGAATTTGCAGCCTCACTACCTTCTCAACAATATTGCCCAGGAAAGATAGGTTTGAAGCTGGGCAAAAGTCGTCCAGAACCATTTGTTCATGTAGCAAGAAATGCATCATGTACATATGCAATATTATAAGATCCTGGGCAATTCCCCAAACATCAGGCAGAACATTTAATATTCAGAGATTTTCTAACAGCTAATAAGATGGCTGTAATTTCTGGGAATAGCTGGTACTCAGTAATACCTAGGTTTACAAGATAATAATATCAATGGTGTATTCAGGGTTCCTGTTAGCTTGAATAATGTCCATGAGGTATCTGCTGTGAATCATATACATTTATTTACTGAGGACAGGGGCTTCAATTCATATATAATTTTAAATGCATATATTCTAAGAACTATTTATTTCTCAAATACATCCTATAACATTGGGAGGGGGTTTTTTTTGTTCTTGCTAAGTATGCAGGTACTATAGATCTGAGATGAAAATAGGAATTGGTATAGACTGCTGCTGTCATAAGGACAGTTGAGGCTGCTTAAGGCAGAAGTTTTATTTCCAGTGTTCATCTGATGGGAAATGGTATTTAGGGAGCTCTTTCCTTGGTGCAAAAACAGCTGTTACCTAAACAAGGTATAGTATATTGTCTTCCCTGCTCTTCAGTTCTCATAAGGCACATAACCCATCTGTACTGCCAAAGTAATTGGAAAGGTAGATAAAAATGGACAAACAGTCCTGAAAAGTTTTAGAATGCTACAGAAGAGTAAAGGCATCAAACATCTAGATAAAAATGATAGCAGCCTGGATCAAAGTTCTCTGGAATGCTTAGTTGCTCAAAACTTTAATATCCAGTATTTTAATACCTTATAGGCATAGAGTGTAGTGATTATGCAACTTAGTTTTTAAATATTTTCAATCTTTGATATTGTCCCACCTGCAGTTAAATTGTTTTGTAGGTTGATGCATCTATCTATAAAGGGGAAAAAAGTCATCTAGGATGTAATTAATGTTGCTCCAGTTTGCTTCCTCTAAAAGTCTCAACTAGCCATAGATCACCAGATTATTTTGTGGTTTATCTGAAAGCAATGTAGTGATGCTGATTAATGTTGACATAACAGAAATTCTCTCCAAGGCTGTTGATATATGCTCTTTCATCTAAATATATAGAGAGCTTTTGAATTTGAATCCATAAAGGTTGCAACCACCATTAAAAGTTGATCCATTTTCTGTGATGAGAATTATCTTGGTTTGACAACATCACTGTGACTTAAGTTAGATACTGATAGTTAATGACTTGTGGAGCTTTAAAAAAAATCTCTGGACCAGTCTTGTTGCATGTCAACTGGGACAATCTTGAAGAGTAAGGTATAGCTCAGACTTGACTATGACCCTTAGGTGAGTATCTTGGAGTGTGACTCATGAACAGGCCATATTCATACAAAGTCAGTATCTTGGTTCACTTGACATGCTAAGGTTAAGCCACAATGTGGATATGCTTAGTGTAATGCAAACTGTTATTATAGGCTAAATTGCAGTTAGGAGCACCTTAATCAGAGATGTTGCATACCATTTGTCATAGGTTTACTCTCTACAGTCTGGCATATCATCCAAATTTAGATCATGAAATTATCTAATCCAGTTATCTCCTTTTTCCAGTTTCTGGACATAAAGAGGCAGGAGAAATCTAAGATAGGATTATCCAGCCACTGTGTCTCCATGTCTCTTTTTTCATACTTGTTCAGTTGGGGGTAGAGGGGGTTAGAGACACAAAAAGGTGAAGGAGCTCAACTTCACTCCATCTTAGTGGCTTCAGACTCAATGTGACCATTGGTTTCTTAAAAAAAAAAAGTAAAAACAATATTTAGAAAGTGTTGGCTAGGCAGTCACTGCAAAAATAACTGAGATACTACCTAACAAAGAAAATAACTATTAAACTGCATCCAGCCATGAAGAGGTAGATAGCTTACTCATGGTTAATTCCAGGCTGGGTTAATGTGTTGTCCAAACTCACTGTTTGCATAAAGAAACATGCCCAGTTTTGTTTTTTTTCATAAACCTCCATGTGTTGATTGTATACATCCATAGTGAACAGGCATGATTGTGACAATACTTTCTTAGGGTGCCCATATGGATGCCAGTGCTGAATGTGAATTTGTTGATGTTTTTTATTATCCTCAAACTTGCTTTCAGAGAGTTTAGATTTCTTAACAGTCAAGTACATAAAATAATCAACATGTTTACAATCAGTAGATTAGTTGGGTAGCTATCCTGGAAGTAGGATCTTGAGCTTCAAGACCTTCTTAATAGTATGACTAGCGTATGTAATCTGAAGGATTTTTCTCAGCGTAAGTGAAAAAGAAAAATCAGAACAAACTTAAATCCTCCAGACATATAATTAAGCCACAAGAATATTTGCTTCCTCTTCTCTGCCCTCTACCTTTCCTTGTACTGTATGCTAGGATTAGAAACTTTGGGTCAGGTTTGTTACAAAATATATTTTATCAGAATTCAACAAACTGTTATTTGGTCAAGCCATATTCTGCTGCATCCAAGCAAAATAACATTATTTTGCTACAATTATGATTAACAATTTCCGATTTTAATCTGGAAGATAAAAATCAGGAATAGAAAAAAGTACAAAATACACATCATGCTTCAGCTGCTGCCCCATTTTGATGTTTCACCTGAATGTATACTTAAGTTATGTACTCGTTTGTTCATAGTATATGCTATATGTCTTTTTCTGTAGCTTTTGATAAGTCATATTATTTTTTTTAATAATTGAAGAATATATTACAAAAAAACAACAACTATGCTTTGAAACAAAAGATGAGAAGTGTTACCTTTTATCTTGATAGTATTTCCTTCCTTTAATATCAGGGTAAAATACCGCAGATTTGCAGTACCATATATGTAGTATGTCTGTGGGTGTGCACGGGCACTTGTGGGTGCCCATGCACACATTTCCTAGATGGTTAATGGCTGATAGCTGATTTAAAATTGATCATAGTTAACAAGAAATATAAAAGTGGACAGTTAAGTAGCTGCTTGTATATATTTAAGTTACCATGACATGAGAAACTACTTGAAAAACAGGCAACACATGAAAATAACATAATAGTTCTGGAATTTGGGAGGGTCATAGTTCAGTAATAGAGTGCATCCATTGCACAAAAAATCCCAGATTAAGTGCCTGAAATCTCTAGGTTTTCTTTGTTTTTAAGGATCAGGCGGGAGCGATAAGGCCTCTGTCCAAAAGTATTTGGTACCAAGAGAGGTGGACAAATAGTATGACTTACATAAAATAGTTTCATCATTTTAGTCATCAAGCGATCAGTGTAATTCATATACCCCCACATAAATATTACTATTGCAGTCTTTCATGAAATCAGCTACATATTTGTATTATTTTGATTGTACCATTCTGCTTTTTCTATTTCTTCTCATCTTTTCTCCTTCTCTGTGTTGTGTAAATCATGTACAGTGACCTGTAGTTACAGATTGATTAAACCTGGATTGGATTAAACTGAGAACAACGTAAACTATAGCACATATGTCTAGCCAGGTCCTGAATAGTTATCAGTCCAGATTTAGGAGGTGCAATGTTTTACAGGTCACAACTTGTTTTGGTGGAAGATTTAATAGGATTAGAAATCACAGTGTCTTTAATTAGATTGACTTGGATTAAATGTTTTCCCCTTCCCAAATTTGGGGAATTATCTAGTGAAGTAATCCAGATTAATTTAGGATTTGATTCTTGCCCTTTTCTTGTGCTAGGTCTTAAATCAACATCTTCCCATATGCATATGTCATTTAAACCCCACTCATGTCTCCCTCCTGGTTTTGTGATGGCCAGGGTTGCTCTTCCAGTAGGAATGGGGAAGTCCCCTTTGAATGTCCGGCATGTATGTAAACAGATTTTGGAAAATTTCCTCATAATGAAAATCAGCACTCCCTGATCTGAAACATTATATATCATACTGTATTCTAAAATAATGGAAAGAAATGTGTCTGCTTTTCTTCTTCTAGCTTTTAGACTTGCAACTAGATATACGTTTGGGAAAAGTTTGTAGAACCATAGGAAGAAGGAGCAAAGTCTTTGTAAAGAATACTTACTCATTTCACCTTATTAGTCTCAAGCACAGATGTATGAGTCTTAGTGACTTCTGTATTCTTAATTATAGGAAGTTAAGGCCAGAGACAACAGCATCAGCAGCAAAGAGAACCTATCTTCTGGATAGCCCCCTAGAAGATCCAGTGCATCCTGTAATTTGGATAGGAAAAGTTGTAATAAAGACCTAATTTTCAGCTATAATATCACTTCATGTAATGGGCTGTAGGAATAATCTTGAGGAGCAGGAACAAGAGCCTCAAGACAAAAGAAGTTTGAGTCCAAGGCATAAATGTAATTTGAGAAAGCATTTCAGGCTTGACCCTCTCTAGTTCTCTTGAAGATAAACGGAGGGAGGGGGCAACCTCAGACTTGCAAGGTTCTGTTACTGTAACCTTATAATAAAGGTAGTATTAGCATTCATAACGTTGGTTTCCTAGTCTGATCTACCTTGAAGGGCTAACACTTCATCATGGAAATGTACCCTCAGTAATCTTCAATGAACCCAATGCTCACCAGATCCAGACTCTTAAAATAATTAACCAAGGAGTTTTTCTGGTATGAGTGAATAAGATAAGAACATCTGATGAAGCTTGGGCTGTTTTGGTTCAGCTAGTTCATAAAAACGTAATGAACAAATGCAGCTAGGAAGGACCTCAAAAAAACACACATCCTGTTCTGTTTTGCTTTTCTCGGTATCCTGGAGATATTTTTAAGGTCACTATGCCCTAGAATATGTTTTTATCTTTTCTATGAGGGATCCAGTTTCTTGTTACGCAATATAAGCAATACATTCAGTGAAATATACTTAGTTTTGAAATGTTTGAACACAGCCTCAATAAAGCAGTTGTGTCTTTCACAAACAGAGTTATGTCCATAACATAAAGTACATATCCAATTACTCAGTTAGGTACAGTCATGAATAAATGAGCAGCTAGATCCAAAAGGCAATGCCCAAAATACAATAGACATATGCAGCCACTGTGTCCACATAATTGGTGCCAAATGGAAAACAAACAAAAGTAATAGCTAACATAGCAACCATGAACTACAAATACCTAGATGTTCTTCATGGGGATTATATGGATAATTATTCCTACAGAAATGTGCTATATTACCTTCTCCATTTCAATTATGTGTGGTAGAATATTGCATAATTACTAAAACATGTGGATAGTGTACAATTTGTGACTTATAGTTACATTTGCAGGAAGGGCATGCATGAAATGAGAAATGTGTTTAATTCTGAATCCCACACAAACAAATTTTGTTCTTGAAGTTCTGCCCAACTATTCCTTATAGGCTGCAGTTCAGCAGAAACAAAACCCAGAATGTTTTTTGTTGTTCTGGGTTTGGGGCAAAACAAAGCCTGCTTGGATTATGGCATGATTTATGGGAAGGGCAAGACTGGTCTGTGTTGCTCCTCCTTTACCTGCTTTCTTTCAGCTGCCATTCCAGATGTCTCAGGCTAGCATATCTACTGGCCTGCCTGCTGGCCCCACAAACTTCCTGTCACTTTTCCTCCCGCTCTGCTCCCCAAAACCCAATGTCATTTGCTTTTTCCTGCTCTGACTTACCAGCCATCGTCCAGCCCGCTGAGCTGGACTATTTTTGTACAAGAGATTTATTGGTCTTACAGAAGATGGGTAGATGGTTTTAATTCATTCTGTTACCTGAGCTGGAAAGGGCAATGGGCAGAACTCTTGTTAATTTTACCCAAGCTCCCAAATATCACAAACCGATCAGCACTGCAAGGGAATGCTGGCCAGATGTAGCCACAGCACCTCAAAAAATTCTGTGGAGGACCCAAAATGCTTCTTGGAGTAGACAAAATAACACTGCACTTAATTGTGACATTCCTTTGTAGGACAACAGGTAGGGACAAGCAGGTGAAAGTAGCTACCATATTACCTGCTCATCCCAGCTGAAGTTCTTGAACTATTTAACAGTACACTGGTGCCTTGCCCATATGGGAATCAATATACCAGTATTCTGTTTTTTTTAAGAACACTTCTGTAAGAAAATTATGAGAATATGGTATGATATATTGTCCTAAAATTCCATTTTCAGTTTCAGTTTCACTTGTTTTGGTAAGTGTTTCTGCCATTTTTCAGTTTCGGAATAAAATCTTCCCAAGTGGGAGACTGCAGTAAACATTACTAAGATATCCTGCATTATATTACAGATAATAGCTGCAGAGAGAAAGAATAAGACTGTAGCCATGATGCTGAGGAATGGGATTAACTCCTTTTGTCTTACAAGGGCACATACATAGTGCCTTCCCCCCATGGTTGCCCTGATTAAAATCAGCCATCAGTACCTAAACTGCTTCAAGTTTATGTGTGATTGTAATGAGGCTTTAATGCATCATTGTCATTATAGCTGCTGATCTAATTGATCCAGACTCTGGGCAACCAGCAAGGCCATTTTGAAGTATGTACCTATTAAACTTGCAGCATATTTATCAATATAATGGTCTCAGATACAGAAAGCAGCCATGCAATTTTCACCCAGAAAATATACCTTCATTGGATATTTATACTCATTTTTCCTGGTTCTAATGGGGGTAGGAAATCTGCATATTCAATTTTTACCTCCGTTTTGTTTTCTTTCTGGCCTTCATGACCTTAGATATCAAGCAGGTCGAAGCTTATTCAGCACTATAGTTGTGTTTGAAAATGTATTATGAGCCAAAGCCAATTTACATATTTTAATTATCTAGTTTGGAACTTTCAGCCAACATGCTGTGAGAT
Organism: Python bivittatus; assembly: GCF_059951505.1. NCBI lineage: Eukaryota > Metazoa > Chordata > Lepidosauria > Squamata > Pythonidae > Python > Python bivittatus. The sequence goes on from NW_028277088.1 coordinate 56,238,060, forward strand.
ATATGACAGGTATCCATCTGTCATCTGAGTTTTCTTACTGTCGAGAGAAGATAGTAGGAACCTAAGAATCAGAATACTAAGTTTATAATACTGAGAATTAAAATATATTTCATCTATTTTATTTTTTGTGGAATTCGCAAATGCACATACAGCAAATAGGTCTATACTGTTAAAACCCAGTCACATCTCTATTCACATTTTGATAGTTAGATATTTTATATGTATAAATGTATCAGTGTGTGATTATATATGTATGTATTCATCAGCAGACTGAACAACAGCTCATATAATTGTTACTGCAAGAGGCATATTTACCTTTATTTGCATTTACATGCACGATGTATGAGTTTGCAGTGCGGTCTGCAAAAAGATCAGCTTTTAATTTAATGCATTTATAATTATGTACAGAAAACCTATAAACTGGAGAGATGTGATTTTAAATTACTGCTCAACCAAGATGCTTAGTCGTTGAGTCTAAGCCAGGGATGGGGAATATCCAACCCATGAGGTGAATCTGAACTGTCATATCTTTGCATCTAGCCAGTGGAGGGTTGCTTTCATGCCATCCCCCTCTGCATCATATATTCTCAAAACAGAGGAAAAATTAGAAGAAGCAAAGGAGAACATGAATCCAGTCTCTGTTTTCAAACTGAATCTCTCTGTAGAGTTTTCTTTTCTTCATCTTCTCTGACAGGAAAAGTTAATGAACAGTTGAAATCAGATTGCTAGGTTTTGAAGGTGCTTCAGGTGCTTTCAAATCACAGCTCTCTTGTGCAGCCATCTGTAGTTGCTACTTTTTCCCAGTGTGGTTCACTGGAACAATATAACATCAAGGTGATAGGTGACCCAAGCTGAAATATATGGGGTTTTTTAATGCAGCTCATTCATTGGGTTTCACAACAGAAAAGGTGAAGGGAAGGATGAAACTAGCTTTATCTGGAGTTGCCACTTCATAGGGTTGTTCTGAAATAAAAAATGTGGGTTTTTTTTAGAAAGGGTCCAGATAGATCCAGCTATTAAGCCTGGTCAACTTAAACTCTGTTCTGGGCAGTTGGGGTAATAGGTTGAAATGATAATCAAAGAAAAAGGAACTAAAGCACGTAGGAGAACAATCCTAGCTGAAGGCAAATCAGCATGGATTCTACAAAGGTAAATCCTGCCTCAGTGTAAGCCCTTTGAGGTAGACCAGACTAGGAAACCAAAATTATGAATGCTAACACTACTTTTATTATAAGGTTATTATAACAGAATCTTGCAAGTCTGAATGTGCCTCCCCTCCTCCACTTTATCTTCAAGAGAACTATGGATGGTCAAGCCTGAATGCTTTCTCAAATTTTCTGCATCGGACTCAAATTTCTTTTGTTTGACAGTTGTCTTGGTTGTGGCTCTTCCTCCACTTTCTCAAGTTGCCCTTGCAGCCTATTACACTCAACAATCTTCTAGAGTTTTTGAAAGTATCAACAGGCATGTAAATAGAGGTGACCATTTTGATGCATACTTGGATCTTCAAAAAACCTTTGGCAAGTTTCTCTTCAAAGGCTCTTGAGCAAGCTTAACAAAAGAGAATATGTTCTTTTATGGATTGCTAAGTAATAAGAACAATCATTTAAAATACTGTACTAGAAATCAGAGTAGGACTAAAGGAGCAATAGTAGAGAGAATTAAGAAGGAGAGTTCCTCAAGGATCTGTGTTGGGACAAGAGGATTTTTTGTTTGTTTATCCATAAATGATCTTGATTTGGGGATAAGCAGTGAGCTAGATAATTTTAGATGAGTTTTCTCCCTCTCTAAAAACACTATCAGGAGTCATCCAAGGAAGGAGATTTAGAGCAGATGAAATAATGTATTACTTTCCACAGTGCGTAAGTAGCCTGCTGAATTCATGATCACAAGTTGGTATGATGGCCACTAACCTTGTTGGCTTTAAAGAAAGATTGGATAAATTCATGGAAGAGAAGTCTTTCAAAGTATTACCTCTTTTTGGCTCTGAGGTAGGTCAGGTCAGGTCAGGTCAGGTCAGGAGACAGGACCAGGATTACAGGAATGCTTCTTTATTGTTCTAGGGCAGTGGTTCTCAAAGTGTGGTCTGGCGACCACTGAGAGTCTCCATGACCCTTTCAAGGGTCTGCGAAGTCAAATATTTTAAAATTTCTCAGGTTTAATTTCTAATACAGTAAATATCAATAGATATAGCGTAACCATTTTTAAGAATGTAAAGGGGTCCTGAGACTAAAATGTATGAGAATTGCTGTTCTAGGGTATAATAACTGAATCTTTAAGCCTGCCAGAGTTACTTACTGACTCATCCATCTTACACCAAACAGACTCAAGATGGAGTTATTCTGAGGGGGGGGGGGGTTTATTACACTTTCTCCTTTCCTAGGACTGAGTCGTCTCTTATTTTGCCTCCTGTATACTTTCTTCAAGGTTATCTACATATTCCTCTGCGCTTCTAGATTGTGAGTGGTGTGCCATCAAATCGCTAATGTAGAGAAACCATGACAGAAAATATGTATATCTCCATCTCTACCTCCTGCACTCTGAAAATGCCGGTCACAGGTGCTGGTGAAACGTTAGGAAACAAAACTTCCAGAACATGGCCACACAGCCCGGAAGACCCACACCAGCCATCATATGCCGGCCATGAAAGCCTTCGACAATACAAAAGTTCATTTTTTGAGAAGTAGTGTACAGATCTAGAGCATTGCTGGAACTGAGTCCCGCATGTGCCAAACTTGATTTTACCCCCTGTCCATTTCATCTCCCCACTTCTGTCTCCAAGTCTCTCGTGCACATGTCAAAGATTCTCTCCTGGTCTCATGCTGGTTAGGCCTTGGGCATTCCTGAGAACTAGATAACAGTCCATCTGCGCCTAACTCTTCACTTTCAAACCCCCCCCCCCCCCCTTCTCTGTAATCGCAGAAACGAAGCAAGCAAACTAGTAGGATGGTTGATTGATTGCGAGGATTCTGACAGTGGGAAACAAAACCCTGAACTAAGGGCCTTGCACCAGACTGTTTTTATGTTTCATATGATATCATAAGGTCCCTAGGAATGTTTGAACATTGTTTCTCTTAGTGTGATATCATAATTAGAGCAGGAGTCAGCAGCATTTTCAGGCATCATGGAATGATTTCAAGTTAAGTTGCAGGCTCCAAAATAGGAATATTATTTAAAAATTAACCATTCCCATGAAATTCCATGTGGGAACATAGTGATATTTCAAGTTTGATAATTTTTCTACCACTTTTCTGGGCCCAGATTAGAGTACTGGATTGGACATGAGAGACCTACGTTCAGTCCCTTCTAGACAATGGAGGCTACTTGGTACATTTGAGCCAGTGATTATTTCTTAGCTCAGTATCTGACAAAGTTCTAATTATTCAAATCAAAATAAAATGTGATCTTATACGTATTATATGTTTAACTCTTCAAAGGAAATGTTTGTGAGATAGGCAGCTATATAAATATGAATGAATGAATGAATGAATGAATGTGTCAAGTCCACAATGTCCAACTCTCAGTTCTGAAGCATTCTCACACAACCAGGCTTGGGTCAGATAAATACTTCTTTATTAAGAGGTACATGTAGCTTGTAAACAGAACATTGCTAAAACTAACGCCTTGGGTAAACCTCCCTCTATTTATCCCCCCTCCCCTTATTGCCTGGCATGGTGACTCCTCTTTACCTGTTGTTGTCCTCTCTCCTTCCTCCCCAGCTTCTTCCGGGCTCTTTGGGTCCCAGCTGCCTTGCCTGCAATCAAGCCAGTCTAAATTGCCCATATATGGTTAAGCTGCTTCCCAACTCCCATTACAACCATTAACAGCCACCCCCCCCCCCAAAGTACAAGTGGCAGAAACAAATCAATCCAACTCCCAACGAATGCAATACAATGGAAAGCAACAACAGTTGGGTGATGCAGGTTCTGACATGAATTTTCCAGCTTTTTTACACGTCCACCAAACATGTTAAAATTTCCCTTCTTGTTCCAACATACATTTGAAGTGCCTTTATACGTTCTAGACAATTTCTCTGGTGACATACTGTATACCAACAGTACAGCATTCTGTAAAAATTATCTTTAAGATGATAACATAATGTAAATTTCAATCCTTTCAGCTACATATTTTCCCATTGTTCCATCTGTATATTATAACCAAAGTTTTAGCCCACTTTACCATATATTCTTTAACTTCTTCTTCTTCTGTATCAAATTTCAATAAAAGTTTATACATTTTAGCAATTACATGTTCATCATTTGTACACAATGTAGGGGGTTGGGAGGTTGCACCGAAGGGTGAACCCTCCAGTGTCTTCCTAGATGCTCAGGTCTCTTGGTGGGTCCCAGTGGTGGGCCAGTTGTCTCCTTGTGGCCTTTGGTCTGGCGCCCGCTACAGCTTCAGTGAGGGGGATTAGCCGTTCCTCTTCTTCTGCTGGCACCTCTGGTGAACTTTTCTGCAGCTCCTCAGAGGCCATGTTAAGTTGCTGGAAATTCCTCGCAGAGTTTCCTCTCCGGTGAAATCCAGTATCAGGGAGTTTTAGCAAAATGTCAAGTCCACGATGTCCAACTCTCAGTTCTGAAGCATTCTCATGCAACCAGGCTTGGGTCAGATAAATACTTCTTTATTAAGAGGTACATGTAGCTTGTAAACAGAACATTGCTAAAACTAACGCCTTGGGTAAACCTCCCTCTCTTTATCCCCCCCCCCCCTTATTGCCTGGCATGGTGACTCCTCTTCACCTGTTGTTGTCCTCTCTCCTTCCTCCCCAGCTTCTTCCTGGTTCTTTGGGTCCCAGCTGCCTGGCCTGCAATCAAGCCAGTCTAAATTGCCCATATATGGTTAAGCTGCTTCCCAACTCCCCTTGCAACCATTAACAGCCACCCCCCCCTCCTTATTTACAAGTGGCAGAAACAAATCAATCCAACTCCCAACGAATGCAATACAATGGAAAACAACAACAGTTGGGTGATGCAGGTTCTGACAGAATGAAGGTAAGATATAAATATAGAAAATAAATGCCACAGAGGATTCCTTGGAAAATGGACTAATGCAAATACAATAAATAAATATGTATGGCATAAATTGTGAATCTGTTGCTGACCAATTTTGCTTCACCTACCTTGTTGGGATTGAAGGGAATTGGAAGAACACAAGGTTTTTAATCTTTCTATTATTTAGACTAACAAAAACTGTGTCAGAACCTGCATCAACCAACAATTGTTAATTTACAAAACATAGCAGTTAATGGGAGTTTGCTTGTTTTGCTTCTGCCAATTGTGACTGGGGAGGGGGGCTAGTAGTTACGGGTTGTAATAGAAGTAGTCACAGGAGATGGTGAGAAGCTTAACCTTATATGGGCAATGAGGCTGGGTCAAATTGCAGGCAAGGCCAGTGGGGGCCTGCTGGCCAGGAAGGAGCTATGCATCTGTGGGAGGAAGGGAAGAGGTCACCACCAGGTGAAGAGGAATTGAGGCGCCAAGGCAATTAGGGGAGGGGGGATAAATAGAGGGAATTTTTTCTAGGCTTTAGTTTTAGCAATGTTTTGTTCAAAGCTACTTGTACCACAAAATAAAGAAGCATTTTCTGAACCAGGCCTGGTTGCATGAGAATTCTTCGGGATTGGGGCATGGACATTGTGGACTTGACATTCTGGGACTAAGAAAAGTTGATATTATTTGTTTAAAGCAGATATTAAGTATGTAACTCCAGGCAAAACAACAGGTGGGAATAAAAGAGGCTCTGAGGCTAGCGCTTTGGCCAAAATGGGGAAGATGTTTCTGCCTTCACATTGCCCTTGTGTGCATGATACTGCAGGAAGTAAGTGTTCTCACATCTCCTGAGAATCTGGGTACCACATGTCTGGATGGTAGCCAATGGTTGTCTGGACTCTAATAGGGTGCAGGAGGGGTCAGCTGGTTTCCTCCTTTGTCACATAAGATAGCATATCATGAGCCAAAGGGTGATAGTAGTCAGGAAAAAAATTAATAGTGCCTCATTGAGTAAATATGATTTGTCTGAAAATGTTTGAACTTATAACTCTTGGCTCTGAAACTAAATAAGTTGTTATGGAAAATTCTTATGTTACCATGGATTTTTTATTCCCAGCCTTTTGGAGGATTCTGGGAACCAATAGGTATCAGATTCTTTTGCAATGGAAATGTATGGATAAGAATATATCCTTGCCCCCTTGAAAAAATTAGCAATGATTATCTCAAGTTTCATTGGCTGAGCACTGCTAATTCAGTTTTACTTCAGATACTCAAAAAGACAGACAAAATGTTTTATTGTAATGCCTGTAAGGAAAGACTAATTTTAAATAATAATACTTGAAGAGGAGTTTCATGAAGGAAATGATCATATTCCTGGGACAGAATTTTTGCTTACTTTTAACTAAACTAACTTGAATTTTATTCACATAATTAATCATTTGGGTGTATAATAAAATTGTAGTTAAGAAAAGTATCCAAACCCAGATTTTGAGTTGCAAAAGGTCACACACCGTGGATGCAAATTGGGCTAGCATCTGTGCAGATGTCAGTTTTGTTTCTACTGTAGTATTTTTGATCAATTAAATCCTTTATTTTGGGGGGAGTGCACTTTAGTCAAATTTGGCTGTATCTAAATTATGGGGAACAATGTACATCAATATAAGTTTCTTTGCAGCTGCAGTTATAGAAATTTATGGTACAATACATGCACTAACTGTTGATTTGCTGTAATGTTCTATGCAGTACTGTATGTCTGTTCTTGTCCTTTTGGTGTGTTCTTCTCTTTTAGGAAGGGAAGAAGGGATGCATTCTTTCACAGGTGTCCAACATATTTCTGTGGACCTGTCAGCAATGCATTTTTGTGTTGGAATACTAGATGGATGTTCATTCAGGTCTTAAGAAACAGGAAGAATAAGCATGTTTTTCAATACCTTTTTTCACATGCTCAGAGACTATTGATTGTAAGAATATATTTGACTTCAGGCATTAGCCCTCTGTCAGTTTGACCAAATCCAATTGGTGTAACGGTAATTTGCTGCTAGTCATTATGTATACATAGCTTTGAGTCTCACTTTTTCTTTCATCATTCTCTTTTTCCTTGTCCTCCTAAGAATAGCCAAGTGCACTATTCCTTTTTCCTTTTTCCTTTCTCAGTTTCTTTTTTCAGGACCATACCCCTCGAGTTTGATCAAGTGGATTGTGATCCTTGAAATGTTTGGCTTGGGTCATAAAACATTTTAAGTAATAACTTTCCTATTAAAGAAATGGAATGGGCCCTTAATGTGACATCCCATTAAGTGCATCATTTAAGAATGTGTATATGGCAATAGCATGAGCTCAGCTGTGTAGGAAAGATAAAATAGGTGCTATTCTGGCAAAAAGTAATAGTAAAGCAGGAAATGCTAAACTGATTTTAAAGTGCCTTCATTTATTTCTCCTGTTTATAAATCACTGCAGAGCAAACAAAATAGTTCCTGAAATTCTCAAGTGGCAAAGCTGACAGAAAATGCCAGAGCTTAAATGACCCAACAGAGGGAAAATCTCATTATCTTCGGAGATAGCTCTTTCGACGTATAATACACATTATAAAATCTCTGTATATAGATAGTGAAAATCAATTATGGTGATACTTTCTTCAAAACAAACTTTCATCTTTGGAGGATATTTGACTGAATGTGGCATTTCTGATTTCCTTGCAGAGGAAATGGATGGAGAGAATGAAGATATTGTTGAACGTTTGTCAAGTTAAAACAAACCTGTGGTGGGAAGAAAAACAAAATCAATGTGAGAGATCAGCTTGGTTCAGATACAGTAATGCTCTATGTCAGTGTTTCTCAACCTGGGCAACTTTAAGGCATGTGGACTTCAACTCCCAGAATTCCCCAGCCAGCAAGGCTGGCTGGGGAATTCTGGGAGTTGAAGTCCACATGCCTTAAAGTTGCCCAGGTTGAGAAACACTGCTCTTTGTTAACAAAATATACTGTATGTTGTCAGGGCAATGATGTATGCATATTCCTTCTTGATTTCCTTTCTTTTAATGAAAAGCAACAGAATTCTTCAGAGTTAGATCAGGCTTGATGACAAAACCTCGAATGTTGTTAGTTATCAAAGGCTTTTCTTGCAGATCTCATCAGTTAGCCATCAGAAAATGTAGCTAAGTTGCTTTCCAAAAATATATACAGTAGATTACCAGGGTGTCTGAAAATGACTTGCACTCACCACAGCCAACTGGGCAAGTTGCTATTTGCAAACCAAGGTTAGCTATTTAAGCTACACTCCACTGAACGTAGTATTTTCTTTTTTAGGTAAACTTAATTAATTAATTAATTTCTATATCTCTCAGTATACCATCTGGTAGACTGTGTGCTTCACAAAATACAATTTAAAGACACATCCAGTTGAAGAGGGTTGCTATGTCACTCGCAGGGTGTGAAAAACATTCCATATGGCACTGTAATTGAGCCTCATTTATTTTGAGGAAAAGTTTTTTTAAAGTTTTTCAGTTCATATTTTTGCATAATTTAATCATTATTACATTATATTATTACTGTTAACACTATTTTGAAATTGCTTTATATTCTGAAATTGCTTGTTTGGGCTCAGAATCCTAAACTGAATAAATAGTACAGTAATTAAAGTTTAATAGCAACATTGTGAATTGGGCCTAGAAATAAACTGAAGCTGGGGGAAGGTGATAGAACACTGGCATTATATGATCATATCAAATATTTCCAGTTAGAATGTTGCTATGCCATCTTGGTTTAAAAGAAGTTTTGAAGTGTTCTAAAGGCAGCCTGATGTATAATTGCAATAATCTAATGAGACGTTACTAGAATGTATGTAATTGTAATAAAACTGTCTCTTTTGAAATGTGGTTCTAATTGATAGAGATATGCAGGTCAGTAGAAGTCCAGCTTGTTTTATTGCCTTTGTTAGTAAGATAATTAGGGCAGTACTGCATTCTGCAAAGTTCTGAATGGATTTTTTAAAATTACAGAAAAAAATCTGAATCAGTTTGTTTTTACAATTTTCACTTTTGTGTGCAACTTCTTCTAATGTATGTAGTTGTTAAGAAAAGGTGTTTTAAAATAATTAAGACAAATTTCCAGGATGTCAGTCTTCATTACCGTACATACTTCTGCTCCAATGGGAGAAACAAGTTAAGGCTTAATCTCAGCAAGAATGAGTAGCTGTTGGTTCATAAGCCATCTGACTCTGGAGAAAGAGCATCTTTAGTTCTGGACAGGGTCATGCTACCCACCATAGAACTGGCTCATAACTTGGGGTGTTGCCCTAGAGTCAGCTCCTGCTGTATGAGCAGGTGGCAGCTGTGGCTAAGAGGGCCTTTTTACAGCTCTACCTTGGGTGCCCCTCTGGAACTGGAGGTTTTACTCACAGTCTTAATCACCTTTCAGTTGGATCATTGCAATGTACTCTACATGGGGCTATCTTCGAAAGGCATTTGGAAACTACAACAGGCCCAGAATGCAGTGGCTTGTACATGTCAGTACATCTAGTTTGAGAGCTGTGTTGGCTTCCAGGTACAATTCAAGGTGCTGATTGTCACCTGGTTCAGGGCCTGGATATTTGTTGGATCACTTACTGCCTACCTGATAATATTGAATAGGATGACATCTCCTGCTTTTCTGACAAATAAAAAATGTAGTCACTCACTGTGACTACAGACACAGTTTTTACGTGTTATATTATGGCAAGATAACAGCATGTTTGACTTGTTGCACTGGCAAAATCTTGACAATACCCCCTGTCCCTATAGATATACATAATGAGAACACTGATAGGAATTATGATAGATAACATGGCTGTTTTCAAGAGAACTAATGGTAAGGTAGGGGATGTTCAAATATTTCACTGAGGATTTATGTTCTAGTTACATTTGCAACTCAGGAAGCATACTCTACCACTAATCTTAAAACTGAGGAAGTAGCATTGTGGGCTAATAGTACCATAGCACTTTATCAATATGTTTATTTATTTATTTATTTATTTACATTTATTGGCCACCCAACTCCAGTGGACTCTGGGTGGCATGCAAAACTAAAAAAGACATAAAAAACAGCTAAAAATATTAAATCAACAGGCAGCCCAGACTAAAATGGTCTAATAACAAAATCCAATTTAATTTAATTATTTTAAAACTTTTAAAACAGACTTAAAGTAGTCCATTAATCAGCATTTTTTTAAAAATGCACCTACCAACTATTGGTTTAAAATGTATATCTTTCCTCTGTGATAAGAAAAAGGATATGCTGATTTTTTTTTTCTTTAAAAGTAATACAATGGCTTAAGTCTACTGGAAGCCTTGGGCTTCTATTTTATGGCTTATTTTGGCAAAAACAATGAAGAATTATCCTGCTGAAAGCCAACAGGGACACAACTTTTGTAGGTTCTGAAAACTGTGCTTTTTCTTCTTTAGCACTTGCACAGATTTATACTAATTTACTCAGGAATTTTTTGTTTAATGACCAAAGTTCTAGTTCATTGCACTAGTATGTACAATAGTGGAACTCATTTCTGAGTAAACATTCATATAATTAGGATAAACAGTTCATATGATTAACTTATGTGTGATTATTATATATCCTTTTAAATTATCTTATATTTCACTAAAATTATATAAAAGTGAAGGTTTGCAAGAGGGAAATAAATGACAAGAGAAAGTAATCTGCAGGATTTAACAACTTCCTCAAAAACAGAGAAGGGGTCAGGAGAGAGTGGCCACTTAGCTGAATCTGCTTTAATTGTGAAGCATGCATGTCTCAACTTTAACACTCATATGTACAAGAGACCATAAATATTTAGAGCAGTGAACTGCTCTGTAAATGTCACTTAAGTTGAATCAAAATGTGTATTGCTCTTTAAGTTATGATCTGAATGAGAAAAAACAAAATAAATAGTTTCAGAAGCAGAAGCTGGTACCATGTAATATTAATTCATTCCTTCATTATTACCATATATCATCTGGGTTTCACAATATAAATATCTAAAGTAGCTTTTTCATTCATCATAAATTTCTCACTTTCTTTTCTGAAGCTGAATTAAGTTGAAAACAAATAAATACTTATTGATGTTATAAGTCTAAAAAGAATTTTTATTTTAAAAATTATTTCTGTTTTATATTTATAAAACAAGGAACTTTGCCAGAGCATTGAACAGAGGGACAAAATTGCCAATAAGTCTTGATTTGATTTTGATTTTGGAAATAATTCTTGAAATAATTAAAATAGGTATTACAAGATACAAAATGAGGCTTGTAGTTGAATAAAGTCTAATCTAAATCCAGATGATATTTTTTTAATTTCTATTATGCAATCAGGAACAAAATACTTCTGCATTAATTTGTTAGTCATTGAATCTCTGTGTCTTTATGTCTTGCTAGGAAGTATGGGAAAGAATATAATTATTTGTTATTATGTTCTCCATGATTCACATATATGAATTAAATGTATATGTAGAGTTCCTTCTAATCTGAGAGATAGATGTTTGATGGGAACCACATCCCATACTTCCCATACATACACAAGTTACTAAGTGTGGCTTCTGTTGAATCCTTTCGACTTATTTTTGACTGCCAGAACAGTAGCACAAAGCTTGAGCTCTTTGTTCTCATCAAGATTCTTGAGTTATTTTTTAAAACTCTTGTTGTATTTCTTACCTACCTTTGTAGCATTATTTGTTTTTCTCTCTAGAGTTGTGTTTGCACTCCTGTCCTTTTTGCCTTGGCAAAGGCTACATAGTAGACTCTTAAAATCAGGAATCTAGTAGCATCTTTTCTAACACATTTTATTAAAAGACATAAACCTTTCTGAGCTAGCGTTCACTTCCTTAGATGCTCCTTCTAATTTTTAGGTACCGTAGATTAATATGGCTGTCCTAGAATGTATACATTAGTCTCTTGTACACTTGCCAAGCATTTGATAAATGAATTAGTAAATAATTTACAAAGCAAGATCACTGTAACCATGCTTCCCACTTTTGGGGAGAAAGTTTTAAAGGTGGCAAACTCTGAAACTATTGTAAATCCCTTACCTAAACCTCTAGCTACACCTCAGACATTTTCATGTCCCTCCTTCACTTCTTCAAGATCAAACTCCCATTCACCAGCAGAAAAATCTCAGATTTCTGCTGCGCTATTATCAACTTCAAATAATCCATCCATCAAAAGTTAAAGCCATCTAAGTTGTCAGATTTGCCTGATTGCATCCAGGGCAAAATGAAAAAGTAAAAATGATATAAAGCTACTATCACTTCCCTGTTTCCAATTCTGGAAGCCTTCAGTACCCTGCAGAGTGGCTTTCTCCAAATTTTCTATTGATGGTTACACCACTGATGGACTTCTCAATTTATGCTGTCCAGTTCTCTCCTCTTTGGTTGGGAGTCATTCTTTGAAAGAGTTTGGAATTGATCTACCCTGAGATTCACTTCCTGGGGTCATCTTTCACCCATGGGGATGCTTGAAACTGATCCCTTTGTTAAACTTGAGAGTACTCTGGTCTGATTGCTTTATACCCACTCTATTTCTGATGGGCACCTTTCTCTGATCTCCATGTCATTCTGCTCTTTTAGGGTGGACCACTCAGCTCCCTATGGTTTGAGTTGGTGGACCCACACTCCTTGAGCACTCTAAGGTGAAATGGAGCAAACCACTTCAGATATTGGATTTCTAGTCCATTTTAAATATATTCCATTGCCTTGGGTCATCGTGCCTGTTTTCTGCTCCACTGGTTTCTCATTGGACACTAAGGTTAGAATAAAAAACATTACTTTTGATGAGGATAGATTATTCGGCATTACAATTATTGATGCCCTGCACAGGGCACAAAAGCTTTGTTAAGCCTGTAAATAAGGATCTACAACAACCTTATTTTGTTACTTCTTGATATTATCCATGGTCTTCCTCATAGCTTCAACCAAAGGCAGCATTCTTTACAAGTAAATAGAATCTACTACCCTATTCCCGTGGCTTCTTCAGAGTGTCAGCCATAGACATCAATTTCAGGATCTAAGTAGTATCTTTGACCTTGATGTTTCCCCATTCTGACCCTTGCAATATTTGGGTTGTTTTGATTGATTCCCAGTGTTACTCTAGATTCCAAAACATCTTTGCTATTGCTTCAGGATTTTTCTCTCCCTTTTCAAAAAGAGGTATTGAGAGAGTTCCTCTAGGGGATAATGCCCTGCCTCTTCTTTTAGGTATTTTATGATTGCTAAGAAACATGGTGAACTCAGACCAATGCTGCACCTTTTCTGCCTCAACTATTTTTTGAGACTTGTACCCTTTAGGATGATATTTATTGCTTTCATTTTTCCTTTCCTGCAGAAAGAATGGGGCTGGTTTCCAATAGATTTACAGGGTAGTTATTTTTCATTTCTGTAGTACTCTACCATTTTTCTTTCCTTTGTTTTATTGTAGATGATTCCACCTGCCCATTTGCCCTTTTCATGAACGCATGACACTTCTCATTGCTTTCCTCCTCCAATTCATCATTCTGTTTCCTAATTTAGATGACTGGCCTCTTGTTACTCACTCCCATACAGAGCTACATAACTCAAATCCTCCTTCCACAGCATCTTCACTTTCAGGTCAATTATGAGAACTTCTCACTTCCCCTCACAGCTTATTCAGTTCAAAAAATCCCTGATAGATACCATCTGAGGAATTGTCTTCTCATTACAGTGACTCCATGGACTTCAGATACTCATATGTAAGATCCTTTCTGTGTATCAAGGAATCTCTTCATTAATGGCTGAATATAGATAATTTCACTGAAGGAGTTCCTTTGTATTTGCTTCCCTGATATGTGTGCTTGCTCCTGATGCATTTCTGTCCATTATATCTGTGGCCTCTCCTTTCTTTGCTTGCTCAATAAGAGCTGCAGTAACAACAGTAGCCTTCTTCTGGAGCATTTCCTTTTATATCCATGCTGAGCAACTACATGGGCTCATCCCTTTAACTCCACTCAACATTGCAGATTATATTCTTTTTTTTTTCACATTGACCATTAAATGTTGCAAGGTATTTTGGGAATCAATCTAATATTAAACAAACTTAATTCATAAAGACCACAGGTTAAGCTTGATGGACTGCATTTTCACTGTGCATGAACTATGTGTCATTCATACGGGATATTAGACTAAGGGCTCATTGCCTACACAGAAGCTTTTCCTTGTAGTTGGCAAAGGAATACCTGTTGTTTCTGCAACCCCTGGACAAGGGGCAGAGCACCAGAACAACTATAACTCTTATGAGTTACATTAAACTATCCATAAATACTGCTTTCCACATGGCTTTCCCCCATAACTTGGAAATCTTGTTCTGTCCCCCTGAAGTGAGAGTCATCCAGGCCCTGAAGTGGGTTTGTTGGGAATGGCCATTTCCATTAACTCCAAGAACACTGATCCCTACACTGATTGTGCTGCTGCTAGACAGCAGAATGGAGAGTTGTGGTAGTGCTTAATTTCGTATTCTGAAGCATATTTATATTCTTCAAAGTAACATTTTGTATCATTTGCCTTGTTCTAACTATAGTTGCAGTGGCAAACAACTCCTTATGTTGTTCTACTTAGGTAATGCATTTGAAGGGACAGAATCATTTACTGGATTAAAACCAGAAGAGAGGGAAAGTCTCTGCTGAGCATATTTGCAAAGAAATACAAAAATACATACACATGAATTTCCCTCTTTTCCCTATATAGAAATCCACTTTGGATAAGAAATAAAAAGAGGCTTATAAAGCTCTTTGACCAGATTTGAAAGCTATGTGGGAAAATATTCCTTTGATATCAGTTTATAAGAGATGCATCTTTTAAGGAAATATTTGCTGTAATTTATAAGCGAACGCATATGCATGCTTATTTTGTCTTTCCTGGTTTTTGCTTATCAGTTTGTAGGTCAATAATGTTGTAATTCAGGAAGCATTGTAAGAATTAATAATATTAAACTGATAGATGAGAATGCCAGGAATGATTTTGATCAACTTGTCCTATCCTTTAATTATAGACCGTGTAGATTATGTATGCTGTATAACTTTCGGGACTTAGGGAGGTGACCATTTTCATTGTTATCCAAGAATACAAATACGATGATTTTACATATTCATTCATTCATATTATGAATAACAAGAGCCCTTTAAGATAACTCACATAAGAAAATCTTGGTATATTTGATAATTGAAGATTCATAAATGATAATACTTAATGCAAGGTCTTGTGGTGGTTGGGGGGAAGAAAAATCATATAAGATGGTTTGTTTCTAACAGAAAAGCCACTTCCAGAGTTTTTCTGAATAATCTCCATCTATTGGTTCTTGTCCTATCCTGTGGAACATGTGAGACCATTAGATAATTAAAAACCTGTATGGTTAGGAATTCAGAGTCCTGTAATTCTGATATCCAACATCCATGTGCTGATCAGTGGAAGCTTTACAGCGGATGTTGCTTGAATCTTCAGCTTCATACCAAATATCAGTACCAAAATTGTGATCTGGTTGCTTGGCTGTTAAGTAAGAACTGCCTCTTAGGCAATTGAATTTACAAATGTAAATTTGTAAATTTTACAAATTTCTTTTACACTACAAATAGTGAGCTTGCTTAAAATGTACTCTATTTTGCATTAGCAAGGTTCATGGATTCAGGGAATTGTGTATCTGTAGTGTGGGCTGCAAATGCCAAAATGTAGATGAGTACTTACAAAGCCTGTTTCACAAAAGGCAATCTGATAATGCTCAAGAAAACACATGTAGACAAAATGCATATAGTACAGTCGTACATACTCAATAGAGAGATCTCAGGGAATATGCAAACATCTCAAACATGTGAGCCAGGCAAATAATACACCAAAACAAATAGCCAGTGCATGCGCACATGCACACACACACACATACAAACAAAAGAAAAAAACACAATACACAGGTAAAATGCTCCCATTTCCCCATTTTAGCTCCCTACCACTCCTTTGTTCCCATCAAGCCCACCCTAGCCCCATATCATCCTCAACTTAACTGTGGCCCTTTATCTTGGCATTCTTCCAAATAAAAATCAGTGTTCAGCCGCACACTGTTCTTATTTGCTAAGGAGGCTTTGGAGGCTGGCGCCTCCCATTTCAGCAAGCCAGCATCCATCCTTTTTTAATTAAAAGAACATAACAATGATAAATATCAGATGGATTAGGGAGCCTAATGTTCACTAAGGGAGGTGTCTCTAGGCTCATAAATCTCATACAATATTGTGAAAACAAACATAAATATAGCAAACTATATCCACTCCATAGTATTTAATGCTGTGTTGTCTAAACATCTATCTACCTCAGTAGTACAGTTTTTTGTTTTTGTTTTTCCTGCTATATTTCCTGTGTTTCTCCCCCCATTATTTGGCTCAGCTCATTACATTACGGCAAATACCCATCTTTCTTAGGGAGTCCTATCTCACACCAGTATCTGTATCTAGAGTAGAGCATATTTCCATTCATGACTTTAATAAATGATAACATCTTCCATTGAATGTAAATAATGATTTACATCATACAGTCTTTTCCAGAGTCATTGCTCCAAGCATCTTCTGAATTCTGGTGGTGACCTAGACTTCCATTTTTTTTCTGTTGTGGCTCTCTCTCTATCACCTCAAAGGAGAGGGCCTGTAGTTTAGTGATAAAGCATATGCTTTGCATGCAGATAATCCCAGATTCAATAGCTAGCATTTGCAGTTAAAAGGATTTGGGGTGCCAGACCGGGAAAAACCCTGTGACTACTGCCAGTTGGAAAACACAGTGGCTGAACAGATGATGTTGAGAATAGCAAGCAAGGTTTATAGACTTTCTACATCAAAATAAGGCAAGGAAAGTCAGCAGGATTTTAGATAGAAGTACAGTGTCATAGTGATGTGTACTAGTGTCTGTATTATAATGTATCTTTTTTGTCCCCTTCTTCTCCCTTTACAGCTTGTGGCCAATGCTATCCTTTTTGTCAGTGTAAATTTGTATGGGGTCTTTGTGAGGATATTGACAGAGAGGGCGCAGAGGAAGGCCTTCCTTCAGGCCAGGAACTGCATAGAGGACAGGCTGAAGCTGGAGGATGAAAATGAAAAACAGGTCAGTTGAAATATGCTCTTGTTTTTTTATCTTTTTCATTGACATAACAGTTGAACAAGAGTCTGATCTGTAAGGAAACTATAAAGCTATAGCTTTATTCTTTATTCTTGCAGTACCTTCTTGTCTTGCTTTTTACTGGTTGTCAACAATGAAAACACAACAGGCATTATGTTTTCTGTATTTAACATAAGTTTAGACAAAGTAGAAATCCCAGAGAACTGTCAGGAATAAGGTAGCATATTTGCACATAATATGGTTATTTTAATTTGCAAAGTGGATTTCAAAGTCAGATGTCTTCTCTTATCTCAGAAGTATTAGTATAGATGGAGGGAGTACTTTAATAAAAGAACAAGCTACATTGTTGTGATAAAACTAATTTTTAAAATTAAACAGTCTTCTATAATAAAATACTAAATAGATGTTATGCAGAAGATGTTATGCACTAGTCTTAAAGCAATTCATTTGCATCAAGATAATTGAAGTAAAGCTGCAAAGGAGGCAGCATGAGAATGGAATTAAAGCTTGGCAATAGAGTTGACTGCATACTTTATATAAAATATGCTATCCCCCCAACAGATTGTATTTATTATTGCTGTTTGGTTTCTTATTATTTTTATGCTAGTATTTTAACTCTAATATGTAATCCATCTGGACCAGCATACAAGTTAATAAAGAAATGTTGTTTGAGAATAGGCATGTACTCTTTGTAGTTTTATTATATAAATTATTTGACAAAGCACATTTACAGAGCTAACTGGGAAGAAGTGGCCAATGTCAGATACTTATCATTCCACAACCAACCAAGGATTTTCTTCTTTCAAAACCCCTCCCATCCCTGTAAATGGAAATGAGATTAATCACGTTTCCCCAAATAGCACAACTGAGGGATACAATCCTGGATCCAGTGGAGTCAATGTTGTCCCTGACCCACTCCTTTCCTGCCCTTGAAATGTCCTATTTTAAAACCTAGGACTAGAGGAGCGTTTAGGAACACTGGTAAATCTGCCTCTCAAGCCTTTCTTGAGCTTAGAGGGGCACTGTAGCAGACAAGCTCATTCCCCATCTGTCTGATGCCATCCGCAGAGTTAGGACTGCCCAGTAATTTTCCTTTTTTTCTGTTTGCTTCAATTTCTATCTTGAAATTCAACATGATTTGGCCAATTGAGAATGGAGAATATTACATTACATTAGAATTAGAATATCACATAATGTAGCCGGTGTATTTACGTTTTCTTGTAGTTCTAAAATGTACAGAATGAAAATATGAAGAATAGGTGGAATATTCAAAACCGGATATGAACAAAACAAATTGTATGAAGGGCTACACCAATAAAAGATAGAAAGTACGTGAGAGAAAGGGTTGAACAGAGATGTAAAGCTAAGACTCCCTGGGTATCATTTGTTATGAGAAATCAGAGTTTTTAATCTGAAAGCTGAAAATTAGCTGAACCAAAATGGGGGCAGATTTTTTGTGAAGGAGAGTTTGCATTTGGGCTCTGTGCATTCAATCTTGGACCATCCCTTGGACTGTAAAGGGAAGGAATTTTGAAGTCGTTTGGCTGAAAGGCTGAAAGGCTTTTTTGTGCCTTTGTGGTTGTTTTGCTAAGGAGCAAGCTGCTTGCTGCTATCTGCAGCATTTGAGCACCATCACTATAGGTGGTCAAAGAGCACCAGTACAGCTACAAATTCAGTCATGATCAGATTAAATAAGAGCCAAGAGAATTCCATCTGGCTGATTCTGCATGGCTGAGCGACTTGTTTTTTCCAACTGAGGTGTTTCCTGCCTGCCTCTCAGCTCAGCTACTAGCTTTATTCCAGATCACAAGCTCTGACACCAAACACATGTTATAGATGCCATGGGGATATTGCTGTGTTGTGTCATCTATGTCCCAGCCATAACATTTACATAATGTATAGTTCAGCACAATTATTTTGTCAGTTTTCATAGCTTTTCCCTACTGACCCAGGAAATAAGGATCAAGGGAGTCGGGTCCATGGTTCAAAAGAGACTCCTTAACTTTAATAAGTACTGTACATTCCTTAAGGCAGCAGCATCTGGGCACAGAAGCCTGAAAAAGGTTGAACTCCTTTAACAAACAGCAGAGGGATGATGTGCTCATGAGATGTCTGAAGAGTTTCTTCCAAATCATCTTTGAAGGGTACATGGCCCTCCAAGAGAGCGTATAAGTACATAACATTGATGCTTTTCATTCACAAGATGTGTCTTGTATAAATATTTCCTCATGCACAATCTGAGATACGTATAAAAGACTGAAATATACATTGTTACTAAGCTTCCACAGAGAAATAAAAGACAAGATACTTATACAACACAGGGAAATAATCATCAAAATTCTAATGCAAATTTGTTTTAGATTTGTTACCTATCCCTTCCAAATTAGTGTCTGAAGAATCTTTTCCTCTGCTTCGGTTTCTTTGAACTTCCCCTTTTCCTGAAAATTCCAAACTTTAATCTGATGCTTTGGGAGATCATGTAAATCCCCTCTTATCTCAGCCTTGGTCCAGTAATTTCTGATTTGGTTCTAAGAGGACAAAAATGTTTGTATCCTCCAGCTAGAGGAAGTTGCTGGGTTAGCTCTTGAGTACATGGCAGAGAATATCCCTTGTGAAAATGTATTTTGGGGAGGTCTGCCCATATCCTGCAATCTGGAAAGCCCGTTGGCATTCACAACAATCCACAGCTTTTGAGATTGCTTGCTATAGAAGATATTGAAGTAGAGAGTCCCAAGGAGGAAATTTTAATCTAGCTATATTTAAAAAAAAAAAAACAATTTTAATAGTAATGGCTGCTAAATTGGAGAATGGCTGGGGAACTTCAATACAAACTTGCTATCCCTTTAATCCCAGGATCCCCTAAAAATGTTCCAATTTTGACACAGTTGAAACACAGCATAGTATGCAACCCCAGCTATCAGGAGATATAACACATTTTCATCTATTGTGTCCAGACACCAGGTTTTGTTGGCCCCTTCCTTGCCTACCCTAGCATGCTAAGGATAAGAATTTGGGAAGTTTTCAGTTCTGCCTTTAGCTTGCCATGTTATTTAAATATGATAAAGAGCATCAGGCATATTAAGATTTAAGGACAGAAAGATGTTATTATATTTAATTAAATGGAAACATGATCCCAATATGAGCTATGTGATAAACATCCCTATGTGAAGTGCCCCACCCCACTCCACCCTACCCCACCCCTTGATGTTCAATCAGTCAAATGCTCAATTTGAATAGCTGCATATACTAAGGTTTTGTCAGTGGTTATAGACTTGCTAATATCTTGAAGCTGAGAATCTATGTATATTTTTAGACCTAGTCAGTGTCAAGGCAGCCAGTTTGGTGTAGCGGTCTAGAAATCTGGAGACGATAAGTTCTTGGGACAGTTACTCTTTCGCATCCATAGGAAGAAGGCAACGCCGAGCCACGGTTGATAAATGTTGCCAAGAAAACTGTATAGACATCCAGTCTCCAGGAGTCAAGTTTAACTTGAAGATAGGAGAGGAGGGGAGGGGAGGTTAGGTTAAGGGTCACTAAAAATTGTTCAAGAATTAAAGCATAAACATAAGATGTGCATTAATTATATAAACCAGTATAAAGATTGCCAAATGGAGATCTAGACTCTCTTTATGCAACAATTGTATGTGCCAGTTGTGAGATTGCCATGCTACCTAGTAATTCATCCCATTTAAACAGGAAATTGTGAGGAGGCTGGGAAAGTAACAGAAGGAATGTTAGATATAAACAATCAAGACAGAAAAGAGAATGGGGGCTCAGTCCAGACTAAAAACACAGAGTCAAATGATTCAGATATTCCTCCAATAAATGGGGACTGGAAATTCTTATAGCAGTTTCCAAGAGACTGAACCTTATCCCTAGTCCTATCATTAAAAAATATCATAGAAATCTCCATAATTCTTGTTTGTGCCTTTCAGTTTCAGGATTGGCATAAACCAGAGCATGGTTTCTGGAATTCTTTCCAACCCCTTTACCATCAGTGGTCATAGGTGCCTTCTGCATTTTCTTCTGTAATGAAGTAAGTGGACGGTATGTGTGTACACACTTCCCCTGGTGTAATCAGAATATCTGCATACATGTTGCTCTATGTATGCTCATGAAAGCATATGCCTTTTCATAAAATTTGTAAAACTAACATAGTTATCCTTCTTCAGTGTCGAGAGTTTGTTAAAATGTAGGTCAACCACAGATCATCCTCAGTTAGAAATTGGGGTGTTTTTCAGTTTCTCACCCAGATTTTTCAGTGCAACCCTGTCTCTTCCATGCTTGATTATGGAAACAAATTATTTTGAATGTGCAATATACCATTACCTTGGAAAAATAAACCCTATTTAAAAGAATTTCCCTTTTTTTCTCCATCTCTTTCCAGACTCAGTTCTGAGAGAGAAACAAGCTGTGTATATTTTAAAAGCAAAATGTAGTCTGTGAACACTGGTAATTGGCTTGACACAATCTGTGGAATGCTACTACTAGAGCTGTGTGAAGCATCTGATCAAGATGCTGGGAAGAAATCAAAGCAAACTGGCTATACAGGCACAATCATGTGGAGACAGCTAGTAACAGCTTTCAAAGCAAGCCTTACAAAAGACGTGGAAGCTTAATGATTTGAAAAAAGGTGCTTCATTTATGTGCCTGCACATTGAGAAGCACATCATTGAAATGCTTTGCATAGCCCTATTTCATATACCTATTTTTTTCCAAGGATATCTTCATAGTTACCACATACTTGGTAACCACATGAACAAGCCCTAGAGAATAACATGAAAATAGTATAAGATGAGGAGAGGAGGGAAGAAAGTTCTATTTTATTACAACTATTTGCAATCAGTGAACAGTTTTGCTAAAATTTAGCCCCAAAGTCCTGATACAGTTCAGGACAGTTGCTAGTCTGGGTGTTTAGCAGTGAAAAGGGGAGAGAGTGAAGTGGGAAGAACAAGGATGACTAAAACTGACATGGATGGAGATGATTGTAGCTACATAATGCCATTTAACTTATTGAGCAAACACTGTCAAGGGCAAAGAGGTAGCAGCTGTAGGCTGCCCTGCAAGGTGTGATCTTTGGTCATTTTCCAGCATGGTGTGTTATGCACACTTAGCAACGAAGAATATTGATCTCATGGAAGACCTTGGTCAAGGATATTATCTTGACCAAAACAGAGGAAGGGAGAGAGACGAAGTTATGTTCAAGAGAAGTGTTCAATCTGTCTGATAGCCATAGTAAAAATGGAGATGAAGGCATAGAACCCAGTGGCCAAATGAGAGGGGTCAGTCCTGCAAAGACTTCTCCTCCAGGTGACCCAGAATGTCTGCATGGGAGATGTTTTGCCACAATAACTGGGAAAAACACCACTTTCCTGCTGGAAGATCTTGGGCTGGTTTCAGCCTGTGTGAGTTGTGGGCTCGCAATGAGATGGAAGCTCTGTTGTGAAAACATGTCTTCAAAAAATAGTAAATGGAGTGTCTTTGAGCTGGGGCAAAAAGGCTGTATAGATGACCCCTAAGAAGTTATAAGCTGGGGCTGTAGCTTTTTTCTGTTAGTAGACAGTCAACTGTTTATAGTGGCTTTTACAGTAGTTGATTGTCCACTATTAGAATGAATATAAAGATTCAGTTGATACAAAAGTTTCTAACTACAGGGTAGTCCTCGCCTATGATCACAATTGGGACGGGAATCTCGGTCGCTGAGGGAAGCAGTTGTTAAGCGAGATGCCCACGTGACTGCTTCACTCAGCAATCACAATCTGGGCCCTCTCTGTTGTGGTCATTAACCAATCTCCCAGGTCATTAAGCGGATGGAGCGAAAGAGCTGTCTGCTGAAGGATTTCAGCTCAGCGTGGAGCTGAAATCCTCCCAGCAGGCAGCTTTTTGAGAGCGAAAGGGCTGCCTGCTGGACAGTTTTCTGTGTGGAGCTGAAATCCTCCAGGCAGGCAGCCATTTCACTCTCAAACATTCCTAAAACCTGCTGAAGGGTTTGCCCTCCGCTCCATAGATGGAGGGGATATCTTTCCTGGGGTTGTAGGAACGGAGCTCAAATCTTGAAAATTTAACTGAAGGAACAGAGCTCAGATCTTCAGGATTTGACCTCTGTTCATTTACATCACCAAGGGGTTTCCTGTCCCCTCTGCGAAGGGAGGGGAAATGCTTGGTGGGGCTGGAGGAACGGACCTCAAATCTTTAGGATTTAAGCTCTGTTCCTGCACCCTGTTGTATCCCCTCCACTTGCAAGCCTCCCTGCTGGCTTCCAATGGGGAAGCCGGCAGAGAAGATTGCAAATGGCAATTGCATGATCACAGGGTGCTTGGCAACTGGACGTAAATGCGAGCTGGTTGCCGAATGCCTGAAATGCAGCCATGTGACCGCAGAGGAAAGTGCAACATTTTATGACAGCTGGAAGTGCTTTATGGGCCATAAAGCACCCTTTCCGAAGCTGTATGTGATGGAGGACGTGTGTGACGAGAGTCAAGGCCATGGGGAGAAGCATCTCCTCAACCCACAGGATGAATGTGTGAAAGCAAAGAGGATGAGACTGGCACCACCCTAAGGAATTTGTAGTGTTTAGTTGCAGACTTTGGGAGTTAGAGTTAGTCTGGCAAGATTCTATCTAGCAGGTACAAGCTAATAAAGAACAGAGCAATTCCAGAACCATCTCGTGGAGTTTCTTGGGCTGAATGTGACACTCTCGTAATTTCAAATGGTCATTAAGTGTGATGGAGGACTTGAGTGAGGAGATCCAAGGTCATGGGGAGAAGAATCTCAAGCATCATCTCAGCCTGCAGCCTGAGCATGTGAAAGCTAAGAGAATGGGACTGGCACCACCCTAAGGAATTTGTAGTGTTTAGTTGCAGACTTTGGGAGTTAGTCTGGTGAGATTCTGTCTAGCAGGTATAAGCTAATAAAGTAACTGAGCAATTCCAGAACCGTCCTGTGGAGTTTCTTGAGCTGAACCTGACATCAAGTTAGGACTACTATAGTTGTAATGTATCTGTTGGGGAGCTAAGTTCTGTCTCTTTATCAATTTACTTACCATAAAACAAAGTCTGTGCAAATTTAAATATGATTTTTCTTATACCGCTAGTAAACTGTTTCAGAACTTTTCTTCTTCTGTCCTTTTCCTCAAACTTTATTCCCCAACAAGTCTTTCTCTAGATGCCCTCTTTCTCAGTCTATTCACTCCTATTCTGCATATACAGCTTGGGCCACTGATTACCCAGTACCTTAAATTTGGTATATCAAATAATCTCCTTTCAGTCTTCATCCTGCCTTTCAGTGAGGACTGAATTCCAGCCAAACTATTCATTATCCCCTCCTTCATTAGAAGCTGGACAGTATACAGTATACAATATATTATAGAAGAGGAGAAACATTTTATTCAGTGGGACTTTACAGGATTTCTTATGCAAAGATCCTCAAGGGCTTATAATTAAAATTGATAGAGAGGATAACAAGCAGAGCATGAATGTAACCATTGTTTGAGTACATGGAAAATTAAGCAGGTTAAGGCAAAGCTTTGTGAAAAAGATGAATTTTGGTGAAATATTTGAAACAATATTGAAAAGTGATGCAGTTTCCAGTTCTCAGGACTGTTATTTAGGAAACGGCAAAGGAGTTATGCAGAGTTCTTCTAGAGAGTAAGAAGCATAATTAATTACACTGATGTTCTAGTATAGAAGTAGAATGAGAAACAAAGAGAATGGGAGATGACTGAAAATTTTTAAAGGTAAGAGAGTTCTGAGAACACTTAACCTGAGTTCTGGAAATCTATTAATATTTTAATAGATTTTATGATGTACTGAAATACCATATTTCAGATTACTGTAGGGCTAAAACAGCAAGTTATACCCAACAAACTGTTTTCTCTGATGAGTTTGTGAATGTCATGAAATGGGAAAAACAGACCTCTGCTGCCACTTGAGCAAACATAACCTTTAAGATGTAAAATGTTGATTTTGTGAGACAGAGAATAGCTGTATTTCCAAACAAATGATATCCTTTCCATATTTTTTCACATTATCATCGTGAATATACAGACATTGCAGTATCACAGTTAATTTTGATAACTATATTTTAGTTAATATAAAGAACTTGATAGTTTACAGTTCAAGTCTAGTAGACACCTGTGAAATCTCATAGGTCAGAAAGGTGGCTGCAGTTGCATTTTGAGGACAGACAGACAGATATAAATATATATAAAGTGAAACCTCAGTTAATGGACCTTCATTTAGCAGACTTTGGATGCAGTGGACTGAAGGATATCCCTGCAAAATAACGGACAATTCAGTGCATCCAAAGTAGTTAAATTTATGGTAATTTTACATCATTCACAGAACTTTACATCATTTGTGAAATAACATAAATGATGTCATTTGTTTCATTTGCATAATGTATATAATTATATAATGTAAATTGACACAAATGATGGAAATGGTGATATTTTAAATATAATTTTTATTAGAGATTTTTACACAAGTAAAAGATAAATATGAAAAATACATAGAAAAAAGTGCCAGAAAATAAAGAAGAAAAAAGATATTTAAAGACGCAACTTCTGATCTTCTTTACAGCAGTTACAAACAAACTTAGTATCACTCCACCCCATTAGGATTACGTTACATAGTTCGCTTTGCTTCTTCCCATACTAAACCCTTTTCAATCGCCAGATCCAAAATCATCAACCCATTTCTGTCCATTTTCAGCAAAAAGTCCATAAAGGGTTTCTGATGTTTTATAAAAGTACTTATTATCTTGACCCTGATCAAACAAGTCAATTTTATATTCTTTTCTCTTATGCCATATTCTGATATTATTAATGCTGCCGTAGAACCTGATTTCTTGTCTTCTTCCTGACAAGATGCACAAGTATATTTCTTAGTACATTTCTTAACTTTTCATTTCTTGTGTTAATTCTGTACACCTTGTCCACTTCTACATCCATGTCTTCTTTCTCCCATTCTAAAAAAAAAAATCTTTAGGGCTACAACAACCCTCTCCTTACCATCTTCACTAGGTTGTTCTGTATCTACTCTTAGTCTTAGGCAAAAATCTTTCTCTTTTAAATCTGGTAGTATCACATTCTCTAAATCTTTTTTCATTTCTTGGCTTTTTGTTTCTGTCTCACTCATTTGTCCTGCAGATTCTTCAAATTTTTTATTCATCTTCCATATCTTTCCCACAAAGATATTTCTTTAATTAAGTCCAAAGTACATTAAAATAAACAATATTCCAAATTTAACTGGTCCCTTAATCCATTTTAAATTTTCATAATTCAAACTCTTAATAAGCCTTTTGCTTTCAATTAATTTTAAATCCTTATAATTATTTCTTTACATTTCACTTTGATCTTGTCCCCAGTCAAAGGAACACTCACCAGGTGTCTAGTTGCTCTGCTGTTTAGAAGATGTCTGTAGCTGGCCAAATAATTATATTCCAAATGTGCGCTAGAAAGTGGGGTTTGGGTCAAGCCCAGTGTTCTTAAGGCAGGCTGTGCCTGAGGCTGAGAACTTGATGTTTCTTCCTTGGCTCCTGGTGCTCTATTCATGGTTCACCTGCAGATTCTCTAGATCCTGCAGGTTTCCTTGCAAGGAGCAGCCTTCTGGAGCACACATGGGCAATTTCTTGGCTTCTCCTTGTCCAGAGAAGTTCTGCAGAGTCACTGCCTGGTTACCAATCTTCACCTTGGTGTCATCTCTGCTCTTTGGAGACATGTCAGCTTGCCATTTTCCCCACCTGGAAATCCATAATTTAATGGACATTTGAGCATAATGGATCCCTGGCACCCAACTGAACTGTTACTGTGACACTGAGAGAACTAAGTGGAAGAGAAGTTCAGTGGGTTTGAGAAAGGCCTCAAGGTCTTGAGGTAGAGACCTTGGGCCAGAAATGGCTCAAAGCAACTCCAGCTTAATTGGCTTGCTATAGGTTGGCCTGAGAATTAACTTCCAAAGTTACATTTTTATCCCCGATTAGCATTAAATATGCCTTTCTGAACTAGAGCTTGCCAACTATGTGCAGCTTGACAGTTATATTGAGATTTCACTCTACTTTAGATAACTTGGTAATTCTGCTGCCTGGCAGTCTCACACCACCCTCAGGAGTTCTCTGTGTGGCCAGGGTATCTTTGAGGCTGGTAGAAACAAAGCACTGGATACAGTCACTTGCCAAATTTTATTTTCTAAAATTGTCTGTGAAACCTGTGCAGGATCCCAAGGCATTACTATAGATGAAAACAATGCTATGGGTTTCTTTTTGCTTTGTCACAAGCCAACTTCCCATTAATTTTAATTAATAATTTAGAAACATTAATTTTAACTAATAATTAAATAAATATACATATTCAGATGTGTCAGGAACCTCCTAGAGTTTGGCAATTAGATTTGGCTGGCATTCAGGAGAGAGTGAATTGCCAAAATATCTCAAAAATCACAACAGCAGCTCCAGTCTTTGCAGAAGAAGAGTATCAGTAGAAAATATTGAGGGCAATGTTGATTGGCCATTAGGTGACCTGAGATAAATTTTAGAGTTCATGCTAATTTCCATGTGTGTGTTTTACACATTTGTTTTGGCTTTATGACTTTGTTTTGGGTTTTGGATCATTAGAATGTTCTCCAATCATATTTTTACAACTGTTAAAATGTATAGTTTAACCAAGTCTAATTTTCCTTTTATCTGAAAGTTTTAAAAAATATCACGGACACACACATGTGTTAGGGATTGCATATTCCTTCCTTAAACAAAAATATCTTTCTTGCTAACATTGTCGTCAAGTTTGCCTATGGCTTGCCCTTTTAAAAAAATGGATAGTAATTATATTTGTCAACATTAATAAAGCTTTCAATGTTGCTTCTAATGTAGGCGGGTACATACATTCAGACTTGGATCTTTTATTCTGTGTTCTGGAAATAAATCCCAATTCTATTCCAATTTGATCATGCTGAGGCTGAAGATAATCCTAAAAAAAAAAACAAAAAAAACCCCTGACTTAGAAGAGAAGACTTATCTTCTTCTTGGTACTGAAGAACCGATCATGCTTGAAAAATCCAGTTATCACTTGAAGTCAGGATAAAACAAATGACTTATTGTCAGTGCACTACAACAAATAGTAGAGGTCCTTTCTCAAGACTGAGCAACAAGAACATGAAAGAAAAGCTTCCTGCTCCATTATACTAGGTTTAAAGTACCATCTGCTTCACCATTACTTCTAAAAATAATCAGGTCCTTCTAATGCAAGCTTGTGCTTGTAGCAATGATGAAATTGCCATGAAGAAATTATATGCATAAGCAGAATATTAATTTTTTTCTGTAGATTGGCCATTCCTTTGGTCATTTCTAGATGTCATTGTGTATGGAAAGGATCAGGCTTGTACAACTACTACTCCAGCAGTATAGCACTTCATATTTAAAAAGAAAAAGGTGCTTCAGAGCATCCCTGGGTCCATACATAGCATACCTAGTTGTTAATTCTTTAAACCATTGTATCTTTTTCCAGGATCACACTGCAGCTGTGGAAGACAGCTGTGCGATCTCAGGAAGACATAAGAACCCCCCTCCTGCTCTAAAACATCTGTTTCCTTTTTAATCTGAAGCACTGCACAGCCCATCTAGTGACCCATCAAATCACCCATGACTCACTTGTTATAGATTGTGACCTACATTGTGCTTGTTGTCATACATACTTTTGCAGTCCAAACTAAACTGCAAAAATCAGGCACTTAATTATACATGGTTGCTCCAATATGTTATGTTAGCAAAAACAGAACACTGCTATTGTCATGGATATGTTCATCTTTGTGACACTGTACTTCAATAGCAATCCTATGGCATTTCTCCTTGAGAACATTGTGAGTACTATGATACATCTCAGTCTGGCAAGTGGGGTATGTGTCAAAATATATACCCCAAACAAATACCTAGCATCCAAGTACTCAGCAAAAGGACACATTCTTCCCTCTTTATTTATAGATAGATGGATAGATAGACTAAGTTCTTCCAGTCTTCCAGTCATATGGATATAATTTTTATGCTGCGCTTTCAGTATTTGTTTATTTTATTTTATGGTTGGATCTAAACCTAGTCATGCTTAAAATAGATTCATTGAATAACTAATGCATGATTAATATAAGCATTATAGGTGTCAGTGTGTTTTTTGTAAGCATTACTAAATTTGGATCCAATGTAGTATTTTGAGCATTCTAATACTACATATAAAAATTGCCATGAGAAGGCTTTTCTTTCCTTGGAAGCTGGTCTGACAGTAAAATAAAGAGAAAAGGATGGATCCAAAGTCTGCATATGTTCCAGAAAAGAACTGTTCTACCACTTCTGAGTTTTTAAATGAACTTTAATTTTACATGTGTAGAATCTGTATAGTTGACAAAGGCCATGCACTTAAACCTTGCCCTGATATCCCAAAACTTGAAAAAATCTTCAAGCATTTAATGCCCAAGGTGTTTGCATGTGTTTATAGCCCTATTCAGGAATTGGGGGGGGGGGACTTTTGTATTGGCCTACAATTACAATTTTAAAACATTAAAACAAATGTATACATAGTTTAAGGACAAAGTAAACTATATTGGTCCATGAGAGAAAAAAAACCCAAACTTATTTTTAACTCATTTTTTTTTTAAGAGACTGATAGTAAGTTACTCTAGTAACCATAATAATTCTTAAATAGGAAGCATTAATCAGTTCTGAAACAGCATACACAACTACAGTGATCACTGGGTTCCCAGCCAAACAAATACAAAAGAACTCTGAATACAGCAAAGTTATAGGTTATATACCCTTGGTTTGATACACAGGAAATAATGATGATGATGATGATGATGATGATGATGATGATGATGATGATGATGATGATGATGTAAGTAATACTGTGATCTCTGCAACCAGAGTGTAGCATCTGATAATACTATGGGATGAGCTTTCTGTGGGGTGCTTCCACAATTCTTTCAATTCTAAACCTGCCCTAATTACAGATACTAACATCATGTACCATAAACAATGGCATTTATTGTGCCCATGTACTACCCCGCTTCATGCCAAAGGAAGACAACATTATCTGTCCCCTTTATCTCCAGGATCATCACACAGTTTCATTGTGTCTGCTTTTTTATTCTCATGTTTCTACTCATACCACATATAAATCATCATACATTTTATAAACCCTCTACATACTTTGGCCATGGGGAATGGCTTTTAATCAATAGCACTTTTAAGGCAAGAAGAGTAGCAGTTTGGATTGCAAACTCGCAGTTTTAAGGACTACTAATTCAATTAGGGACAATAAAGATGGATTTGTGTTTATAAAAGGGGATTACAACAAGAAGACCCAATTATAGGATAAATATATTGTCCCAACCACAATCAATCAGAAAGTATTCAATCAATATTGGAAAAACCTGATTCATTAGGATCTGAAAATGTCAGTATAGGCAGAAACTTCAACCAAGTTCAGAATAAAAAAATAGATGATCTTCTAAAAGGGATTAGGCGAAAATACGATGATAAATTTAAAAAAGCCTGATCCATCCTAACTTGATTGATATATGGCAATGTAAACCTCCAAATGACAGGAATTGCATATTTTATTCAGTTAGACATACAGTAAATGCTATTCAAGAATAGATTTACTCTTATGTTTTAAAACATGGTCTAATAACATATTCAGCTGAAATTGTACCAAT
Organism: Python bivittatus; assembly: GCF_059951505.1. Lineage (NCBI taxonomy): Eukaryota > Metazoa > Chordata > Lepidosauria > Squamata > Pythonidae > Python > Python bivittatus. Next base: position 56,268,868 of record NW_028277088.1, read on the forward strand.
GTAATTTTTGACCATTCCCCCATTTGGAGTTACTTAAAAAAATAGAGAACTCCTGGAAAATCATTGTCCTGGATATTAAATCCATCTCTTCTACTTAATAAGAAAACCATAGAAAAATTGTAAACAAAACTCTTAGAGGGGTTTTTTTAATTAAAGGCAAGGCACTATTGTGAAAGCATACAATAGAGGAGTAATCATTAGCAAAGATAGCTACCAAATAAAAATTAAAAATATTAAAATGAGAATGAAAATGCTAATACAAGAGATGACATATCTAGAAAAATTACATTTAAAAACCTGGAAGTCGCAATTTATGGCAAATTAAACTCTAAAAGAACAGAATTCTATAGGCTAGATATAGACAAAACAATATCTGATCTGCAGTATCGTAATCAAACTTTTTGTGAACTTATTGATAAAAATTCTAAATTTCTTGAAAATAATTTTTAAAGAGAATTATTAGCATCATCTCTCTCAAATTAAATCTCCTGAAGGAAAATTTATATGCAATTCCAAAAGAATAAATGAAAATTTTGAAGGGTATTACAAAACCCAATTAAAGCAAAAGAATGTGATCCTTTAGAAATTAACAGTTATTTAGGTACAATAAATACAGAGAAAGTCTCAGAAGAACATAAAAATAAATTCTCTTAAACTGTAACTACGGCTTGAAGTTAAAATGGTGATTGAGAAGGTAAGAGTGGGGAAAGCCCCCAGAATATGGATTTACAAAATTATTTTACAAGAAATTTGAAGATGTCATGTTGACCCACCCTACTGCTTTATTTCCCTTACTGTCACTTACCAGGTGGACCAGACAGGAAACATGGCCAGATGAACTAATTCTACTTTATTGTAAAGCTACATTAACAGAAACTTGCAAGTCTGAAAGTACAATTCTCCTGCCATCATCTTTAAGCTTGAGAATTTAGGGAGGTCCCTTCTGAGCCTTTTGCTCCACCCATTATGCAGGTGAGAGCTATGCTCTCTTTTATCTGGCCATTTCCTAGGCAGCATTTCTTCGCCCCATCTCCCAAGGTCTTTCCCACATACCATTTATACTTACTTTCAAGACAAACTGCCTTGTTTACCTTAAATCGTAAACAAATCCCAGATTAATGGAAAGAATTCTGATTGATTGTCTTACATAAACCTAATAAAAACTTGTATCTTATGGCTTGTTTGGCTAACAGCATTAATTAATCAAGAAACCATTTTTTTTAGAAGCATGTTAGCAAACAGAATGGCTAGTTTTCTTCCCAAATATGTTCATGAAGGCTAAGATGGATTTATTACAGGCAGATTAATTGCACATCTAATATGGAAAACTCCTAATGCTAGTCTATTTGGCAAATAGCCAAAATAAGCAATTCCAATATTAACATTAGGTGTTATGAAGGCATTTTACAACCTATGCTGCCCATATCTATTTTCCACTTTAGAATACTTGAATTTTGGAGATAAATTTTATAGAACAATTTGAAAACTATATCAAAATACTAGTGACTGCTAGAATTAATGGCATAGATTCCAGAAAAAAATTGATAAAAAGAAGTGCTAAACAAGGATGCCTCCTCTCCCCACTTTTGTTTGCTATCTCATTAGAACCCTTAACAAAGGAAATAAGAGAATGTTTGGATAATCAACGATTAGAAATTAATGGTACACATTATAAAATAAATCTTTTTGCTGATGATATTGGACTGAATAGATTCAGACCCCTCAAGGCATTTTCTGAATTAGCAAATTACCTTTCCACCAGCATTTGTTCTTTTTAAAAATGTTCCATTCATTTTCCCATTTTTAGGAAACATAAATTCACCTACTTGCTCTCATTGCTCACCAGACATATATAACTTCCAAATGCCCACTCTACTTCCTTGACAAACACAATAACCTTGCTCTTTGGTGCACTAATTTTCAAATTTATATGCTTTGTTGTATTATATACCCTTTATAACATTGGTGGCAAATCTGGTTAACCACATGGCAACATCTGTATACAAATGCACACATACATTCATATCCCCAGCCAACTTACTTACAGCATCACAGCAAGCATAACTTTCATCCATAGTTATATTAAATTATCAATGGGACATCATACATCCTTACCTTATACCATGCTCAATATTGATCCTAAGCATTCTATTTATTTTCACACATATATTATTTTCATCATATATTTTTCCTACACATTCAGCAACCAAACTTCAACTACATATTTGTGCAAAGCATTATATCATTCAAGTGTATTCACTTAAATAAACATTTTAACAATCAACAAACATACCCTAAGTTTTCTCATCGTTTGCTGAATAAAAATCTTTGTATATCTTACATGACATAAAGCATCATTACACTTCCCAAATTTTGCTCATTCTTACCTCTTATACACTTTTTTATTAGAATTCTGCTAAACGCCTTCCCAAAATGATTTTTTGTATTTTTTTTTTCATTTTATCTTTCCATGTTTTTCTGGGTGAAAAATAATGGCATCCTTCCAGTCATCAGGCATACACATTAAGTAAGCTGCACAGCCAATTTATAAACAAACATCCATATTTTAACAAGTCTACTATTACACCATATATCTGCAGTTTACTTCCTTTTTTTTTTTGCATTTGCATTTGCATTTGCACAGTATTATAGTTCTATTTATCTTTATTGCAATTTTTGTTACCCTTCTTGACTACCATTTGGGAAAAAAAACCTATACCTGAAATTAACAAATTCTTTCCAGGTTGCTTTCAAGTATGTAACAGCAATTAGGTCTGGTCTGCTTGCCCAGCTTGAGCCACTGACCTTTTCTCAAGGACAGGAGCATCATCTTCTTTCCACATACCAGGCTCCAGGCCCCCGGGAAAGCAACCTCTGCAAGGTCTTTTTCTGCCACATTCCCAAAGTAATATTTCCTGACTGGTTCTAGCTTAAGCAGTGCTGTCCAGTTTGTCTGCCATGCTTCCCTTCATTGTCAGCAAACAACCAAATCCAATTGGTTATGGCATTATGGAAGGAAAGTCCCCTTCTTTTCATTCATTGGTTGCTGCCTTCCACAGCCACATTCATCAGTGGAACAGTGAAGTGCTGGAATTATTTTTTACAAGCTCACTGTTGAAACAGTGATAGGATGGACCTGTCTTTGTTACTTTATTTAACTCAGTGAATTGTAGTTTCCCTTCTAGCCTGTGACAGGAAGAAGCCTAAAACTGTGCTATTTTTCTTACCAGTCCAGGAAGCATAAAGAAATAGAGGAATCCACCAATCAGGGCTTGCAGTAAATGCAGTGCAGGCAGATCATCAGACCATCATCATGGCCAAGGTAGAGAACGGGATTCAAATCTGGGAAAGGATTTCTTAAGCCAACTTCATTTGCAGCTGGTTGATGGGGGTCTAGCAGCTTAAGGTTGCAGCATAGAAAAGTCCTTAGACCTAATTTACAGCCCTACTTCAGCAGATATATAACATGTCAAATAATTGGTCACCTTCACCACAAAATGTTTAATTACTACAGTGTATAAGGAATCATTCATCTCTGAGAAGCTGCCTGACATTCTGTCTCATCTCTAAGAGCCAAAAGCCTAGGAAAGACCATGGTCAGGAGGACAGGAGAACTGGAATTTGCAGTTTTATGAGTATATCCCTCTCTAGACCTAGTAAATTACAGTGCCTTTACTCTCAACTTTAACATTCTCCCAACTTCTTAAAACACACACGCATTGATGAATCTGATTCTCCCCTCTCCCTCACCAGGAAATAAGCATAATAATACCGGGCAACATGTTATATCTCACAGTGTCTCAGTCAGGGCCTTGTTTTCTTCATGCACTGAATTTGAAAACATGGGAGAAAAAATCAATGTACAAAATTCAGAATTAGAAATATTACAAGAACCTGTTTGACTGACACTGGGCACATCCACAGTTATAATTTAAATTGCATCTCTCTTGTGCCCATGGCAGCATAAATTTAAGTTTAAACAAGTTCCTCAGAAGAGGAAAAACATGTCCAGCCTGAGACACTGCGGTAATGGTTTCCAAGATATTCAAACTACAGCCTACCAGGTCCTCCCATTGTTCTGCCCTCCCATTTTTCTGTTCCAGGAAAGCAATAGCCAATTGTGTTTCTTCCTGTGGGCAGGTCTTACTGAATATATACTTTTATATGTCTGTAATACAGTATGTATAAAAATGCATCTGTGCAAGTTTAAAGCATCAAAATATGCATATATGCAAGCAGAACAACCACTTGTAAAATAAAATAAAAAATCCTTTCTTGCCAGCTGTTTTGCACTGTAATAACCTCTAGACATTTTGCCATTTATGCAATGGCTAAGATTTTTGCCCAGTATGTAAGAGACTGTTGGTCTGAAACCCATCTTTTTGTTTTTTATTACTGTTATCTTTCTCTAGCTAGGTGAAGACTTAAAAAAAAAAACAATGCATGGTTCACCATTTCATAATTTGTCCAGTCACTTGATAATCTTAGAAGTACCAAAAAGAGCTTTGGAACCACCTGATTTGAGTTGTTGTTTCAGAAAAGATCCTTGCTCCCCCCCATGTTTGTTTGTTTCCTGAATTTGCTTCAAAGGGTGATTTAATTAAAGCTTTGTCAAATAAAATCACCCACTCAAAACTTCACATGTCCTTGAACTAATAGAAGCAGTGCCTTAAGGGACAGAAAACCATGGTCCTACTTCCTTGACTGACTACTGTGGTCATAGTACCAGGTAATCATAGTACCATACCTTTCCAGCTATTTTCCAGCTATGCCAATTGAATTGCTTTTTAGTCCTATACTCAGTTCTGAGACCAAATCAGAATAAATTGAAATGGCAAACTATAGCAACTTGTGGATGCTTTGATGACTTGCTGAAGTGTAAGTTATAAAGAGATGGCCCTGTAATTTCAAGCATCATCTGTACTGAAAATGACTTTTTCTTCCATCATCCCTACCACAATTTCCTTTAGGGGCATGCACCCTCATGGAGGGATTAATATTTAATTTTGGCTTCTGGAAATTGCCTCTGTGTCCAAGAGATGTAATGACTTGGCTAATGTTGTTTATCTAAACATTGGAATCCATGGTTTTCTCCTATTTAACTCCCCCCTCCCCATTTTAAATTGCTGACTTATATTAACAACACCTGGGATTTGTTTGAGGACTACTTAAAAGAATTGTTGTCTCTGCACTCAGATTGTGAGCTGATTTAAAGCAAGGATAGGTCTTAATGATGAAACTCTTTTCTCATTTTTTAATCTTTTCAGCCTCACAGGCTGCCCATTTTAAACTTCATTGCTCCAAGGATAAACATATTAATAGGTGGTGGAAGCTGGCCTAATTAGCCATTAAATTTGGTTTACAAATTTTAAACAGTTCAGTGCCCAGTAACCCAGAGGGTGGCATGGGCCAGCACAGTTGTTTCTAGAATAATATCCCCAAATTTATTCTCCAACTTCACTGATTTTAAAATATCCTCCTTTTAATGCAAGATTTGCTGTTAATTTGGTGCTAAGGATGACTGCTAAGAATAAGGATGAGGTCACTTGGTTCATGAACCTACAAATTAATGATCCATTTAACTTGAAAGTGGAGTTTCACAATTTCTTAACACATTCCTAACAATCCTTGATCAATGCAAAGGATACCTATGTAGCTTTAAATATATCAGTAAATGATGAACGTTACCAGGAATTTTTAAAGATCCAGTGTTACATCTGTCCAGAATTTCAACCCTAAATCTTGTCTAATATTTTCATTTTAAATTTGGTTCAACAAAGAGCACATCACAGCCAAATTCAAGCTCATTGAGGCATAAAGTGCCTTTAGGAAAACTTTATAGGATGTTGTATCTTGAAAAAAGGATGTAGGGTCCTGTGGAAGAAGAAGAAACTGGAGGCACAAAAAGTTAATTGGGAGAAGTTGGCACAAACTGTCAGAGGAAGAACTTCTGCTCTTTGGTGACCTGATCAATGGGAGGGATCTGATCCAAACACAAGTCCTAAAATCAAATTTTGATTTGTGGGTTCTTTTTTGGCCTTCCTGTTTATCCGCATTGATAAGTCCTTACAGGTGCCTAAAGAGTAGGGCGATCTATAACAGTTTCAGTGTTTAGGAAAGAAGAAAAGCTTAGCATAGCATTTACCATTCAGTAAGTTTACTAAGTATTACCACTACGCTGTGTGCTAGACATCTTTGCATAAAACGTGCTGGCCAAACAACAAGCTGACTCCTGATGTTTTTTACTGCATCATTTGGTGAGAAAACACTCCAGTTGCCCAAGAGGAACTCTGTATGAGCTTTCGTTGACTTAAAGGTGAATTTTGATTCAATCTCTAGAGTGAGGCTTTGGAGGAAATTGGCAGTCTCTTCCATTGACTGACACCTAGTGTTCCTAGTTAAGGAGAAAATCTATATGCAGGTTAGATATGCTGCTGTGGGGGGTCTCTCTTCTTCAATTACCTTTTAAAGAGTATCAAGCAAAGGTGTATTCTTGTTCCACTGTTATTTGTTACAGTAAATATATAGAGAAAAAATCCTATGAAAAAGGGAGCAGTACCCTCCAACGTTAGGTAACAATTCCATTATACTGTATATGGACAATGGAATGATGCTTTCAGAAACTCAGATCAACCTATGGTGGATCCTATATTTGGCTACAAAGAACTACAAATTAACTACAGTGGTACCTCGGGATACAAATGCCTCTACTAACGAACTTTTCGAGTTATGACCAGCTCCGGCCGCAAAAATTTACCTTGATGTGCGAACACCGCCTCAGGGTACGGTCATTTTTCCGCCCTGACACGTGGTCCGCGGCCATTTTTCCGCCCCTGACACGTGGTCCACGGCCATTTTCCCGCCGCGCTGCACGGCGCCTGGCCGTTCTCCCGCCACGGCGCCTGGCCGTTCTCCCCCCGGGGCGCCCGGCCGTTCTCCCGCCACGCCACGCCCGGCTGTTCTCCCGCCCGACGCGTGGTCCGCGGATGCCAGAACAGCTTAACGGTAATTACATTGAACCTTATGGGAAAATTTGCTTTGGGGTGCGACCAAATTCAGAGGGCGGAACGGATTAACCGGATTTACATTGAACCCTATGGGGAAATTTGCGTCGGGTTACGACCAACTCGGGATACGCCCAGAGTCATGGAACGCATTAAGTTCGTACCACTGTATTCTAAAACTAAAGTTGTGTTCTTTACCAATAGTCACACAAATTGTTAGCAAACTGAACATGCTAAGGCTTTTAAATATTTGAGAATTTATTTTAATCTGCTGTGTGGAAGTATCCCTTCTGTTACATTTCAGTTTGTGCCCAAAAGATTTCTAATGCTCTACTGAGACCCAGTGACAATTCCAGAATAGTAAGCCATTCAGCGTGAAGATGCTAAGCATCTTCTTATATGATGCAGAGTTTTGTTGCTATAAAGACTTACAGAAAATGCTCTAGAAGCAATTCAGTTCAAATTTCTCAGAATCCTGCTGCATATTGCCTACCTAATATACATCTTCATTTGAGCTTAGGTTCACCTTTATGAAGGCCCGTATGAGAATGTGCCATTTGAAATTCCAGATGAAATTAATCTTTGGTAGCAGAATCCAGGGCTTCTCTTTTCCCATGTTGTGCGAGATGGATTCTTGCCACTGTCAGCATGTATGTTAATATATTATGATGCCTTTCATTTATATTCTCTGGGATCATTCCTAATAAATATATTTGGGGTTTTATTTCAAATTTTATTTTCAGAATTTTCTGGATGTTTTGGTATATTTCTTTCCAGTACTTTTGAGTCTTTTTGCATAACCACCATATATGGTAAAATGTTTCTTCTTTATTGTGGCATTTCCAACATTTATTGTTATATGCTCTGTCCATCTTGGCAATCATTGACGGAGTTATATACCAAGGAACTTAATTTCGGAGGAAGAAAATTTTGTGGAAAAAAGAGATTAGCTGTGAGACAACAAATCTAGTCTAGAAAAATTTCACTAGATCAACTAGTTCACTAGTTCAATCTAGCTGATCTAGTGAAATTTTTAGGACTTTACTTGGCAGGTTGCAATAAATATGTATTTCAAAACAGTTACAACAAATTATGCAAATAAAACAAGATCTTGAAAGGTGGAAAAGCTTAAAAACTCCCTCGTTAGGACATTAAAAATTAATGTAGCAAACAAGATAAACTTCCTGTTTCAAATGGCACCAATTCAAATCAAAGATAAAAAGTTGCAGGACTGGGAGGGCGGAGCTGGCGTCGCGGCGATACGGCGGGCGATCCTGGGCTCCCAGGATCGCAGCTGATATCTCCTCCCCCGGACGGTCCCGATGGACCTAAGCCGTCCCGTAGAGATGGCGAACGCAAAGGGCGCGTCCCGCGGATCTCAGGGACGCCGCAAGTCCCAGATCGATCCCAGGAGAAGCTCTTGAAGCCGGCGGAGGAGAGGCAGCCAAAAATGGCTGCGAAAGCCGGGACAGCTCCAAAGGAAGATGGAAGAGAGGGGTGTCAACTGGGTGAGATGGACTTTTACTATTCAACTATTCTTAGAGAACACCTTAAGTAACTTAAAGAGATTTTTAAAAGTGAAGAAAAGTGGATTAAGCGGCGAGATTGAACCCTATTAAAAAAAAGAAGGGGGAGAAAATTTTTCTTTTCAACTTTCCCTTTTTAGTGGAATTGATAAGATGTTTTTCTTTTAAAAAAATATATATTTTTAACTGGATTGGCTTTCTTTTTTTAATATTCAATAACTCTTTATTTTAAGCCTTTTTTTTTTTTTTAACTAAGATTTCTTTATTGTTATAAGAAATTTATATTTTTTTGACTTTGAAATGGGGAAAGTGGAGTTAAGAGAAAGTAAATGAAAGAAAGTTGCACTGCCATCTAGAGGCTCGATTTAGTGCTTTCTTTTTTTATTGTGACGCACGCTCAAGGACTCTGTGCTTTCTAAAAAGATAGTGGGATGTGCATGTTTATACAGGTGCCATCCGTAACTATAAACAAGAAAGTGGAGTTGAAAGCGATTATGAAAATATTAAGATGGAAAGTTTGAGCTAGTCACAAGAGCCTTGATTAGTGGCAGTAGCTCTTTTTTCTGCTAGAAGCTCTGCTTTGCTCTCTATTCACCCCCCAGATGGATTTTTTTTTTAAAGAGGCTTAGCCTTTCCCTTCTTTTTCTTTTCTTTTTATTTTTCCTTTTTTTTTTCTTTTTTTTTCTCCTTTTGCTTCTTTTTTTCTCTTATTTTTGGCAAGAACAAAGATAAAGAATCCTTTGACTCAATGAAGGTTTATCAAGATAATAGACTATACGAGAAACACAATGCAGAAAAAGATCTTTAAACTATTGAGGATGACTATAAAAAATTGGAAGAAGAGCTGCAGAAATTCTAAAAAAAAAAATAAAAAAAAAGAAAAAAAGATATTAAAGCTAAAATGGACTTAATTAAATATAAACCGGGATCATTGGAAAAGGAAGAAATAGTACAAGAAATCAGAAACATTAAACAGAATTATTGTGAGGCCTATAAACTGAGAATTAAAAGGGTTAATCAACTGATAAATGAAGAGACAGATTTGTTCTTGGCACTGAGGGTGAGAAAAAGATTATACAAGATCATAATGGAAAATTGTACTAAGAGAATGCACAAAAAGAAGAAGTAAAACAATATTGAAAGAAACTACTGGAGATGTTTAAAGAAAAACTCAGGGGAATACAACAATGATGGAACTGACAGAAGCTTCCAAAAGCAGAATGTTCAAAAGGACATTTATTATTGCTTTCTCTTATCCAATAATATAGAAAAAGGGATGAACAGTTAGATATTTTGGGATATTGAATGAAAAGGGTGAACTCAAAATTATGCAAGCGCTGGAATAAAGTATAAATCTGAGATATATAGTTAAAAATTGTATAACATGTAGTGAAGAATCTGGTTAGAACTGTAACTTGGTTAGAACTGTAATTGATATTGTAATTGATATTGGTTAGAACTGTAACTCTTAAGAATTGGAAAAATTAAAAAGTACTTATGCAGGAGGAAGTTATTGAAAATTATGGAATGTGCAGAGATGAGTTAAACTGAGATTTGAAACTAGAGTAAGAAGATAAGTAATTTTATATGACACGGGATTTGCTTTTATTAATGATTAGATGAGAAAATATAGTAATGTAATAGATTAAGAAATTTTATAATAGAAATTTGATATTAATTATTATATATATACACATATAATAGATAGATGGAAATGTATTACTAATCCTATTGAAAGTTAAAATTTTTTGTAATATATGATTTTATAGATTAGCTATGAATGATTAATGATTGTTAATTGATAAGTATACAAGTATATTTTGAATAGACGATATGAGAATTTAAGATTATGAAAGGGGCACCAACGAGTTTAACTGGTTGACACACGGTATAAAATGGAAGATACTTTTTTATGCCTTTTTATGTTTTTGTTTGTTCATGTTTGTTTTGTGTTTGTTGTAAAAATAAAAAAAAACATTAAAAAAAAAAAAGTTGCAGGACTGGCAAAGAACAATTAATAGGTTTACATGGTGTAGGGAAAAAAAAAGAATAAGATTCAAAATTTTGCAAGACTTGAGAGAGGAAATAGACTAGCTTTTCCAAATCTCAGTTTCTATTTGGACCTAGTTACTTATCATGGATGGATAACAGAATGGATACCATTTCCTAACAGCAGAATATCAACAATAGAAGGACCAGAGTTAGCCAATGAACTGCATAGATATTTATGGTATAAGGAAACAAAAGACGACATTCGAAGTGACATATTATAAGAGAAAGTCTGTTAAAAATGTGAATTTCTTAAAAGCAAGGATAAGTCCAACGATTTCACCACTAGCTTCACCATCAAATGCTTTTTATTTCAAGGAGAATTACAGTAAGTAAGATCTGATCACGTATGCCAATATGATATACCGTATTTTTCTGACTATAAGACGATACTTTTTTCTAAAATCCTTACGCTAAAAATTGAAGGGAGTCTTATTCAAGAAAGTTAGCCGAGGAGAGAACTGCGCGGTTGCAAAACTGCCCGTACTTTGTCTCTCCAAAGAGCCTTCCTCCTATTGCTAGCCTCCAATCACGAGTGAAATAGCTTGAGTCTGCAAACAGACTTCCTCCAATCACGAGCCTTATGTAACTGATGTCAGCTGATGCTGAACAAACCAATTGGAGGAAGTCTGTTTGCAGAGACAAGCTATCGGCAGTTTCACTCGTGATTGAATGTAATGTTATGCAAAAGAGCATGGAAATAGAGCTGCAGAGAGACGGTTTGGACCTCCTCCCACCGAGTGTATCAGGTAAATGTTACCTAATTACTAAATAAAAGTGTGTTCTGCACTATCTTTAAAATATTGATTTCTTAATTTTGGGTTGGAAAAGTGGGGGTCGTCTTGTACATGGGGGTGTCTTATTGACGGAAAAATATGGTACATCTGGAGTCAAGAAATAGACTAAAGACCTGGCAAGTATTGCTTAAGGAAGAAAGAAATCTATCATGGTTTATGTATTTGCAAATAAGTGGAAAAATAAAAAGAAATCTTAAAGAAGGAAGGAAAGGATGACAGAATTTGAAACACTTATACAGAATCAAGATCATTTATTAGGACATATTTACAAATTGTTACTCAAATATGACATGGAGACAGAACAAATTAAAACTGGTATGATAAAATGGATTCAGAATTCTAAAGAAGTGTAATCAGTGGAACAATGGTAGAAACTATGGGAAAAAAATCAATAAAATTTACACCAAGCTACAATTTGAAGGAGAATTTGTACATGATCAAACCACTGTTGATCACCCTAATCAAATCATTTTGGACAGGTGGTAAGGAGCAGGAATAGAAATTAATTTTACTATTCAAAATATTACCACATAATTGCCCAAGGTTATGTTAGAATTTTGGATCTGCATTAATTAGCTGACATAACCTATTGATTGATTATTCTTGGCCCAGCTTTCTCCATTCAATACTTCTTCTTTGTTCAGATCCATTCATTTCCCAACATACCTAGTCTCTATTAAAAAGCTTCTTTAAGTAAATTAAACCTTTGTTTATCCCTGCCTTTACAATCATTATTATTTCAGATCTGCACTTTAATCAGAGCTTAGAGTTAAATAATTCACTCTGTTTTTATTACCCCTTATGTCTATAGGAAACATAGTTCACCCGTTTTCCCCATTTTTGGCCCTATAGTACCGCTCTGTACTGTTCTGTTTGCTACCAGTTCTGAAGATATGTGTTTTTCTCTGCTCTCTCTCCCTCCCCCCCTTTTTTCCATACACCCACAGAGAAAAACAATTTGGACACTACTGAAAAAAACACTTTTGTCCACATTTTGTCTGTATGTATATAGGGATAATTCTTTTCTGTATATACTTAGCAAGAAAATATGCCCACTGGGGAGAGAAACTTGAGTATATTTGTGAAGGGTGCATGTACTGTAAAACAATTATCTCATCTGTAGACTTTTGATGACAAAATAGACTGTCCCAGTTTGATAAAATTTAATAAAAAAGCAGCTTCATTTTTGTTGAGCCCTACAAGTTTTTATTTATAAGGAAATTTTCAGTACTATCCAGAAATATTGCCATCTTGTGGTTATTATAGTAAATAGTAGCATTTAATAAAATCTATTTGCATTTATATTGGAAGAAATAGAGATATCACTTTCACAGTTGATAGAACAATGGGATTTGGGGTAGGTTTGTGTGGTATGGGTCTGTTTCACCAACAGTTGTGCTCTTTCTCTTAACAATTAATTCTAAGTATTCAAACTACTGATGTGTCTGACATCGGAACCCTCACTTTAGGACTTCCACATCTTTGGGTCCAAAAATCGGACACATTTGCATATTAATACATTTGAATAACGTTTGTGTAATAAGCATATTACTTTACATAGTATTTTTAGTCACTTGTTCCCAGCAACCTCAGCCTGTACCTTTATTCCACTTGTATAGTAATGCAAGTGGAGTAAAGGTTTTTGTAACACAAATATGGCCACTAGAAGCTTCATTTGTTGTTGTCATTAAGTCGTCTCCGACTCTTCGTGACCCTGTCCTTCACTGCCTCCCTGAGTTTGCTCAGTTTCATGCTCATTGCTTCAGTGATGCTATCTAACCATCTCATCCGCTGCTGTCCCCTTCTTCTTTTGCCTTCAATCTTTCCCAGCGTCAGGGTCTTTTCCAAAGACTCCTCTCTTCCCATTAGGTGACTAAAGTATCTGAGCTTGAGCTTCATTATCAATCCTTCCAATGAGCAGTCAGGGTTGACTTCTTTTAAGATTGACTGGTTTGACCGCCTAGCAGTCCAGGGAACTCTTAAGAGTCTTTTCCAGCACCACAGTTCAAAGGCATCAATTCTTCAATGCTCAGCCTTCTTTATCCTCAAACAGTAAGAATGATGTTAGCCAAAATGGAGCAAACAGGGCAATAAATCATTGTAATTTTTGTTACCGATGATGTGCCAGAATACAAATACCCAAAACTAAGCTAAACATTATAAAAACATTTCAGCCCTTTTTTATCTCTTCCTGCTGTGTCCATGTGTCATTAGTGTAAATATTTTTAGCAGAACTGTTTTGTTCAGCAAAAATTAATCAAAATACCGCAGGTGCCCTCAATATCCAAGGCTGAGAAATGGATGCCACATAACAGCAAGAGGAAGAAATGCAAAGTTGACATCCTGTACATGCAATATACACCAGTAATATTTGTAATTGATTAATTGAAATCAGTTTTAAAAAACCTGCAAAACAAAACAGAATTCACCCAATTTATTTGTCTTGTTCTCACCTACTTTTTGGAATGTCACCCAGCAGGCCACTTAAAGAATGAAGTATGGTCCTCAGCCCTCAGCCCAGAAAAAGTTGCTCCTTCTGCTGTAGCTATCATTTTAGTATGGCTACAGGGAAATACAAAATAATGGATGGAGAATCCACAATGACTAAAAACATTGACAGAAACTCTTAGTCTTTAGAAAGTTGCCTCTGTTTGGAAAACGTGAGTAATAATGGCACATGGACTGTAAGACTGTCAGAGGAAATATACAGGCGGTTAGGAGAAGATGGGTTGGTACTAGAGACAGGTGTCCTGCAGCATCACTTCTTCCTCCTCTCTTAGACAGCTATCCAGTCAGTTGTGAGCCTTCAGGCTGGCATCTTCGACAGAACATATTCCAGTTTCACTTGAGAGAAAGCCATCAGAGTTTAATGTCCTCAGTTAAAGAATAGATTGGGGAAGAGTGTGACATTGGAAACCCTTTTAATACTGTGGCAGAAATTATTATTAAGTATTTGAAGAATTGTAACAAAACATTATTGTATACTAGGTGTTTGATCTTCAAGATCTTCACTTCCATGTACCATTTCTTTAGCAGACTGTAATGATAGGGCATGTTTCTACAACCTTGGTGACTGAAAATGGCTTGATGAATGTAATTTATTCTGAGCCCACGGCAGGTATAACAGGATAGTGGATGCTTTGAAGTAAGAACACACAATAGATTACCAGCAACTTTCAGTCTCTAGAGAGATATATTAGGAAGGGGAAAGAGAATTGTGGGGTTTTTTCTTTCCTCTGTTCTTTACCAGTTGACTAAATTGAATGATCTATGAACCTGAGAGCGCGTACAAATAAGCATGCAATTGGATGCCGGGCTGGGGTGGGTGGAAGCATAGACACAAAATGATGATGAGGCCAGAAGTTGCAGAATTTCAGCAATGAAGAGATTAATGCAAAATATGAAAATGTAAAGCATTTTAATTTTGTAGTCAGCACAGTCTTCTATAAGCAGGAAAAGACTTGCATATGAATTTTATTGGGTCCAGGGAATCTTGTGTTTATTTTCTGTCTCCAGAATAGAACGTTATGCATATCCCTGTATTTCATCCATCTTCATCTTCCATATGACCAGTCTGTTCTGTTTCTTATGAGGCTTGAACTTATGAAAGCTTGCGTGATCATGCAAAAATATGACTAGCTATACAGCAAGAGCACTGAGAAAAGGCCTAATCTCGTACTTCGGTGCGATTTTTAAAACTGAAAAATTTTTAAAAATGAGATTTTTAAAAATGAGACCCATTTTGGTCCAGTGGTTAAGGCACCAGGCTAGAAAGCAGGAGACTGAGTTCTAGTCCCACCTTAGGCATGAAAGCCGGCTGGGTGACTTCAGGCCAGTCACTCTCTCTCAGCCCAACTCACCCCACAGGGTTGTTGTTGTGGGGAAAATAAGAGGAGAAAGGAATATTAGGTATGTTCACCGCCTTGAGTTATTTATAAAAATAAGAAAGGTGGGTTAACAAAAAAGCAAGTTGGAATAATCTAATCATTGGAGAAAAACAAGGTGAGCTGCAGTACTTCTAAACTTTGAGGAACCAACCTCAAAAAGAGTCAAGTGTTCCTTGCCTAGTTAATTTGTTAAAAATTAAAAGTACTATTTATTGAAAAGTTTTTTTAAAACAGGGTTTTTTAATCATAGTAGTATATTAGATAATATAAAGTTGCTACTTTTAATATTTCAATAGCATAGGCTTAATTAATGTTGAACTGATATAAATTTCAGTAAATAAATTTGTAAGAGATTTGTCTCAGTGTTTAATAATCTGCCTTGCTAGGCAAAGGAAAAGAGCAAGCTGATTAAATTCCAGAGCAGCAGACACAAAAGAAAGCAACTGATCCTGCATTCTTTCACACACTGTTATAGATTCTACTATAAGCTGTTATGAATAGCATTATGATCATAGTAGTAATAAGGGCCAATTATCTGCTCTTAAAGCTCTGTTCAGCAGAGTGCTTTCTGCTATACAGAGGGATGTATTATGGCTGTATCTCAAAATACATGAGCAAGTGGATCCTACCGTTTTTCTAGAAAGCAAAGAATCATTGGGCCAATCCATTCCATCTTACTTTGTGGAAAATGGTATATGAGCAATATCATACATTTGAAGATTTTTGAGAAATGTTGATATTTACTCGCCATTCTTATGATTTTAGAAAGTTCAAAAGAAACATTAAGATAAAAAGTGGGATTTTATCAAATTTCTATTTATAAGAAATCATCCAAAATGAGAACATCTACAGGTTTCTGAAAGTTACTACACCTTTTATTATAGAATGTTATAAATCCCATTTAATTAATGATCAGCATGTATTAGTTTAGTGCTAGGTTTCTTGGCATTTACATTAATCAAAAGTCATATATTCAGTATAACATTTAAAGGTGTAAGCAGCCATACACATGATCTTTATGCTGGGTGAAAATAATTGACATTTCTAACAAATATCTTCAGATTTCTGAAAGGCGGAAGCAGATCCAAGTTCTAGATGAAAATGAGAAGTACTCAATTATGAACATTTTAAAAAACTTCATAACCTTGTGCCTGGGATAATTCTAGTTGTGTTTTCTGGTTTGATTTTATAGTAAACCTTTTAAGTACACAAATTAGGTGCGGTGAATTATTTTATTAATTTTTAGTTTTTTATAAGCAGGGTTTGTATGCAGCCTCAGTTCTTGAGTAGATGGCTTACAATGTAATACAGTACAAGAACAATAAGTAAAAATCAATGCTTATCATATCAGAATTAATCATGAATTATCAGTATTGCTAACAAATAACAGTCTTAGCATCAGTGCTCTTGTATACATTGTCAGAAACCAGGACCTCAGCTCAGGATGTACCATAGCAGCCATTCCTTGAAGGTTCTGTGAAACAGCAGGATTTGACTGCTTTACTGACAAAGAGGGGGCTCTCCTATCTTCTGGGGGATAGATTATTTCAAAGGAAAAAAGAAAAAAAGCCATAGCAGAAGGTAGGAGTTTCCTGACTCCTACCTTCTAACTCTCAGACAAAGAGGACTTGCAAAATGCCCTTTCTTCTGGTTTGTCGAATAGTGAGCTAATTCTGTCCAGAATGGAGAGTCTCGAAGGTATTCCAGTTTAATAATTGTAGCGCAAAAAGGAAAGGTTCATCATGCATCTCACAATTAATGTGTTTGTTCTTATTTTTAGGAACGACTCCTGATGAGCCTTTTACCCAGGAATGTTGCCATGGAAATGAAGGAAGATTTTCTTAAGCCACCTGAAAGAATTTTCCATAAGATTTACATTCAGAGGCATGACAATGTTAGGTAGGATTGATATGAACTTGCAAAATAAATCAAGCTGTATGAACTTTTCATCTACCTATCGTAATAAGGGGCAGTGAAATGCAAAATGTGACTTCCCTCTTGATTTGTGATATGCAGTGAGAAACTGAGTGTTTCCAGGTAAAGAGGATATAAACTCATTGTGAGTCAGTAAAGTAGAAAATATAATTTTAGTACAAGGAGAGATAAAATATCTTTTAAAATATTACAGGAGCCACAACCAAACAAATGCCATGCTAGAGGTTTTAACATACACAGGCCAGTGTCTTAGAGAAGCTCTTGCCTTATAGGCTGTTTCGGGAACTAACTCAGGGACTAAATTCTGGATTTCATTTGGAATAGAAGCCCTCAATGATCTCTAGACTCAAGAATTATTGTAGCACAGCTACTATTACCAGACAATGATTTTTTTTTCCTTCAGAATTTAACTGAGCATGTTACAGGAACTCTTTTCAGATCCAAACAGAAATGCTCAGTTTCTGTCCATATTCCTTTTGGCAAGCCAGAATGGTACTAACATAATATTTCCCTTATATAGTTAAAACATCTAAATTACTGCTGTTTCTGCACAAATTGGCCTTTGTTTTTGTGCCACTTGAATATTAAAGTGCCTGCTTATTTTTTATATTTAACGTTGATCTCAAAATACTATAAAATAGGTTCTAAATTAATTACAGTTATTTTTTGATCCTCAGCATTGTGCCCCTTCTTTCTTCTTTCCTGTTTCATCCAGACTGCCATACATATTTTTCTTTTTTCTTGTGACTATACAGAGGGCCCAAACAGAATTATACAGCCGTTGTTTCTTTTCCAAACAGTAAATGGTTTGTTTCCTGATGTCTTTGAACCCATGCTTATCATCTTTAGGAGTATATCTCTACATTATGCACATGCAAAAGACATAGAGCAAAAATTATTACTTTTGCTCCCAATGGTAAAGCTGTGAGGAGCAAGAAGATACACTTACTTTACTAGGCTGACGCATTTATATATTTCATTGAATTCTGAATGTTTGTAATACATACCTTTCATAGATAAAATTT